>NC_072424.2:62528984-62837656 GCF_028878055.3 Symphalangus syndactylus | reverse complement strand
GGAGTCTCGACCTCCCATTTCTAGCCTTCCTGCCACCTTGGGCTGGCCCCTGTGGGTTGAGGCGCTCGGTGGGTGCGAAACAGGGAGGCCAGTGTCCCCTGAGTCCAGGGCATGAGTGGTGGATAGGCACTTTAGCCCGTGGGGTGATCCTCTGCTGCGCCATTTGTGTTTTTCTTCCACACCACAGGTGCCTCGACCTCCCCTTCAAGCCTTCCTGCTGCCTTGGGCTGTACCCCGTGGGCCCGAAGCCATCCGTGGCCGTGAACCAGGGATGCCCAGTTTCTCTGGGGCCCCACTCATGTGCGGTGGGGAGGCACTTTGGCACCTGGGGGGGACCTCTGCCTCACCGTTTTTGTTTTCCTTCCACACCACAGGTGCCTCGACCTCGCATTTCAAGACTTCCTGTCACTTGGTCTGACTTCTGTGGGCCCGAGGCACTTCGTGGGTGCGAAACAGGGACGCCCAGGAACCTCTGAGCCCCCTGCATTCATAGTGGGGGAGGCACTTTCCCCCGTGGGGGTGACCTGTCCCTTGCCGTTTGTGTTTTCCTTCCACAACACAGGTGCCTCGACCTCCCCTTTCAAGACTTCCTGCCACCTTGGAATGGCCCCTTGGGCCGAGGCCCTCCATGGTCGTGAAAGAGGGATGCCCATAGTTTCCTGCGCCCCACCCATGCGCGGTGGGGAGGCACTTTCGCAAGTGGGGGAGGGCCTCTGCTGTACCATTTGTTTTCCTTTCACAACACAGGTGCCTCGACCTCCCATTTCAAGAATTCTTGCCGCCTTGGGCTGGCGCCCATGGGCCGTGGCGCTCTGAGAGTGTGAACCAGGGATGCCAAGGAGCATCTGGGCCCCATGCATGCGTGGTGGGAAGGTACTTTCTCCCGTGGTGGTGGGACATCTGTCGCGCCTTTTGTGTTTCCCTTCAACAACACAGGTGCCTCAACCTTCCCTTTCAAGAATTCCTGAAGCCTGGGCCTGACCCCCCTGGGTCGAGGTGCTCCGTGGGCACAAAACAGGGACCCCCAGGGTCTGCTGGGCCCTGCGCATTTGCAGTGGGGAGGCACTTTCACCTGTGGGGTTGGGAGCGTTCCCTCGCCCTTTCCATTTTCCTTCCACAACACAGGCGCCTTGACCTCCCATTTCAAGCATTCCTGCCGCATTGGGCTGACGCTGTGAACGGAGGTGCTACGTGGGCAATAACCAGGGACGCCCAGGGTCCCCTGAGAACCGCGCATGTGCCGTGGGAAGGCAATTTTGCCCCGAGGGGGGGAACTCTGCCACGCCATTTGTGTTTTCCTTCCACACCACAGGTCCCTCGACCACCTCTTTCAAGCCTTCCTGCCGCCTTAAGCTGGCCCCCGTGGGCTGAGGTGCTCCATGGGCAAGAATGAGGGATGCTGTGTTCCCTGGGTCCCGCGCGTGCGCGGTGGGGGGCACTTTCGCCTTTGAGGGGGGACCTCTGCCTCACTGTTTGTGTTTTCTTTTCACAACACAGGTGCCTCGACCTCCCTTTTCAAGCATTCATGCCGCGTTGGGCTGACCCTGTGTGTGCTCGAGGTGCTCCATGGGCATGAACCAGGGATTCTCAGGGTCCCCTCAGCCCTGAACATGCATGGTGGATGGTCACTTTCCCCGTGACTGGGGGAAACCTCTGCCACAAAGTTTGTGTTTTCGTTCCTCAACACAGGTGCCTCGACATCCCCTTTCAAGACATTCTGCCACCTTGGGCTGGCGCCTGTGGGCTGAGGTACTCCATGGGCCTGAACCAGGGACACCCAGGGTCCCGTGGACCCTGTGCATGCCTGGAGGGGAGGCACTTTCTCCCGTCGGGGGGACTTCTGCCACGCCGTTTTTCTTTTCCTTCCACAACACAGGTGCCTCGACCTCCCCATTCAAGCCTTCCTGCCATCTTGGACTGGACTCCGTGGGCTGAGGCGCTCCGTGGGTGCGAACCAGGAATGCCCATGGTACCCTGGGCCCCTTGCATGCACAGTGGGGAGGCACTTTCGTCCATCAGAGGAGACCTGTGCCGCACCATTAGTGTTTTCCTGCCACACCACAGGTGCCTCGACCTCCCGTTTCAAGCCTTCCTGCCGCCTTGAGCTGGCCCCCTTGAGCCGAAGCCCTCCGTGAGCATGAAGCAGGAACCCTCAGGGTCCCCTGGGCATCACGCGTGCACGGTGGGGAGGCTCTTTCGTCCGTGGCAGAGGACCTCTGCCACGTCCTTTGTGGTTTCTTTCCACACCACAGGTGCCTCGACCTCCCCTTTCAAGACTTCCTGCCGCCTTGGACAGGTCCTGGTGAGCCAACGCGCTCCGTGGGTGTGAATCAGGGAAGCCCACAGTCTCCTAGGCCCTGCACATCCGTGGTGGGGAGGCACTTTCGCCCATGGGGGGGGTGCCTCTGCCGTGCCGCTTGTTTTCCTTCCACAACAGAGGTGCCTCGACCTCCATTTCAAGACTACCTGCCGCCTTCGGCTGGCCCCTGTGGGCCGTGGTGCTCCATGGGTGTGAACCAGGGACACCGAAGGTACCCTGGGCACCATGTATGCATGGTGGAGAAGCACTTTCTCCCGTGGCGTAGGGCCATCTGTCGCACCTTTTGTGTTTTCTTTCCACAACAGAGGTGCCTCGACCTCCCCTTTCAAGCATTCCTGCTGCCTTGGGCCGGCCCCCCTTGGGTCAAGGTACTCTGTGGGTGTGAAGCAGGTATGCCCACTGTCCACTGGGCCCCGCCCATGCGCGGTGGGGAAGCCCTTTCGCCCATGGGCGGGGGGAAACTCTGCCTCGCCCCTTGTGTTTTCCTTCCACAACACAGGCGCCTTGACCTCCACTTTCAAGCCTTCCTATCTCATTGGGCTGACTGTTGTGGGCTGAGGCGCTATGTGGGCGCGAACCACGGACACCCAGGGTTCCATGGGCCCCATGCATGAGCGGTGGGGAGGCACTTTCGCCCGTGTGGGGGGACCTCTGCCTCGCCGTTTGTGTTTTCCTTCCACATCACAGGTGCCTCCACCTCCCCTTTCAAGACATCTTTCTGCTTTGGGCTGGCCCCCATGGGCCTGAGGAGCTCTGTGGGCAAGAACCAGGGACGCCCAGGGTCCCCTGGGCCCCGTGCATGCGCACTGGGGAGGCACTTTCGCCCGTGGTGGGGGGACCTCTGCTGCGCTGTTTGATTTCTCCTTCCACACCACAGGTGACTCAATCTCCCCTTTCAAGACTTCCTGTCACCTTCGGCTGGCCCCTGTGGGCTGACGCGATCCGTGTGCAAGAACCAGGGATGCCCAGCATCCCCTGGCCCCCAAGCATGCACTGTGGGGCGGCACTTTCGTCCGTTGGGGGAGAACTCTGCTGCTCTGTTTGTATTCCTTCCACTCCACAGGTGCCTCGATCTCCTATTTCAAGCCTTCCTTCTGCCTCAGGGTGGCCCCCGTGGGCCAAGGCGTTCTGTGGGGATGAACCAGGGATGCTCAGCGTCCCCTGGGCCCTCAGCAAGTGTGGTGGGGGGGTACTTTCGCCCTTGTTGGGTGACCTCTTCTGTGCCGTTTGGGTTTTCCATCCACACCACAGGTGCCTCGACCTCCCATTTTAAGCCTTTCTGCCGCCTTGGGCTGGCCACCGTGGGCCGAGGCACTCCATGGGCGTGAACCAGGGATGCCCAGGGTCCCCTGGGCCCCACGCATACGCGAAGGGGAGGCATTTTCGCCCGTGGGGGGCACCTCTGCCTCGCCATTTGTGTTTTTCTTCCACAACATAGGTGCCTCGACCTCCCCTTTCAAGACTTCCTGTCGACTTCGGCTGGCCCCAGTGGGTCCGAGGTGCTCTGTGGTCATGAACCGAGGACGCCCAGGGTCCCCTGGGCCCCACGCATGCGCGGTAGAGAGGCATTTTCGCCCATGGGTGGGGAACGCTGAGGCGCCATTTTGTTTTCCTTCCACTCCACTAGTGCCTCGAACTCCCTTTTCAAGACTTCCTGCCGCCTTGAGCTGGACCCTGTGCACCAAGGCTCTCCGTGGGCGTGAATCAGTAATGCCCCGGGTCGCCTGGGACCCGCGAATGGGCGGTGGGGAGGCACTTACGCCCTTGTGCGGGAACCTCTGCCTGGCCGTTTCTGTTTTCCGTCCACAACACAGGTGCCTCAAACTCCCCTTTCGACCTTCCTTTCACCTTGGGCTGGCCTCTGTGGGAAAGGGGTGCTCCATGTGCACGAACCAGGGATGCTCAGGTTTCCCTAGGCCCCACGCATGTGCGGTGGGGCAGCAATTTCTTCAGGGGGGGCGAACATCTGTCTCGCCGTTTGTGTTTCCTTCCACAACACATGTGAATCGACCTACCCTTTCAAGCCTTCCTACAGCCTTGACCTGGTCACCGCAGGACCAAGGCGCTCTGTGGGTGTGAACCAGGGATTCCCAGGGTCCTCTGGGCCCTGTGGACACGCAGTGGGGAGGCAATTTTGCCCGTGGTGTGGGGCCTATGCCTCGCCATTTGTGTTTTCCTTCCACAACACAAGTGCCTCGACATCCCCTTTCAAGCATTCCTGCCGCCTTGGGCTGGCCTCTGTGGGCCAGAGGCGCTCCTTGCACATGAACTAGGGATGCTCATGGTCCCCTGGGCCCTGTGCATGCGCGGTGTGGAGGCACTTTCACCCCTGGGGGGGGGGGGACCTCTGCATTGCCCTTTGTGTTTTCCTTCCACAACACAGGTGCCTGGACGACACTTTTCAAGCCTTGCTGCCGTCTTGGGGTGGCCCTCGTGGGCCCCCGTTGCTCCATAAGCATGACCCAGGGACGCCCAAAGTCCCCTGGGCCCCAAGCATGCATGGTGGGGAGGCACGTTCGCCCGTGGGGGGAACTTCTGCGGTGCCGTTTTTGTTTTTATTCCACAACACAGTTGCCTCTACTTCCTCTTTCAAGCCTTCCTGCCGACTTAGGCTGGCCCCTGTGGGCCCGAGGCTCTCCGTGGGCACGAACCAGGGAATCCCAGGTTCCCTGGGTCCTGCGCATGCCCAGTGGGGAGGCAATTTCATCGACGGGGAGGCCTCTGTCTCGCCGTTTGTGTTTGCCTTCCACACCACAGGTGAATCGACCTCCCCTTTCAACCGTCCTACCGACTTGGCCTGGCACTTGCGGGCTCGAGGCTCTCCGTGGATGTGAATCAGGGATGCCTAGGGGCCCCTGGGTCCCGCGCATGCGCTGTTGGGAGGCATTGTCGCTCGTGGTGGGGGGACCTCTGCCTTGCAGTTTGCTTTCCTTCCACAACACAAGTGCTTCGACCTCCCTTTTCAAGCCTTCCTGTCGCCTTGGGCTGGCCCCATGGGGCCAAGGCTCTCAGTGGGCGCGAACCAGGGACACCCAGGGTTCCCTGGGCCTTGTGTATGCATGGTTCGGAGACACTTTCGCCCTTGGTGGGGGAGTTCTGCCTCGTCGTTTGTGTTATCCTTCCACGACACAGGTGCCTCGACCTCCCCTTTCAAGCCTTCCTGACTCCTTGGGCTTGCTTCCGTGTCCCCGAAGTGCTCTGTGGGTGTGAATCAGGGACCCCCGGGTCCTGTGAGCCCCGCACATGCACGGTGGGGAGGCACTTTAGACCGTGGGTGTGAACTTCTACCTTGCCGTTTGTCTTTTTCTTCCACAACATAGGTGCCTCGACCTCCCCTTTCAAGACTTCCTGGCGCCTTGGGCTGGCACCCGCGGGCCCAAGGCACTCCCTGGGCACCAACCAGGGACGCCCAGGGTCCCCTGGACCCTGCACATGCGCTATAGGGAGGCACTTTCTCCCATGTTGGGTGACCTCTGCCTCGCTGTTAGTGTTTTCCTTCCACAACACAGGTGCCTCGACCTCCTCTTTCAAGCCTTCCTGAGGACTTGGACTGGACCCTGTGGGCCAAGGCCCTCCGTGGGCATGAAACAGGGTTGCCCAGGGTCCCCTGGGCCCCGCGAATGCGCGGTATGGAGGCACTTTCGCCCGTGGGGTGGGACTACTGCTAGGTCGTTTCTGTTTTCCTTCCACAACACAGGTGTCTCGACCTCCCCTTTCAAGTTTCCTGCCGCCTTGGGCTGGCCCCTTGTGGACCCAAGGAGCTCCGTGACCATGAACCAAGGATGTCCAGAATCCCCTGGGCAACACGCATGCGCAGTGGGGAGGCACTTTCACCCATGGTGTGGGACCTCTGCCGCGCCGTTTGTTTTCCTTCCACAACACAGGTAAATCGACCTCCCCTTTCAAGCCTTCCTGCCGCCTTGGGCTGCCCCCGTCGGCCCAAGGAGCCCCGTTGTTGTGAACCAGGGACATCTAGGGTCCCTTGGGCCCCACGCATGCATGGTGGGGAGGGAATTTTGCCTGTGGGGGTAGGGAACTCTGCCTCACCCTTTCTGTTTTACTTCCACAACACAGTTGCCTCGACCTCCCCTTTCAAGCATTCCTACCGTCTTGGGCTGGCTCCCATGTCCCCGAGGCTCTCTGTGGACATGAACCACGGATGACAGGGTACCCTGAGCCCTGCGCATAGTTGGTTGGGAATTACTTTTTCTTGTAGTGCGGGACCTCTGCCTCGCCGTTTGTGTTTCCCTTCCACATCACAGGCGCCTTGACCTCCCCTTTCAGGATTTTCTGTGGCTTTGGGCTGGCCCCTCTGGGAAGAGGCCCTCTGTGGGCATGAACCAGGGATGCCCAGGGTCGCCTGGGTCCCACGCATACGAGGTGGGGATACACTTCGCTTGTGGGGGGAGACCTCTCCCATGCCATTTGTGTTTTTCTTCTACACCACAGGTGTCTTGACCTCCCGTTTCAAGACTTCCTGCCACCTTGGGCTTGTCCCTGTGGGCCTAGGCACTCGTTGGGCACATGCCAGGGATGCGCAGTGTCCCCTGAGCTGCGTGCATGCGCGATGGAGAGGCACTTTTGTCTGTTGGGGGGGACCTCTGCAGCGTCGTTTGTGTTTTCCTTCCACACAAAGTGTGCCTCGATCTCCCCATTCAAGACTTCCTGTCGCCTTCAGCTGGCTCCCGTGGCACTGGATCGCTCCTTGGGCATGAATGAGGGACGCCAAGGGTACCCTGTGCCCCGTGCATGCGCTGTGGTGAGGCAATTTTGCCCTTGGTGGGGACCTTCTGCCTCGCCGTTTGTGTTACCCTTCCACAAAACAGGTGCCTGGAGCTCCCTTTTGAAGCCTTTCTGCCACTTTGGGCTAGCCCCCGTGGGCCCCAGGCGCTCTGTGGGCATGAACCAGGGACTCCCAGTGTCCTATGGGCCTCGTGCATACACGGTGGTGAGACACTTTCACCCGTGGGTGTGGATCCCTGCCATGCTGTTTGTTTGTCTTCCACACCACGGGTGCCTCAACATCCCCTTTCAAGAGTTTCTGCCGCCTTGGGCTGGTGCCTGTGGACCTAGGCACTTGTTATGCACAAGCCAGGGATGCCCAGGGTCCCCTGGTCCCTATGCATGCATTATGGGGAGGCACTTTCGCCCATGGGGGCGACCTCTGCCGTTTTGTTTGTGTTTTCCTTTCACACCACAGCTGCCTCGATCTCTGTTTTCAAGCCTTCCTGCCTCCTTGGGCTAGCACCTGTGGGCTGGAGCCACTTCGTGGGCACGAATCAGGGACACCCTGCATCCCCTGGGCCCTGAGCATGCGCGTTGGGGAGGCCCTTTCGACCCTGTGCGGTGACCTTTCCCTTACAGTTTGTGTTTTCCTTCCACAACACAGTTGCCTCGACCTCCGCTTTCAAGCCTTCCTGCCGCCTTGGGCTGGCGCCCGTGGGCCCGAGGCACTCCCTGGGCACCAATCAGGATGCACAGCCTGACAAGGGCCCTACGCATACACGGTGGGGACGCACTTTCGTCCGTGGAGGGGACCTCCGCCTCGCCATTTGTGTTTTTCTTCCACAACACAGGTGCCTCGACCTCCCCTTTCAAGCTTTCCTGCCACCTTGGGCTGGCACCTGTGGGGCCGATGCAGTCGCTGGGCACCAATCAGGATGCACAGGGTGACGAGGGCCCTGCACATGCACGGTGGGGATGCACTGTTGCCCGTGGGGGGACCTCTGCCTCACCGTTTGTGTTTTCCTTTCACAACACAGGTGCCTCAACCTCCCCTGTCAAGCCTTCCTGCTGTCTTGGGCCGCCACCTGTGGACCCTTGGTGCCCCGTGGGTATGAACAGGGGACACCCAGGGTCCCCAGCGCCCCACGCGTGTGCCGTGGGGAGGCAGTTTCGCCCTTGGGGCGGTATCTCTGCCACGCCGTTTGTGTTTTCCTTCCACAACACAGGAGTCTCAACCTTCCCTTTGAAGGTCTCCTGCCACCTTGGGCTGCCTCCTGTGGGCTGGCGGCGCTCCGTGTGCATGAATCAGGGATGCCCAGGGTCCCCGGGCCCTGCACATGCGCTGTGGTGAAGCACTTTTGCCCGTGGGGTGGGACCCCGCCAGGCCATTTCTGTTTTCCTTCCACAACACAGGTGACTCGACCTCCATTTCCAAGTGTCCTGCCGCCTTGGGCTGGCCCCCGTGGACCCAAGGCGCTCTGTGGGCAGGAACCAGGGATGCCCAGGGTCCCCTGGGCCACACGCATGCTCAGTGGGGTAGCGTTCTCGCCCTTGTGTGGGGAGCTCACCCTCGCCATTTGTGTTTTCCTTCCAAAACACAAGTGACTCGACCTCCCCTTTCAAACCTTCCTGCCGCCTTGAGCTGGCGCCCGTGGGCTCGAGGCACTCTGTGGGTGTGAACCAGGGAAATGTAACGTCCCCTGGGCCACCCGCATGTGTGGTGGGCAGGCACTTTCGTCCATGTTGGGGGACGTCTGCATCACCGTTTGTGTGTTCCTTCCACAACACATGTGCTAGGACAACCCCTTTCAAGCCTTCCTGCTGCCTTGAGCGGGCCCCGTGGGCCCGAGGTGCTCCAAGGGCACGAACCAAAGGTGCAGAGTCTCCTGGGGTCCGCGCATGTGCGGTGAGGAGGCACTTCGGCCAATGGGTGGAGACCTCTGCCGAGCCATTTGTTTTTCCTTCCACATCACGGTGCCTCGAACTCCCATTTCAAGCCTTCCTGCCACCTTGGGCTGGCCCCCATGGGTGGAGGCACTCTGTGGGTACGAACCAGGGATGACGAGTGTCCCCTGGGTGATGAGCATGTGTGGTGGGGAAGCACCTTCTCCTGTGGTGGGGGACCTCTACTGCGCAGTTTGTTTTCCTTCCATACCACAGGTGACTAGACCTCCCCATTCAAGCCGTCCTGCCGCCTTGGGATGGCCCCTGTTGGCCAAGACGCCCCGCGGGCATGAACCAGAGATGCCCAGGGTCTCCTGGGTCCCTCGCATGTGCGGTGGGGAGACACTTTCTCCCTTGGGGAGACCTCTGACTTGCCGTTTTTGTTTTCCTTCCACAACACAGGTGCTTCGACCTCCCCTTCCCAGTCTTCCTGTCGCCTTTGGCTGGCCCCCATGGGCCCGAGACGCTACGAGGGCACAAACCAGGGATGCCCAGGGTCCCCTGGGCTCCACACATGCACAGTGGGGAAACACTTTCGCCCATAGTTTGGGACCTCTGCTGCAACTTTTCCGTTTTCCTTCCACAACACAGTTGCCATGACCTCTGCTTTCAAGCCTTTCTGCTGCCTTGGGCTGGCCACCGTGGGCCTGAGGCACTCCGTGGGCATGAACCACGGACGCCCAGGGTCCCCTGGCCCCATGCATCTGCAGTGGGGAGGCATTTTGGCCCGTGGAAGAGACTTCTGCCTCACCGTTTATGTTTTCCTTCCACACCACAGATGCCTTGACCTTCTCTTTCAAGACTTCCTGCCACCTTGGGCTGGTCCCCGTATGCCTAGGCACTCCTTAGGCACAAGTCAGGGACGCCCAGGGTCCCCATGGCTCCGTGAGTGTGTGATGAGGAGGCACTTTCGCCCGTGGGGGGACCTCTGTCACGTTGTTTTTGTTTTCCTTCCACACTACAGGTGCCTTGACCTCCCCTTTCAAGCCTCCCTGACGCCGTGGGCTGACCCCGTGGACCTGAGGCCCTCCATGGGCATGAACCAGGGATGCCAAGGGCCCCCTCAGCCCCACACATGTGCGATGGAGAGACACTTTCGGCCGTGTTTGTGGACCTCTGCCGCATCGCTTGTTTTTCTTCCCCAACAAAGGTGCCTCGATCTCACCTTCAAGCATTCCTGCCGCCTTGGGCTGGCACCCGTGGACCTGAGGCACTTCCTGGGCACCAATAAGGGACACACAGTGTCCTCCTTGCCCCACGCATTCACGGTGGGGAGGCAATTTCGCCCGTAGGAAGTGACGTCTGCCTCACCATTTGCGTTTTCCTTCCACAACACAGGTGCCTTGACCTCCCATTTCTAGCCTTCCTGCAGCCTTGGGCTGGCCCGCATGTGATGAGGTGCTCCATGGGTATGAACCAAGGACGCCCAGGGTCAACTGATCCCTGGGCCTGCAAGGTAGGGGGCACTTTCACCCTTGGCGGGGGACCTCTGCCGCACCGTTTATGTTTTCCTTCCACACCACAGGTGCCTCGACCTCCCATTTCAAGCCTTCCTGCTGCCTTCGACTGGTTCCTGAGGGCCGAGGCGCTCCATAGGCGGGAACTAGGGATGGCCTGGGTCCCCTGGGCCCCACGCATGAGTGGTGTGGAGGCACTTTTGCCCATGGTGGGGGACCTTTGCCTTGCCATCTGTTTTCCTTCTACAATGGGTGCCTTGACCTCCCCTTTCAAGCCCTCCTGCCGCCTTGGGCTGGCCCCCGTGTGCCAAGGTGCTTCATGGTCACGAACCAGAGGACACCAGGGTCCCCTGGGGTCCACGCATGCGCGGTGAGGAGACACTTTCGCCGTTGGGGGTTCCTCTGCCACACCACTTCTGTTTTCCTTCCACACCACAGGTGAATCCATCTCCCATTTCAAGCCTTCCTGCCACTTTGGGCTGGCCCCTGTGGGCCGAGGTGCTCCGTGGGTGCTAACCAGGGATGCCATGGGTCCCCTGGGCCATGGGCATGCGTGTGGGGGGGTCATAATCACCCGTAGGGGGGACTTCTGCCTCGCCGTTTGTTTTCCTTCCACACAACAGGTGCCTCGACCTCCCTTTTCAAGACTTCCTGCCTCCTTGGGCTGGCCCCCGTTGGCCAAGGCACTCTGTGGGCCTGAATCAGGGATGCCTAGGGTCCCCTGGGCCCCAAGCCTGCACAGTGAGGAGGCACTTTCGCCCGTGGGGGGAGGACCTCTGCCTCGCCGTTTGTGTTTTCCTTCCACACCACAGGTGCTTGGAACTCCCCTTTCAAGCCTTCCTGTTGACTTGGGCTGGCCCCCGTGGGCCGAGGCCCTCAGTGGCTGCGAAGCAGGGACATCCAGTGTCCCCTAGGACCCATGCATGAGTGGTGGGATGGCACTTTCGCCCGTGGTGGGGGAGAACTCTGCCACGTCACTTGTGTTTTCCTTCCACACCATAGATGCCTAGACCACAATTTCAAGCATTCCTGCCACCTTGGGCTGGCCCTCGTATGCCGAGGCACTTTGTGGTCACAAACCAGGGGCCCCCCGGGCCCTTGGGCCCCACACATGTGCGGTGAGTATGCACTTTCGCCCATGGGGGGGGACCTCTGCCACACTGTTTCTGTTTTTTTCCCACAATACAGATGCCTCAACTGCCCCTTTCAAGCTTTCTTGCCCCTTTGGGCTGGCTCCCTTGGGCCAAGGCCCTCTGTGTGAGCAAAGCAGGAATGTCCAGGGTCCCCTCGGCCAGACGCATGTGCGGTGGGGTGGCCTTTCACCGGTGGAGGGGACTTCTGCCAAACCATTTGTGTTTTTCTTCCACAAAACAGGTGCCTCGACCACCCCTTTCAAGACTGCCTGCTGCCTTTGGCTGGCCCCCATGGGCCTGAGGTGCTCCCTGGGTGTGAACCAGGGACACCCAGCTTAACCTGGGCCCTGTGCATGCTCGGTGGGGAGGCACTTTCGCTTGTAGGGGGTCTTCTGCTATGACATTTCTGTTTTCACACCACAGGTGCCTCGACCTCCCCTTTCAAGCTTTCCTGCCGCATTGGGCTGACCCCCTTGGGCCCCACGCACTCCGTGGGCATGACCCAGGGATGCTCAGCGTGCCCTGGGCCCCACGCATGTGGCATGGGGAGGCACTTTTGCCAGTGGGGGGGGGGGCTTCTGCCTGGCCATTTCTGTTTATGTTCCGCAACACAGGTTCCTCGACCTCCCCTTTCAAGACTTCCTGCAGCCTTGGGCTGGCCTCTGTGGACCGAGGCTGTCTGCAGGCATGAACCAGGGACACCCAGGGCCTGTGTTGTGGAAGGAAAACACAAATGGTGAGGCAGATATCCCCCCCAACGGGCAACAATGCCTCTCCACCGTGCATGCCTGGGGCCCAGAAGACCCTGGGAGACCCTGGTTTGTGCCCTAAGATGGCCTTGACCCATGGAGGCCAGCCCAAGGCAGCAAGAAGGCTTGAAAGGGGAGGTCAAGGCATCTGTGGTGTGGAAGGAAAACACAAACGGCATGGCAGAGGTCCCTCCCCACGGGTGAAAGTGCCTACCACCGCACATGTGTGAGGTTTAGGGGACCCTGGGCATCCTTGGTTTGCTCCACGGAGTGCCTTGGGCCCACAGGGGCCAGCCCAAGGCAGCAGGAAAGCTGGAAAGGGGACATCAAGGCACCTGTGTTGTGGAAGGAAAACAGAAACAGTGTGGCAGAGGTCCCCACCCATGGGCAAGAGTGGCTCCCCACCGTGCATGCACAGGGCTCAGGGGACCTTGAGCATCTCTGGTTCATGCTCAGAGAACCTCAGGCCCACGGAGGCCAGCCCAAGGTGTCAGGAAGGTATTAAATGGGAGGTCGAGGAATCAGTGTTGTGGAAGGAAAACACCAACGGCGAGGCAGAGTTCCCCTCCACAGGTGAAAGTGCCTCCCCTCTGCCCATGCGTGGGGTCCAGGGGACCCTGGGAGTGCCTGGCATTTGCCCATAGAGTGCCTTAGGACAACGGAGGCCAGCTCAAGGCGTCAGGAAGGTTTGAAATGGGAGGTCAAAACACCTGTGTTGTGGAAGGAAAACACAAATGTTGAGGCAGAGGTTCCCCCCCCAACAGGGGAAAGTGCCTCCCTACCACGCATGCGTGGACGCCAGGGGATGCAGGGCTTCCCTGGTTTTTGCCCACGGAGAGCCTTGGGCCCATGCGGGCCAGCCATAGGCGGCAGGAGTTCTTGAAAGGCGAGGTCGAGGCACCTGTGTTGTTGAAGGAAAACACAAACAGCAAGGCAGAGGTCCCCTCCACGGTAGAAAGTGCCTTCCAACCGCGAATGCACATGGCCCAGGGGACCCTGGGGATCCCTTATTTGTGCCCAGGGAGCACCTTGGGCCCATCTGTGCCAGCCCAAGTCAGCAGGGAGACTTGAAAAGGGAGGTCAATGCACCTGTGTTGTGGAAGGAAAACACAAATGGCGTGGCAGAAGTCCCCCACGGGCAAAAGTGCCTCCCCATTGTGCATGCATGGGGCCCAGGGGACCTGTGGGTCCCTGCTTCGTGCCCCTTGAGTGCTTCGGCCCATGGGGCCCAGGCCGACATGGCAGGAATGCTTGGAAGGGGAGGTCGAGGCAACTGTATTGGAAAGGAAAACACAAATGGCGTGGCAGAGGTCCCACCCCACGGACGAAAGTGCCTCCTCACCACGCATACGTGGGGCCCAGGGGATCCTGAGCATCCCTGGTTCATGCCCATGGAGCACCTCCTGCCCACCGGGGCCAGCCCAAGGTGGCAAGATGTCTTCAATGAGGAAGTTGAGGCACCTGTGGTGTGGAAGGAAAACACAAATGGCAGGGAATAGGTCCCCCAACACGGGGGAAAGTGCCTCCCCAGTGTGCATGCATGGACCCAGTGATCCTGGGCATCCTGCATTTGCATCTACAATGCACCTCGGCCACAGGAGCCAGCACAAGGTGGCAAGAAGGCTTGAAAGAGGAGGTTGAGGCACCTGTGTTGTGGAAGGAAAACACCAATGGCGAGGCAAAGTTCCCCCCACCGAGCGCAAGTGCCTCTCAGCCATGCATGCAGGGGCCCAGGGAACCCTGGGCATCACTGGTTCACGCCCACACAGCACCTTAGGCCCACAGGGTCCAGGCTAAGACAGCAGGAAATCTTGAAAGGGGAGGTCGAGACACCTGTGTCGTAGAAGGAAAACACAAATGGCGAGGCAGAGTTCCCTCCTCATGGGTGAAAGTGCCTCCCCACCTTGTATGCGTGGGGCCCAGGGGACACTGGGCATCCCTGGTTCACACCTACGGAGTGTCTCAGGCCAACGGCAGTCAGACCAAGACGGCAGAAAAGATTGAAAGCGGAGGTCGAGGCACCTGTATTGTGGAAGGAAAATACAAATGGCGAGGTAGAGTTCCCCTGCCAAAGGGAGAAAGTGCCTCCACAGCAGGCACTTATGATTCCCAGGACACCCTGTGCATCCCTGGTTCATGCACATGGAGCTCCTCAGCCCACGGGGGCCAGCCGAAGACAGTAGGAAGGCTTGAAAGGGGAGGTCGAGGCACAGTGGTGTGGAAAGAAAAAACAAATGGCATGGCAGGAGTGCCTCCCCATGGCCGAAAGTGCCTCCCCACTGCACATGCATGGGGACCAGGGGACCTTGGGAATCTCTGATTCAAACCCACGGAGCGCCTCAATCCCACAGGGGCCAGCCTGAAGTGGAAGGAAGGCTAGAAAGGAGAAGTCGAGGCACCTGTGGTGTTGAAAGAAAACACAAATTGCGAGGCAGAAGTCTCCACCACGGGCACAGGTGCCTCCCCACCATGCATGCCCATGGCCCAGGGGACCCTAGGCATCCCTGGTTCATGCCCACAGAGTGCGTCGGGCCAACAGGGGCTAGTTCAAAGTGGCAGGAAGTCTTGAAAGGGGAGGTCGAGGCACCTGTGTTGTGGAAGGGAAACACAAAGGGCAAGGCAGAGGTCCCCCCCGATGGGTGAAAGTGCCTCCCCACCGCACATGCGTGGGACTCAGGCGACCCTGGGGGTCCCTAGTTCATGCCCACGGAGCACCTTGGTCCACGGAGGCCAGCCCAAGGTGGCAGGAAGACTTGAAAGGGAAGGTCAAGGCAACTGTGGGGTGGAAGGAAAGCAAACAGCGAGGCAGAGATCCGACCCCATGGGCGAAAGTGTCTCCCCACCATGCATGCTCAGGGCCAGAGGATGCTGGGCATCCCTGGATCACACCCACGGAGTGCCTTGGCCCATGGGGGCCAGCCCAAAGCACCAGGAAGTCTTGAAAGGGAAGGCCGAAGCACCATGGTGTGGAAGGAAAAAAAAATGGTGCAGCAGATGTCCCTCCCCCACGGCCAAAAGTGTCTCCCCACAGCATATGCGTAGCTCCCAGGGGATCCTGGGTATCGCTGGTTCATGCTCATGGAGCGCGTTGGCCCACGGGCGCCAGCCAAAGGCAGCAGGAAGGCTTGAAAGAGGATGTCGTCGCACCTGTGGTGTGGAAGGAAAACACAAATTGCACGGCAGAGGTGCCCCTCCCATGGATGAAAGTGCCTCCCTACCGTGCATGCGCGGGGCCCAGGGGACCATGGGCGTCTCTGGTTAGTGCCCACGGGGAGCCTCGGTCCCCATGGGGGCCAGCCCAAGTCATCATGAAGGCTTGAAAGGGGAGGTCAAGGCACCTGTGTTGTCGAAGGAAAACACAAATGGCAAGACAGAGGTACCCCCCACGGCCGAAAATCCCTCTCCACTGTACCTGCGTGAGGCCCAGGAGACCATGGACATCCCTGATTCGCACCCACGGGGGCCAGCTGAAGGCGTCTGGAAGGCTTGAAAGGGAAAGGTCGAGGCACCTGGGTTGTGGAAGGAAAACACAAATGGCGAGGCAGAGGTCCCCTCCATGGGCGAAAATGCCTCCCCAGCGTGCATGCCCAGGGCCCAGAGGACACTGAGCATCCTTGATTCCCACCCACGAAGTGCCTCGGCCCCACAAGGGCCAGCACAAGGCCACAGACAGGCTTGAAAGGGGAAGGTCGAGGCACCTGTGGTGTGGAAGGAAAACACAAATAGCTAGGCAGAAGTCACCCCCACAGGCGAAAGTGCCTCCCCACCACACGTGCTCAGGGCCCAGTGGACTGTGGGTGTCACTGGTTCATGCCCTTGGAGTGCCTTGGCCTACGGCGTCCAGCCCAAGGTGCAGGAAGACTTGAAAAGCGAGGTCAAGGAACTTGTGGTGTTTAAGGAAAACACAAAGGGCATGGCAAAGGTCCCCCCAACGGGTGAAAGTGTCTTACCACCGCACATTCTAAGGGCTTCAGGGACCCTGGGTTTCCGTGCTTCGCACCCATGGAGTGCCTTGGGTGCACGGGGGCCAGGCCAAGGCGGCAGGAAGATTTGAAAGGGGAGGTCGAGGCAACTGTGCTGTGGAAGGAAAACACAAATGGCAAGGCAGAGGTCCCCACTGCGGGAGAAAGTGCCTCCACACTGCACATGCATGAGGCCCAGGGGACCTGGGCGTCTCTGAATCATGCTCAAGGAGGGCCTTGGGCCTACAGGGGCCAGCCCAAGGTGGCAGGAAGACTTGAAAGGGGAGATTGAGGCACCTGTGTTGTGGAAGAAACACACAAATGGCCAGTCAGATCTCCGACCCCAAGGGCGAAAGTGCCTCCCCACCGCACAAGCGCAGGACCCAGGGGACCCTGGGCATCCCTGATTCATGCCCACAGAGCACCTCGAGTCCATGGGGGCAGCCCAAGGCGGCAGAAAGTCTTGAAATGGGAGGTCGAGGGACCTGTGTTGTGGAAGGAAATCAGAAACCGTGGAGCAGAGGTCCCCCCACCGGCGAAAGTGCCACCCTACCACGTATGCATGGGTCCCAGGGGACCCTGGGTGTCCGTGATTCATGCCCACAAGCACCTAGGCCCATGGTGGCCAGCCCAAGGCAGCAGGAAGGCTTGAAAGAGGAAGTCGAGGCACATGTGTTGTGGAAGAAAACACAAACAGCGAGGCAGAGGTCCCCTGCACGGGTGAACGTCCCTCCCCACTGTTCATGCCCAGGTCCCAGAGGACCCGAGCATCCCTGGTTCTCACTCACAGAGCACCTCGGCCCACGGGGGCCAGCTGAAGGTGGCAGGAATGCTTAAAAGCAGAGGTCGAGGCATCTGCTGTGGAAGGAAAACACGAACGGTGCGGCAGAAGTCCACCCCACGGGAGAAAGTGTCTCCCCAACGCGTATGCATGGAGCCCAGTGGACCCTGGGTGTCCCTGCTTCATGACCATGAGTTCCTTGGCCCACAGGGCCCAGGCGAAGTTAGCAGGAAGGCTTGAAAAGGAGGTCGAGGCGCTTCTGGTGTGGAAGGAAAACACAAAGGTCATGGCAGAGGTCCCTGCCCACGGGCCAAAGTGCCACCCCACTGTGCATGCTCAGGGCCCAGGGGAGTCCCCCTGGACTTCCCTGATTCATGCCCTCAGAGTGCCTCGGGCCCACGGGCACCTGGCCAAGGCAGCAGGAAGGCTTGGAAGGGGAGATTGAGGCATCTGTGTTGTGGAAGGAAAACACAAACAACGAGTCAGAGGTCCCTCACCACGGGCGAAAGTGTTTCTCAACCGTGCATGCCTGAGGCTCAGGCCACCGTGAACATCCATGATTCAAGACCACGGAGTGCATTGGTCCCACGAGGGCCAGCCCAAGACCGAAGGAAGTCTTGAAATGGGAGGTCAAAGCACCTATGTTGTGGAAGGAAAACACAAATGGCGCATCAGAGATCCCCTCCCAAGGTTGAAAGTGCCACCCCATCATGCATAGGTCGGACCCAGGGGACCCAGGTATCCTTGCTTCATGCCCACAGAGCCCCTGGGACCCACGGGGGCCATCCCAAGGCATCAGAAAAGCTTGAAAGGGGAGGTTGAGGCACCTGTGCTGTGGAAGGAAAACACAAATGGTGACAGAGGTCCAACCCACGGGGGAAAGTACCTCCCCACCGCGAATTCAAGGTGCCCAGGGGTCCCCGGACATCCCTGGTTCATGCTCACGGAGTGCTTCAGGCCCACAGGGGCCAGCCCAAGGCGGCAGGAAAGCTTGAAACGGGAGGTCGAGGTACCTGTGTTGTGGAAGGAAAATACAAACGACGTGGCAGAGTTCCCCTCCCACGGGAGAGAGTGATTCCCCACCGCACAGGCGTGGGGCCCAGGGGTCCCTGCGCATCCTTGATTCATGCCCATGGAGGGCCTCACGCCCATGCGGGCCAGCCCAAGACAGCAGGAAATCTTGAAAAGAGGTCAAGGCACCTGTGTTCTGGAAGGAAAACACAAACGGCGATGAAGAGGTCCCCTCCCCATGGGCGAAAGTGCCTCCCCATCGCGCATGCCTGGGACCCAAAGGACCCTGAGCATCTCCTGTTCCTGCCTGTGGAGCACCTTGGCCCACGGGGGCCAGGCAAATTGGCAGGAAGCCTTGAAAGGAGATCGAGGCTCCTGTGGTGTGGAAGAAAAACAGAAATGGCGAGGCAGAAGTCCCCCACACGGGCGAAAGTGCCTCACTACCACAAATGCACAGGTCACAGGGGACGCTGGATGTCCCTGGTTCATGACCACTAAGTGCTTTGGCTCACAGGGGCCAGCCCAAGGCGAACGGAAGGCTTGAAAAGCAAAGTCGAGGCACTTCTGGTGTGGAAGGAAAACACGAAGGGCGTGGCAGAGTTCCCCCCACGGGCTAAAGTGCCTCCCCCCCATACATGCGTGAGGCCTAGGGGACCCTGGACGTCCCTGGTTCATGCCCACGGAGGTCCTCGGGCCCATGGAGCCCAGCCCAAGGCGACAGGAAGGCCTGAAAGGGGAGGTCGAAGCACCCATGTTGTGGGGGGAAAAAAGAAACGTCACAGCAGAGGTCCCCCAACACGGGCAATGGTGCCCCCCACCGCACATGCGAGGGGCCCAGGAGACCCTGTGTGTCCCTGGATAGCATTCACAGAGTGCGTTGGGCCTACAGGGGCCAGCCCAAGGTGGCAGAAAAGCTTGAAATGAGAGGTCGAAGCAACTGTGTTGTGGAAGGAAAACACAAACGGCGAGGCAGTGGTACCCCTGCAATGGGCGATAGTGCCTCCACATGGCACATGCACAGGGTCCAGGGGACCCTGGGCATCCCTGGTTCACACCCAGGGAGCGCCTCGGCCCACAATGGCCAGCCCAAGGTGTCAGGGAAGCTTGAAAGGGGAGGTCCAGGCACCTGTGTTGTGGAAGGAAATCACAAACGGCAAGGCAGAGTTCCCCCAACACGGGTGAAAGTGCCTCCCCACCGTGCATGCGCAGGGTCCATGGGAGGCTGGGCGTCCTTGTTTCACACCAACAGAGTGCCTCGGTCCCAGGCAGGCCAGCCCAAGGGGGCAGGGAGGCTTGAAAGGGGAGGTAGAGGCACCTGTGCTGTGGAAGGAAACAAACGGGGAGGCAGAGGTCCCCCCTCAGGAGAGAAAGTGCCTCTCTGCCATGCGTGTGTTGGGCCCACGGGTCCCTGGGCATCCCTGGTTCATGCCCATGGAGTGCCTTGGTCCCAAGGGGCCAGCCAAAGGTGGCAGGAATTCTTGAAATGAGAGGTCAAGTCACCTGTGTTGTGGAAGGAAAACACAAACAGTGAGGTAGAGTTCCCCCCGCATGAGTGAAAGTGCCTCCTCACTGCACATGCAGGGGACCCAGGTGACCCTTGGCATATTTGATTCATGCCCACAGAGCATCTCGGCCCATGGGGCCAGCCTAACGGGGCAGGGAAGTTTGGAAAGGGAGGTCAAGGCACCTGTGTTGTTGAAGGAAAACACAAATGGTGAGGCCGAGGTCCCCCCTCACAGGCAAAAGTGCCTCCTCACTGTGCATGCATGGGGCCCACAGGACCCTGGGCATCCCTGGTTCATGCCCACGGAGCACCTTGGGCCCAAGCAGGCCAGTCCAAGGTGTCAGGAAGGCTTGCAAGGGGAGGTTGAGGCACCAGTATTGTGGAAGGAAAACACAAACGATGAGGAAGAGGTCCCACACCACGGGTGAAATTACCTCTCCGAAGCACATGCATGGGACCCAGGGGACACAGGATGTCCCTGGTTTGTGCCCACAGAACGTCTTGGGTGCATGCAGTCCAGCCCAAGGTGGCAGGAAGACTTGAAAGGAGAGGTCGAGCCACCTTGCATGTGCAAGGCCCAGGGGACCCTGGCCATCACTGGTTCATGACCCCAGAGCTCCTGGAGCCCATGGATGCCAGCTCAATGCTCAGGAATTCTTCAAAGGGGAGGTCAAAGCACTGGTGTTGTGGAAGGAAAACACAAATGGCAATTCAGAGGTTCCCCCCCAAGGGTGAAAGTGCCTCCCCGCTGCACATACGTGGGGCCCAGGGGACCATGGGCATTCCTGATTCATGCACACAGAGTGTCTCGCACCCACAGAGGCCAGCCCAAGGTGGGAGGAAAGCTTCAATGGGGAGATATAGGCACCTGTGGCGTGGGAGGAAAATACAAATGGCACAGCAGAGGTCCCACACCACTTGCGAAAATGTCTCCTCATCACCCATGCGTGGGGCCCAGGGGACCATGGGTATCCCTGGTTCATGTCTACAGAGGGTCTTGGCCAACAGGGCCCAGCACAAAGCAGCAGGAAGGCTTAAAACAGGAGGTTGAGGCATCTGTGTTGTGGAAGGAAAACACAAGCAGCATGGAAGAGGTCTTCACAGATTTTACAAAAACAGTGCTTCCAAACTGCTGCATCAAAGTAAGGTTTAACTGTGAGAAGAATGCACACACTACAAGCAGCTTTTGAGAAATCTTCTTTTGAGTTTTTTTCTGGAGATATTTGCTTTTTCACCGAAGGAGACAATGCACTCCCAAATATCCTTCCGCAGATGCTACAAAAACAGTCTTTCCAAACTGCTGAATCAAATGAAAGCATTAACTATGTGAGTTAAATGTACACTCAAAAAGCAGTTTCTCAGAAAGCTTCTTTCTAGTTTTTATCTGACGATTTCTTCTTTTTCACTATAGTCCTCAACATGCTCCCTAATATCCCTTCACAGATTCTACAAAAATGTCTTTCCAAACTGCTGAATTAAAAGAAATATTTAAATCTGTGTGATGAATTCACACATCACAAAGCAGTTTCTGAGAAAATTTCTTTCTAGTTTTTATCTGAAGATATTTTCATTTTCACCATAGGCCTCAATGTGCTCCCATACATCCTGTCACAGATTCTACAAAAACAGTGTTTCCGAACTGCTGAATCTTAAGAAAGGTTTAACTGAGTTGAATGCACACATCACAAAGCAGTTTCTCAGAAAGCTTCTTTCTACTTTTTATCTGAAGACAGTTTCTTTTTCACCATAGGACACAATACGCTCCCAAATATCCCTTCATAGATATTATATAAACAGTATTTCCTAACTGCTGAATCAAAAGGAATATTTAACTCTGTGAGATGAATGCACACATCACAAAGCAGTTTCTCAGAAATATTCTTTTGTTTTTATCTGAAGATGTTTTCATTTTCTCCATAGACCTGAGCGTGCTCCAAAATATCCCTTCACAGATTCTACAAAAACAGTCTTTGCAAACTGCTGAATGAAAACAAACTTTTAATTCTGTGAGACGAATGCACACATCACAAAGCAATTTCTCAGAAAGCTTCTTTCCGGTTTTTATCTCAAGATATTTTCTTTTTCACCATAGGCCTCAATGTGCTCCCAAATATCCCTTTGCAGATTCTACATAAACAGTGTTTCCAAACTGCTTAATTTAATGAAAAGTTTAACTGAGTTGAGTGCACACATCACAAAGCAGTTTCTCAGAAATTCTTCCCTCTAGTTTTCATCTGAAGATAATTTCTTTTTCACCGTAGGCCTCAACGTGCACCAAATATCTTTTCACAGATTAAAAAAAAAACAGTCTTTCCAAACTGCTGAATCAAAAGAAAGGTTCAACTCCGTGAGATGAATACACACACCGCAAAGCAGTTTCTCAGAAAGCTTGTTTCTAGTTTTTATCTGAAGATATATTCTTTTTCACTGTAATCCTCAATGCAATCCCAAATATCACTTTGCAGATTCTACAAAATCCTTGCTTCCAAACTGCTGAATAAAAAGAAAGATTTATCTCTGTGAGATGAATCCAGACATCACAAAGCAGTTTTGGAGAATGTTCTTTTTATTTTTATCTGAAGATAAGCTTTAATTCACCATAGGCCTCAATACACTCCCAAATATCCATCCACAGTTTCTAGAAAAACAGTGTTTCCAAACTACTGAATAAAAAGCAACGTTTAACTCAGTGAGGTGAATGTACACACCAGAAAGTGTTTTATGAGATAACATCCTTCTAGTTTTTATCCTGGGATACACATCATAAAGCAGTTTCTCAAAAGCCTTCTTTCTCGTTTTTATCTGAAGATATTTTCTGTTTCACCATAGGCCTCAAGGCGTTCGGAAATATCCCTTCACAGATTCTACAAAAACAGTGTTCCCACAATACTGAATAAAAAGAAAGGTTGAACTCTGTGAGACGAATGACATCCAAAGCAGTTTCTCAGAAAGCTTCTTTTTCGTTTTTATCTGAAGATATTTTCATTTTCAACATAAGCCTCAATGAGCTCCCAAATATCCCTTCGCAGCTTCTACAAAAACAGTTTTTCCAAACTGCTCAATAAAAAGAAAGGCTGAACTCTGTGAGATGAATGACATCACAAAGCACTTTCTCAGAAAGCTTCTTTCTCATTTTTATCTGAAGATGTTTTCTTTTTCAACATAGGCCCCAATGAGCTCCAAAACATTGCTTGTCAGATTCTACAGAAACAGTGTTTCAAACTGCTGAATAAAATGAAAAGTTTAACTTCATTAGATGAATGCAGACATCACAAAGCGGTTTCTCAGAAAGCTTCTTTCTAATTTCTATATGAAGATTTTTTTTCACTGCAAGCCTCAATGCACTCCCTAATATCCCTACGCAGATTTTACAAAAACAGTGTTTCCAAACGCCTGAATCAAAAGATAGATTTAACCCTCTGAGATGAATGCATAGATCACAAATTCTTTTCTCAGAAAGATTCTTTCTGGTATTTATCTGAAGATACTTTCTTTTTCACCATAAGTCTCAATTGGCTCAGAATATTCATTTGCAGATTCTACAAAAACAGTGTTTTCAAACTGCTGAACCAAAAGAAAAGTTGAACTCTCTGAGATGAATGCACACATCCTGAAGCAGTTTCTCAGAAAGGTTCTTTCTCCGTTTTATATGAAGATATTTTCTTTTTCACCATTGGCCTCAATGTGCTCCTAAATATCCCTTCACAGATTCTACAAAAATAGAGTTTCTAAACTGCTGAAAAAAAGAAAGATTTAACTCTGTGAGATGATAGCACAATTAAAAAGCAGTTTCTCAGAAAGTTTCTTTTTCATTTTTATCTGAAGATATTTCCTTTTTCACCCTAGGCCTCAATGCATTGCCAAATATCCCTTCACAGATTCCACAAAAACAGTGTTTCCAAAGAGCTGCATCAAAGAAAGGTTTAAGTCTGTGAGATGAATGCACATATTTCCAATGAATTTTCTCAGAAAGCTTCTTTTTAGTTTTTATCTGAAGCTATTTTCTTTCTCACCATAAGTCTCAAAGCTCTCCCAAATATCCTTTTGCAGATTCTACGAAAAGAATGTTTCCAAATTGCTGAGTCAAAAGAAAGGTTTAATTCCCTGAGATGAAGGCACACACCAAAAAGCAGTTTCTCAGAAAGTTTCTTTCCAGTTTTTATCTGAAGATATTTTCTTTTTCACCATAGACCTCAAAGCTGTCCCAAATATCCCTCTACAGATTGTTCAAAAACCATGTTTCCAAAGTGCTGAATCAAAAGAAAGGTTTAACTCTGTGAGATGAATGCACACATCACAAGGCAGTTTCTCAGAATTATTCTTTCTTATATTTATCTGAAGATGATTTCTTTTTCACCATAAGCCTCACTGTGCACCCAAATGTCCCTTCACAGATTCTACAAAAGCAATGTTTCCAAACTGCTGAACCAAAAGTAAGGATTAACTCTGTTAGATGAATGCACACATTACAAAGCAGTTTCTCATAAAGCTTCTTTCTAGTTTTTATCTGAAGATATTTTGTTTTCACCATAGGCCTTAATTCACTTTAAAATATCCCTTCACAGATTCTACAAAAACAGTGTTTCCAAAACTGCTGAATAAAAGAAAGCTTTAACTCTGTGAGATGAATGCACACATCATAAAGGAATTTCTCAGAAAGCTTCTTTCTAGCTTTTATCTGAAGATAATTTCTTTTTCACCATAGGCCTTAACATGCACCAAAATAATCCTTCACAGATTATTAAAAAAAGTATTTCCAAACTGCTGAATCAAAAGAAAGGTTTATCTCTGTGAGATGAATACGCACATCATAAAGCAGTTTCTCTGAAGCTTCTTTCTAGTTTTTATCTGAAGATATATTCTTTTTCACAATAATCCTCAAGGCACTCCCAAATATTCCTTCAAAGATTCTACAAAAATTGTGTTTCCAAACTGCTGAGTAAATAAAGGTTTAACTCTGTGAGATGAATGCACACATCACAAGGCAGTTTCTCAGAAATCTTCTTTCTAGCTTTTGTCTGAAGATGTTTCCTGTTTCACCATAGGCCTCAATGCACTCCAAAATATCCCTTGCATTTCTACAATCACAGTGTTTACAAACTGCTAAATAAAAAGAAACCTTTAACTCTGTGTGATGAATGCGCATATCACAAAGCGGTTTCTCAGAAAGCATCTTCCTCGTTTTTATCTGAAGATATTTTCTTTTTCAACATAGGCCTCAATGCACTCAAAAATATCCCTTCTCAGATTTTACAAAACCAGTGTTTCAAACTGCTGAATAAAAAGAAAGGTTTAACTCCATGAGATGAATACAGATAACACAAAGCAGTTTCTCAGAAAGCTTCTTTCTAGTTGTTATATGACAATATTTTCTTTGTCACTACAAGCCTCAATGTGCTCCCAAATATCCCTATGCAGATTCTACAAAAGCAGTGTTTCCAAGCTCCTGAATCAAAAGAAAGATTTAACCCTGTGAGACAAATGTGCAGATCACAAAGTAGTTTCTCAGAAAGATTCTTTCTAGTATTTGTCTGAATATATTTTCTTTTTCACCATATTTCTCAATGGGCTCAGAATATCCCTTCACAGATTATACAAAAACCATGTTTCCAAAGTGCTGAACCAAAAGAAAAGTTTAACTCTGTGAGATGAATGCACACTTCACAAATCAGTTTCTCAGAAATATTCTTTCTCATTTTTATATGAAGATATTTTCTTTTTCAACTTAAGCCTCAATTCTCTCCGAAATATCCCTTCACAGATTCTACAAAAACAGTATTTCCAATGTGCTGAACCAAAAGAAAGGTTTAAATCTGACAGATGAATGCACACATCACAGAGCTGTTTCTGAGAATGCTTCTTTCTAGTTTTATTTGAAGACATTTTCTTTTTCACCATTGGCCTCAATATCCATTCGCAGATTTTACAAAAACAGAGTTTCTAAACTCCTGAAAAAAAAAGAAATATTTAACTCTGTGAGATGAATGCACAACCACCAAGCAGTTTCTCTGAAAGCTTCTTCCTCATTTTTATCTGAAGATATTTCCTTTTCCACCCTAGGTGTCAATACCTTGCCAAATATGCCTTCACAGATTCCACAAAAACAATGTTTCCAAACTTCTGCATCAAAAGAAAGGTTTAAGTCTGTGAGAAGAATGCCCATGTTACAAAGGAGTTTCTCAGAAAGCTCCTTTCTAGTTTTTATCTGAAGCTATTTTCTTTCTCACCATAAGGCTCAAAACTCTCCCAAATATCCTTTCACAGATTCTACAAAAAGAATGTTTCCAAATTGCTGAATCAAAAGAAAGGTTTAACTCACTGAGATGAAGGCACACATCACAAAGGATTTTCTCAGAAAGCTTCTTTAGAATTTTTATCTGAAGACATTTTCTTTCTCACCGTAGGCCTCAATGATCTCCCAAATATCCCTCTGCAGATTGCACAAAAACCGTGTTTCCAAATTATTGAATCAAAAGAAAGGTTTAATTCTGTGAGGTGAATGCACACATCACAGAACAGTTTCTTAGAAAGTTTCTTTCTAGTTTTTATCTGAAGATATTTTCACTTTCAATGTAGGCATCAATTCACTTACAAATATCCCTCTACAGTTTCTACGAAAACAGTGTTTCCAAACTGCTGAATAAAAGAATTGTTTAACTCTGTGAGATGATTCCACACATCACAAAGCAGTTTCTCAGAAAGCTTCTTTTTACTTTTTATCTGAAGATATTTTCTTTCTCAAAATAGCTCTCAATGCAATCCAAAATATCCCTCTGCAGTTTTGAAAAAACATTGTTTCGAAACTGCTGAATCAAAAGATAGTTTTAAATATGTGAGATGAATGCACACATGAGAAAGCAGTTTCTCAGAAGCTTCTTTCTCATTTTTATCTGAAGATACTTTCTTTTTCACCATAGACCTCAATGCACTAATATCCCTTTGCAGATTCTACATAAACAGTGTTTCCAAACTGCTGAATAAAAACAAAGATTTAACTCTGAGGTGAATGTACACATCTCAAAGCAGTTTCTCAGAAAGCTTTTCTTCTTTTTATCTGAAGATACATTCTTTTTCACCATAGGCCTGAATATGCTCCCAAATATACCTTCGCAGATTCTAAAAAACAGTGTTTCTAAACTGCTGAATCAAAAGAAAGGTTTAACTCTGTGAGATGAAAGCACACATCACAAAGCAGTTTCTGTGAAAGCTTCCTTCTGGTGTTTATCTGAAGATATTTTCTTTTTTACCATAGGCCTCTAAGTGCTCAGAAATGTCCCTTTGCCAATTCTACATAAACAGTGTTTCCAAACAGCCAAATGAAAAGAAATGTTTAACTCTGGTAGATGAATGCACACATCACAAAGCAGTTACTCAGAAAGCTCCTTTCTCGTTTTTATCTGAAGATATTTTCTTTTTTCTGTAGGCCTCAATGTGTTCCAAATATCCCTCTGCCATTTCTACAAAACAGTGTTTCCAAACTGCTGAATAGAAGAAAGGTTTAAGTCTGTGAGATGAATGCACACACCACAAAGCAGTTTCTCAGAAAGTTAATTTCCAATTTTTATCTGGAGGTATTTTCTTTTTCACCATAGGCCTCAATGCTCCCCAAATATCCCTTTGCAGATTCTACAAAAACAATGTTTCCAAACTGCTGAGTAAAATGAAAGTTTAACTGAGTTGAATGCACATATCACCAAGTAGTTTCTCAGAATCTTTCTTTCTATTTTTTATCTGAAGATGTTTCCTTTTCCACCAAAGGCCTCAATGTGCTCCTAAATATCCCTTCACAGATTCTACATGAACAGTGTTTCCAAACTGTTGCATCAAAAGGAACATTTAACTCTGTGAGATGAATGCACATATCACAAAGCAGTTTCTAACAATGCTTCTTACTTGTTCTTATTTGAAGGTAATTTCTTTTTTACTGTAGGCCTCATTGTGCTACAAAGTATCCCTCTGCACTTTCTACAAAAAGAGTGTTTCCAAACTGCTCAATAAAAGAAAGGTTTAAGTCTGTGAGATGAATTTACCCTTCACAAAGCAGTTTCTCTGAAAGCTTCTTTCTAGTTTTTATCTGAACATATTTTTGTTTTCACCATGGGCCTCAACGCACCCCCAAATATGCCTTTGCAGATTCTTCAAAAACTGTGTTTCCAAAGTGCTGAATCAAATGAAAGTTTTAACTCAGTTGAATGCTTACATCAGAAAGCAGTTTCTCAGAAAGCTTCTTTCTTGTTTTTATCTGAAGTTATTTTCTTTTTCACTGTAGGCCTGAATTCACTCCCAAATATCCCTTCGCAGATTCTACAAAAACACTGTTTCCAAACTGCTGAATCAAAAGAAAGGCTTAACTCTGTGAGGTGAATGGAGACAGCACAAAGCCGTTTCTCATAAAGCTTCTTTCTAGATATTCAGTGAAGGTATTTTCTTTTTCACTGTAGGCCTGAATAAGCTCCCAAATATTCCTTCAAAGATTCTACAAAAAGACTGTTTCCAAACTGATGAATCAAAAGAAAGGTTTGACTCTGTGAGGTAAATGGGGACAGCCCAAAGCAGTTTCTCATAAAGCTTTTTTCTAGATTTTCTGTAAAGATACTTTCTTTTTCTCTGTAGGCCTCAATGCACTCCCAAATATCCCTTCACAAACTCTAAATTAGCAGTGTTTCCAAACTGCCGAATCAAGAGAAAGGTTTAACTCTGTGAGATGAATGTACAAATCACAAAGCAGTTTCTGAGAAAATTTCTTTCTAGTTTTTATCTGGAGATATTTTTTTTTTTTCACCATGGGCTTTAATGCGCTCAGTAATATCCCTTCTCAGTTTCTACAAAACCAGTGTTTCCAAATTGGTGAATCAAAGGACGTTTTAACTCTGTGAGATGAATGCACACATCACAAAGCAGTTACTCAGAAAGCTTCTTTCTCTTTTTTATCTGAAGACATTTTATTTTTCACCATAAGCCTCAATGCACTCCCAAATATACCTATGCTGATTCTACGAAAACATTGTTTCCCACTGCTGAATCAAAAGAGAGGTTTAACTGTGAGATGAATGAACAAATCACAAAGCAGTTTCTCAGAAAGATTCTTTCCAGTATTTATCTGAAGATATTTTATTTTTCACTATAAACCTGAAAGCACTCCCAAATATGCCTTCAGAGATTCTACAAACACGGTGTTTCCAAACTGTTGAATCAAAAGAAAGGTTTAACTCTATGAGATGAATGCACACATCACAAAGCAGTTTCTCAGATAACTTCTTTCTAGTTTGTTTCTTAAGATATTTTCTTTTTCACCATAGGCTTCAATGCCTTTGGAAATATCCTTTCACAGATTCTACAAAAGCAGTGTATCCAAACTCCTGAAACAAAAGAAAGATTTAACTCTGCAAGTTGAATATACACATCTCAAGGCAGTTTCTCAGAAAGCTTCTTCATAGTTTTTATCTGAAGATATTTTCTTTTTCACCGAAGGCCTGAATGCACACTGAAATATGCATTCACACATTGTAGAAAACAGTCTTTCTAAACTACTGAATCAAAAGAATAGTTTAACTCTGTGAGATTAATGCACACATCACAAAACTGTTTCTCAGAACGTTTCTTTCTCGTTTTTATCTGAGGATATTTTCTTTTTTACCATAGGCCTCTATGCACTCACACATATCCCTTCACGGTTTCTAAAAAAACAGTGTTTCCAAAAGCCAAATCAAAGTAAAGGTTTAACTCTGTGAGATGAATGCACACATCGCAAAGCAGTTTCTCAGAACACCTCTTTCTAGTTTTTATATGAAGATATTATCTTTTTCAACATATGCCTCTCTGTACCCCCAAATATCCTTTCTCAGATTCTACAAAAACCATGTTTCCAAACTGTGGAGTCAAAAATTAGGTTTAACTCTGTGACATGAATGCCCAGATCATATAGCAGTTTCTAAGAAAGATTCTTTCTAGTATTTATCTGAAGATATTTTCTTTTTCACCATAAGCCTCCATGCACCCCAAAATGCCCCCTCACAGATTCTACAAAAACCGTGTTTACATACGGCTGAATCAATAGAAAGGTTTAACTCTCTGAGATGAATGCACATATCACAAAGCAGTTTCTGAGAAAACTTCTTTGTAGTTTTTATCTGAAGATATTTTCATTTTCACCATAGGCCTCAATGCATTCCCAGATATCCATCCACAGATTGTACAAAATCAGTCTTTACAAACTGCTCAATGAAAAGAAAGGTTTAGCTCTGTGAGATGAATGCCCAAATCACAAAGCAGTTTCTCAGAAAATTCTTTCTAATTTTTATCTAAATATATTTCCTCTTTTTTACCATAGGCCTCAATGCACTCCTAACTATCCCTTTGTATATTCTACAAAAACAGTGTTTCCAATCTGTTCACTCAAAAGAAATATTTAACAATGTGAGATGAATGGACACATCACAAAGCAGTGTCTCAGAAAGCTACTTTCTAGTTTTTATCTGAAGATATTTTCATTTCTCATCATAGGCCAAAATGCGCTCCCAAATATCGTTTTGCAGATTCTACAAAAACAGTGTTTACAAGATGCTCAATCAAAAGAAAAGTTTAAATCTGTGAGGTGAATGCACACATCACAAAGGAGTAACTCAGAAAGCTTCTTTCTAGTTTTTTATCTGAAGGTATTTCCTTTGTCACCATAGACCTCAGGATGCTCCCAAATATCCTTTTGCAGATTCTATAAAAACAGAGTTTCTAAGCTGCACAATCAAAACAATGCATTTCCTTTTTCCCCACAGACCTCAATGAGCTCCTAAATATCCTTCCTGATTCTACAGAACAATATTTCCAAACTGCTCAATTGAAAGAAAAGTTTAACTCTGTTAGATAAATGCACACATCAGAAAGTGGTCTCAGAAATCTTATTTCAGGTTTTTATCTAAAGATATTTCCTTTTTACCACAGGCCTCAGTGCACTCCCAAATATCACTTTACAGATTCTACAAAAACAGTGTTCCTAAACTGGTCAATCAAAAGAAAGTTTTAACTCTGTGAGATGAATGCACACATCACAAAGCAGTGTCTCAGAAAGCTTCTTTCTAGTTTTTATCTGAAGATATTTCCTTTTTCACCATATTCCTCAATGTGCTCCCAAATATGCTTTCAGAGATTCTACAAAAACACTGTTTTCAAACTACTCAATCAAGAGAAAGGTTTAACTCTGTTAGATGAATGCAGACATCACAAAGTGATTTCTCAGAAATCTTTCTAGTTTTTGTCAGAAGATATTTCCTTTTTGACTATAGACCTCAATGCACTCCCAAATATTGCTTTGCAGATTCTACAGAAACAATATTTCTAAACTGTTCAATCAAAAGAAAAGTTTAACTCTGTGAGATGAATGCACAGATCAGAAATTAGTGTCTCAGGAAGCTTCTTTCTAGCTTTTATCTGAAGATAGTTCCTTTTTCCCTGTAGGCCTGAATGTGCTCCCAAATATCCCTTTGCAGATTCTACAAAAGCAGTGTTTCCAAACTTCTCAATAAAAAGAAAGGTTTAACTCTGTGACATGAATGCACACATCACAAAGCAGTATCTCAGAAATCTTCTTTCTAGTGTTTATCTCAAGATATTTTCTTTTTCACCACAGACCTCAATGCACTCCAAATATCACTTTGCAGCTCTACAAAAACAGTGCTTCCAAACTGCTCAATCAAATGAAAGTTTTAACTCAGTGAGATGAAAGCACATATCACAAAGCAGTGTGTCAGGTATATTCTTTCTTGTTTTTATCTGAAGATATTCTTTTTTTCACCATAGGCCACGATGCACTCCCAAATATCCTTTCACAGAATCAACAAAAACAGGGTTTCCCAATTGCTAACTCAAGGGAATGCTTTAAACCGATGTTATGAATGCAGACATCATGAAGCAGTTTCTAAGAAAGCTTCTTTCTAATTTTCATGTGAAGATAATTCCATTTTCAGCATTGGACTAAATGTGCTCCCAAATATTCCTTCACAGATTCTTCAAAAACAGTGTTTCCAAACTGCTCAAACAGAAAAAAAGCTTTAACTCCATGAGACAAATGCACACATTTGATACCAGTTTCTCATAAATCTTTCTAGTTTTTATCTGAAGATATTTCTTTTTTCACCATAGGCTTCAAACTACCCAAACTGTCCCTTCACAGATTCTACAAAAACAGTGTTTCCAAACTGCTCAATCAGAAGAAAGGTTTAACTCTGTGAGATGAATGCATACATCACAAAGCAGTTTCTCAGAAAGCTTCTTTCTAGTTTTTATCTGAAGATATTTCCTTTTTCACCATAGGCCTCAGGACACTCTCAAATATCCCTTCACAGATTCTTAAAAGCATTGTTTCCAAACTGCTCAATTAAAAGAAAGCAGCATTAACTCTGTGAGATGAATGCACACATCGCAAAGCAGTTTCTCAGAAAGCATCTTGCTAGTTTTATCTGAAAATATTTTGCTTTTTACCATAGGCCTCAATGCGTTCCCAAATATTCCTTCACAGATTCTAGAAAAACAGTGTTTCTAAGCTGCTCGATGAAAACAAAGCTTTACCTCTGTGAGATGAATGCACACATCACAAAGCAGAGTCTCAGATAGCTTCTTTCTAGTTTTTATCTGAAGATATTCCCTTTTTCACCATAGACCTCAATTCACTCCCAAATATCCCTTCAGAGATTCTATAAAAAGAGTGTTTCCAAACTGCTCAATCAAAACAAAGGTTTATCACTGTGAGGTGAATTCACACGTCAAAAAGCAGTGTCTCAGAAAGCTTCTTTCTAAATTTTATCAGAAGATATTTCCTTTTTCACCATAGGCCTCAATGCGCTAATTAACATCCTTTTGCAGATTATACAAAAAGAGTTTTTCCAAACTGATCAATCAAAGAGAGCCTTAACTCTGAACTGAAGGCATATATCACAAAGCTGTTTCTCAGAAAGCTTCTTTCTATTTTTTACCTGAAGAAATGTCCTTTTCCACCATAGGCCTCAATGCCCTTGCAAATATCCCTTTGCAGATTCTACAAAAACAGTGTTTCCAAGATGCTCAATCAAAAGAAATCTTCTTTCTAGTTATCTGAAGATATTTCCTTTTTCACCATAGACCTCGATGCACTCTCAAATATTGCTTGACAGATTCTACAAAAACAGTGTTTCCAGATGGCTCAGTGAAAATAAATTTTTAACTCTGTGAGATGAATGCACACATCACAAAGCAGTCTTTCAGAAAGCTTCTTTCTAGTTCTTATCTGAAGATATTACTTTTTCGCCATAGACCTCAATGCATTCCCAAATGTCCCTTCATAGATTCTACAAAAACAGATTTTGCAAACTGTTGAATCAACAGAAAGTTTCACTCTGTGAGATGAATGCACACATCACAAAGCATCTTGTCAAAAAGCTTTTTTCTAGTTTTTATCTAAAGATATTTCCTTTTTTACCATATGCCTCAATGCCCTCACAAATAGCCACTTGAAGATTCTACAAAAACAGTGCTTCCAAACTGCCAAATGAAAAGAAAGTTTAACTCTGTGAGATGAATGCACACATCACAAAGCAGTTTCTCAGAAAGCTTCTTTCTAGTTATCTGAAGATATTTCCTTTTTCACCATAGGCCCCAATGTGCTCCCAAATATCCCATCACGGATTCTACAAAGACAGTGTTTCCAAACTGTTCAATCAAAGGAAAAGTTTAACATTGTGAGGTGAATGCACACATCACAAAGCTGTGTCTCAGAAAGCTTCTTTCTAAATTTTATCAGATGTTTCCTTTTTCACCATAGGCGTCAATGCACTCACTTATATCCTTTCACAGATTATAGAAAAAACAGTGTTTCCAAACTGCTCAATCAATGAAAGCTTTAACTCTGTGAGCTGAATGCACACATCACAAAGCAGTTGCTCTGAAATCTTCTTTGTAGTTTTTTTTCTGAAGATATTTCCTTTTTCACCATAGGATTCAAAGGGTTCCCAAATTTCCCTTTGCAGATTCTTCCATAATAGTGTTTCCAAACTGCTCTATCAAAATAAAGTTTTACCTCTGTGAGATGAATGCACACATCACAAAGCAGATTCTCAGAAAGCTTCTTTGTAGTTTTTATCTGAAGATATTTCCTTTTTCACCAGAGGCCTCAATGCACTCCCAAATATCCTTTCACAGATTATACAAAAACAGTGTTTCCTAACTGCTCAAACAAAAGAAAGCTTTAACTCTTTGACTTGAAAGCAAATATCACAAAGCAGTTTCTCAGAAAGATTCTTACTAGTTTTTATCTGAAGATATTTCCTTTTTCACCATAGGCCTCAATGCACTCCAAAATATCCCTTCACACATTCTACATAAACAGTGTTTCAAAAATACTCAATCAAAAGAAAGATTCAACTCTGTGAGGTGAATGCACACATCAGAAGGCAGTTTCTCAGAATGATTCTTTCTACTTTTTATCTGAAAATATTTCCCTTTTCACCAGAGGCCTTAAAGCACTCCCAAATATCCCTTCACAAATTCTAGAAACAGAGTTTGCAAACTGCTGAATGAAAAGAAACTTTTAATTCTGTGAGATGAATTCAGACATCACAAAGCAGTTTCTCACAAACCTTCTTTCTAGTTTTTAAATGAAGATATTTCCTTTTTTAACACAGGCCTCAATGCTCTCCCAAATATCCTTTCACAGATTCTACAAACATCGGGTTTCCAAACTGCTCAACCAAAAGAAAGCTTTAACTTTGTGAGCTGAATGCTCACATTAAAAAGCAGTTTCTCCAAAAGTTTCTATGTAGTTTTTATCTGAAGATATTTTCTTTTTCAGCATGGGCCTAAATTCACTCCCAAATATCCCTTCACAGATTCTACAACGGCAGTGTTTCCAAACTGCTCAATGAAAACAAAGCTTTACCTCTGTGAGATGAATGCACCAATCACAAAGCAGTTTCTCAGAAAGCTTCTTTCTAGTTTTTATCTGAAGATATTTCCTTTTACACTATTGGTCCCAATGTGCTCCTAAGTAATCCTTTGCAGATTTTACAAAAACAGTGATTGTAAACTGCTCAATATAAAGAATGGTTTAACTCTGTGAGATGAATGCACATGTCACAAAGCAGATTCTCAGAGATCTACTTTCTAGTTTTTTGTCTGAATAAAATTCGTTTTTAACATAGGCCTCAAAGTGCTCCCAAATATCTTGTCACAGATTCTACACAAACAGTGTTTCCAAACTGCTAAATCAAAAGAAAATAATTCTGTGAGATGAATGCACCAATCACAAAGCAGTTTCTCAGAAAGCTTCTTTCTAGTTTTTATCAGAAGATATTTACTTTTACACCATTGGTCCCAATCTGCTCCAAAATATCCCTTTGCAGATTTTACAAAACCAGTGATTCTAAACTGCTCAATATAAAGAATGGTTTAACTCTGTGAGATGAATTTGCACATCACAAAGCAGATTCTCAGAGAGCTACCTTCTGGTTTTTATCTGAAGATAATTCATTTCTCGCAATGGGCCTCAATGCACTCCCAAATATCCCATTGCACATCCTACAAAAACAGTGTTTCCAAATTTCTCAATCAAAAGAAAGCTTTCACTCTGTGAGATGAATGCACACATCACAAAGCAGTGTCTCAGAAAGCTTGTTTCTAAATTTTATCAGAAGATATTTCCTTTTTCACCTTAGGCCTCAATGTGCTCCCAAATATCCTATCTCAGATTATACAAAAACAGTGCTTCCAAACTGTTCAATCAAAAGAAAACTTTAACTCTGTGAGCTGAATGCACACATCACAAAGCAGTTTTTCTGAAAGTTTCTTTGTAGTTTTTATCTGAAGATATTCTTTTTGAGCGTAGTCCTCAATGTGCTCTCAAATATCCCTTCACTGATTCTACAAAAACTGTTTCCAAACTGCTCAATCAAAAGAAAGATTCAACTGTGTGAGATGAATGCACACATCCCAAAGCAGTTCCCCAGAAATATTTTTCTATTTTTTATGTGAATATATTTCCTTTTTCACCATAGGCCTCAATATCCCTTTGCAGGTTTTACAAAAAACAGTGTTTCTAAACAGCTCAATAAAAAGAATGGTTTTACTTTGTGAGATGAATGCACACATCAGAAAGCAGATTCTGAGAAATCTTCCTTCTGGTTTTTAGCTGAAGATATTTCTTTTTTCACCACAGACCTCAATGGCTCCAAAATATTCTTCCACAGATTCTATAAAAACAGTGTTTCTAGACTGCTCAATCAAAAGAAAGGTTTAATTCTGTAAGATGAATGCACACATCACAAAAGTGTGTCTCAGAAAGCTTCTTTTAGTTTTTATCTGCAGATATTTCCTTTTATACCATAGGCCTCAATGTGCACCCAAATATCCTTTTGCAGTTTCTTCATAAACAGTGCTTACAAGCTGCTCAATCAAAGTTTTAACTCTGTGAGATGAATGAACAAAACACAATGCAATGTCTCAGTAAGCTTCTTTCAAGTTTTTATCTGAAGTTATTTTCTTTTCCACCAAGTCCTCAATGCCTTCCCAAATATCCCTTCACAGCTTCTGCAAAAACAGTGTTTCCAAACTGCTGAATCAAAAGAATGATTTAACTCTGTGAGGGGAATGCACACATTGCAAAGTAGTTTCTCAGAAAAACACTTTCTAGTTTTCATCTGAAGACATTTGTTTCTTCACCCTAGGCTTCAATACACTTCAAAATATCCTTTCACAGATTCTACAAAAACAATGTTTCCAAACTGCTCAATCAAATGATATGTTTAACTCTCTGGGACGAATGCACACATCACAAAGAAGTTTATCAGAAAACTTCTTTCTAGTTTTTATCTGAAGATATTTCCTTTTTCACCATAGGCCTCAAAGTGGTCCCAAATATCCCTTCGCAGATTTTACAAAAACAGTGTTTCCAAACTGCTGAATCAAAAGAAAAGTTTAACTCTGTGACATGAATGCACACTTCACAAAGCAGTGTCTCAGAAAGCTTCTTGCTAGTTTTTATCTGAAGATATTTCCTTTTTAATCATAGAACTCAATGTGCTAACAAATATTCCTTTGCAGATTCTACAAAAATAGTGTTTCCAAACTGCTAAATCAAAAGAAACTTTTGACTCTGTGAGATGAATGCACCCATCACAAAGCAGTTCCTCAAAAAGCTGCTTTCTAGTTATCTGAAGATATTTATTTTTTCATGATAAGCTGCAATGTGTGCCAAAATATCACTTCACAGATTCTACAAAAATGGTTTCTCCAAACTGTTCAAAGGTTTAACTCTGTGAGATCAATGCATACATTGCAAAGCAGTTTCTCAGAGAGAGTCTTTCTAATTTTTTTCTGAGGATATTTCCTTTTTAAGCATAGGTCTCAAAGCATTCCCAGACATCCCTTCGTAGATTCTACAAAAACTGTTTCCAAACTGCTCAATCAAAAGAAAGATTTAATGCTGTGACATGAATGCACACATCACAAAGTAGTCTCTCAGAAAGCTTCTTTCTAGTTTTTATCTGAAGATAATTCCTTTTTCACCATAGGCCTCAATGTGCTCCCAAATATCTCTTCTGAGATTCTTCAAAAACAGTGTATTCAAACTGTTCCATCAAAGGAAAGTTTTAACTCTGTGAGCAAAATTTATGCATCGCAAAACAGTTTCTCAGAAAGCTTCTTTCTAGTTTTTATATGAAGATGTTTCCTTTTTCACCATAGGCCTCAATACACTCCAAAATACCCCTTCACAGATTCTTCAAAAAGAGTGTTTCCAAACCACTTGATTGAAAGAAAGTTTTAACACTGTGAGATAAATGCACACATCACAATGCAGTTTCTCAGAAAGTTTCTTTCTAGTTTTATCTGAACCTATTTCCTTTTTCACATTAGGCCTCAATGCACTCTGAAATATCCCTTTGCAGATTCTACAAAAACAGTGTTTCCCACCTGTTCAATGAAAGGATGATTTAACTCTGAGAGATGAATGCACCCATCACAAAGCAGTGTGTCGGTAAGCTTCTTTCTAGTTTTTATCTGAAGATATTTCCTTTTTTACCATAAGCTTCAATGCGCTCTCAAATATCCCTTTGCAGATTCTACAAAACAGTGTTTCCAAACTGCTCAATCAAAAGAAAGCTTTAACTCTGATAGCTGAATGCAAAAATCACAAAGCAGTTTCTCAGAAAGCTTCTTTCTAGTTTTTATCTGAAGATATTTCCTTTTTCACCCTAGGCTTCCATGTGCTCCCAAAATACCACTTCATAGATTCTACAAAAAGAGTTTTTCCAAGTTAATCAAAACAAAACTTTAACTCCGTGAGATGAAGGCACACATCACAAAGTAGCTTCTAACAAAGCTTCTTTCTAGTTTCTATCTGAAGATATTTCCTTTTTCACCATATGCCTCAATGAGCTCTCAAATATCCCTTTGCAGATTGCAGATTTGACAAAAACAGTGTTTCTAAACTACTCAATCAACAGAAAGCTTTAACTGCATGAGATGAATGCACACGTGACAAAGCTCTTTCTCAGAAAGTTTCTTTCTATTTTTTATCCGAAGATATTTCCTTTTTCACCATAGGCCTCGATGCGCTCCCAAGTATCCCTTTGCAGATTCTACAAAAACAATGTTTCCAAACTGCTCAATCAAATGATATGTTAAACTTTGTGATATGAATGTAACATCAAAAAGTGGTTTCTCAAAAAGCTTCTTTCTAGTTCTAATCTGAAGATATTTCCATTTTCACCATAGGCCTCAATATACTCCCAATTATACCTTCACATTTTCTACAAAAACCACGTTTCCAAACTGCTCAATCGAAAGAAAGCTTTAACTCAGTGAGATGAAAGCACACATCTCAATGCAGTGACTCAGAAAGCTCTTTCTATTTTTTTATCTGAAGCTATTTCCTTCTTCACCAAAAGCCAGAATGTGCTCCCAAATATCCCCTCACAGATTTAGGAAAATAGTCTTTCTGAACTGCTCAATCAAAAGAATGGTTTAACTCTGTGAGATGAATGTACACGTCACAAAGCAGTTTTTTTAAATTTTTTAAAAATAGCCTTTAATAAAAAACACAAAAATACTGTACCTTTGAAACATAATCTCTATATTCAGCAAGTCCTACACTTCCTAATATAAAATAATCTGTTTAATATTGTATTTTTATTTGCAAGTACATTAAAACAAAGCAGTTTTTAAACTGCTAAGTAAAAAGAATGGCTTAACTCTGTAAGATGAATGCACAATCAGAAAGCAGTCTCTCAGAGAGATTCTTTCTACTTTTAATCTGAAGATATTTCCCTTTTTACCATAGGCCTCAAGGCACTCCCAAATATCTCTTCTCACATTCTAAAAAAGCAGTGTTTCTAAACTGCTCAGTAAAAAGAATGGTTTAACTCTGTGAGATGAATGCACACATCACAAAACAGTTTCTCAGAATGCTTCTTTCTAGTTTTTATCTGAAGTTATTTCCTTTTTCACCACAGGCCTCAATGAGTTCCCAAAAATCCCTTTGCAGATTCCACACAAACAGTGTTTCCAAACTCCACAATCAAAAGGAAGGTTTAACCCTGTGAGATGAATGCACACATCACCAAGTAACTTCTCAGAAACGTTCTTTCTAGTTTATATCTCAAGATATTTACTTTTTCACCATAGGCCTCAATGCCCTCCCAAATATCAATTCAGAATTTCTACATAAACAGTGTTTCCATACTGCTCAATGAAAAGAAAATTTATCTCTGTGAAATGAATTCAAGATCACAAAGCAGTTTCTCAGAAAGCTTCTTTCCAGTTTTTATGTGAGGATATTGCCTTTTTCACCGTTGGCCTCAGTGTGCTCTCATATATCCCTCTTCAGATTCTACAAAAACAGTGTTTCCAAACTGTTCGATCAAAAGAAAGATTTAACTCTGTGAGATGAATTCACACATCACAAAGCAGTGTCTCAGAAAGCTGCTTTCTAGTTTTCATATGAAGATACTTCCTTGTCAGTATAGGCCTCAATGCACTCCCAAATATCCCTTTGCAGACTCTACAAAAACAGTGTTTCCAAACTGCTCAATGAAAAGAAAGTCTTATCTCTGTGAGATGAATTCATGCATCACAAAGCGGGTCCTCAGAAAGCTTCTTTCTAGTTATTATCTGAAGATATTTCCTTTTTCACCATAGGCTCTAAAGCACTCCGAATTATACCTTCACAGATTCTACAAAAATGGTTTTTCTAAACTGTTCAATAAAAAGAAAGATATACCTCTGTGGCATGAATGCATGCATCACAAAGCAGTTTCTCCGATAGCTTCTTTCTAGTTTTTATCTGAATTATTTTCTGTTTCACCATTGGTCTCAATGTGCTCCCATATATCCCTTCACAGATTCTACAAAAACAGTGTTTCTTAATTGTTCAACCAAAAGAAAGTTTCAACTCTGTGAGATGAATACACACATCAAAAGGCAGTGTCTCATAAATCTTTTTTCTAGTTATTATCTGAAGATATTTCCTTTTTCACCATAGGCCTCTATGGGCTCCAAAATATCCTTTGGCAGATTCTACAAAAACACTGTTTCCAACTGCTCAATCAAAAGAAAGTTTTAACCTGTGAGATGAATGCACATATCACAAAGAAATTTCTCAGAAAGCTTGTTTTTAGTTTTTATCTGAAAATATTTGCATTTGCACCATAGGCCCAGAAGTGTTCCTAAATATCCATTTGCAGATTCTACAAAAACAGTGTTTCTGAACTGCTCAATTAAAAGAAATGTTTAACTGTGTGAGGTGAATACACACATCACAAAGCAGTTTCTCGGAAAGCTTCTTTTTAGTTTTTTTCTACCTTTTTAAATTTTATTATTATTATACTTTAAAGTTTAGGGTACATGTGCACAACCTGTAGGTTTCTTACATATGTATACATGTGCAATGTAGGTGTGCTGCACCCATTAACTCGTTATTTAGCATTAGGTATATCTCCTAATGCTATCCCTCCCCCCTCCCCCTACCCCACAACAGTCCCCGGTGTGTGATGTTCCCCTTCCTGTGTCCATGTGTTCTCACTGTTCAATTCCCACCTATGAGTGAGAACATGTGGTGTGTGGTTTTTTGTCCTTGCGATAGTTTGCCGAGAATGATGGTTTCCAGTTTCATCCATGTCCCTACAAAGGACATGAACTCATCATTTTTTATGGCTGCATAGTATTCCATGGTGAATATGTGCCACATTTTCTTAATCCAGTCTATCGTTGTTGGACATTTAGGTTTGTTCCAAGTCTTTGCTATTGTGAATAGTGCCGCAGTAAACATACAGGTGCATGTGTCTTTATAGCAGCATGATTTATAGTCCTTTGGGTATATACCCAGTAATGGGATGGCTGGGTCAAATGGTATTTCTAGTTTTAGATCCCTGAGGAATCGCCACACTGACTTCCACAATGGTTGAACTAGTTTACAGTCCCACCAACAGTGTAAAAGTGTTCCTATTTCTCCACATCCTCTGCAGCACCTGTTGTTTCCTGACTTTTTACTGATCACCATTCTAACTGGTGTGAGATAATATCTCATTGTGGTTTTGATTTGCATTTCTCTGATGGCCAATGATGATGAGCATTTTTTCATGTGTTTTTTGGCTGCATAAATGTCTTCTTTTGAGAAGTGTCTGTTCATATCCTTTGCCCACTTTTTGATGGGGTTGTTTTTTTCTTGTAAATTTGTTTGAGTTCATTGTAGATTCTGGATATTAGCCCTTTGTCAGATGAGTAGCTTCTTTTCAGTTTTTATCTGAAGATAGTTCTGTTTTCACCATAGGCCTCAATGAACTCCAAAATATCCCTTTGTAGATTCTACGAAAACAGTGTTTACAAACTGGTCAATGAAAAGAAAGATTTAACTCTGTCAGGTGCATGCACTCATTACAAAGCAGTTTCTCAGAAAGCTTCTTTCTAATTTTTATCTTAAGATATATCCCTTTTCACTGTAGATCTCAATACACTCCCAAATATCCCTTCTCTGATTCTGCAAAAACCATGTTTACAGGCTATTGAATCAAAAGAAAGTTTACCTCTGTGAGATGAATGCACACATCGCAAAGCTGTTTCTTAGAAATCTTCTTTCTAGTTTTTATCTGAAGATATTTCCTTTTTTCACCATAGGCCTCAATGCACTCTGGAATATCCCTTTGCTGGTTCTGGAAAAAGATTGTTTCCAAACTGCTCAATCAAAATAAAAATTTAACTCTATGAGCTGAATGCGACCATGACAAAGCAATTTCTCAGAAAACATCTTTCTGATGATATTTCCTTTTTTGCCATGTGCTCAAGGTGCTCCCAAATATCCCTTCACAGATTTAGAAAAACAGTGTTTGTGAACTGCTCAATCGAAAAATGATTTAGCTTTGTGAGATGACTGCACACATCACAAAGCAGTTTCTCAGAATGCTTCTTTCTCGTTTTTATCTATGGATATTTCCTTTTTCACCATGGACCTCAATGTGCTCCCAAATATTGTTTCACAGATTTTACAAAAACAGTGTTTATAAACTGCTCAATAAAAGAAAGTTTTCACTCTGTGAGTTGAATGCACACATTATAAAGCAGTGTCTCAGAAAGCTTCTTTCTAGTTTTTATCTGAAGATGTTTCATTTTTCACCGTAGGCCTTAATGCAGTCAAAAATATCCCTTCACAGACTCTAGATAAAGAGTGTTTCCAAACTACTCATTCAAAAGAAAGGTTTGACTCTGTGAGATAAATGCACACATTACAAAGTGGTTACTCAGAAAGCTTCTTTCTAGTTTATATCTGAAGTTATTTCCTTTTACATCAGAGACGTCAATGTGCTCCCAAATATCACTTTGCAGATTCTACAAAAACAATGTTTCCAAACTGCTCAATCAAAAGAAATGTTTAACTCCGTGGGATGAATGGACATATCACAAAGCATTTTCTCAGAAAGCTTCTTTCAAGTTTTGCTCTGAAGATATTTCTTTTTTCAGCACAGACCAAAATGCTCTCCCAAATATCCCTTTGCAGATTCTACAAAAACAGAGTTTCCACACTATGCAATCAAAGGAAAGGTTTAAGTCTGTGTGATGAATGCTCATATCACAAAGCAGTGTCTCAGAAAGTTTCTTTCTAGTTGTATCTGAATATATTTGTTTTTTCACCATAGGCCAGAGAGTGCTCCGAAAGATGCCTTTGCAGATTCTACAAAAATAGTTTTTCTAAACTGCTCAAAAAATAGAATGTTTTCACTCTGTGAGACTCAAGCATGCTTCACAAAGCAGTGTCTCAGAAAGCTTCTTTCTAGTTTATATCTGAAGACATTTCCTGCTTCACCATTGGCCTCAAAATGCTCCCCAATATCCCTTCTCAGTTTCTAAAAAAGCAGTTTCTAAACTACTCAATTGTTGTACCTGAGCGAGTTAGAGAAATGCCACACTTTGAGATGAATTTAAGAGTCCTTTTTTAGCTGGCACCCGAGAGATGGCTAAAACTCAAAATTCTCTCAGCCTTGAGAAAGGGGCTTTTTTTTTCCTTTATACTTTGCTTTAGGAAGGGGAGGGTAGCTCAGTTGCAACAGTTCTACAGAAGTAAAAACACGGAAAAAAACAATTAAAAGACAAATCGTTACAGGGAAACAAATAGTTCCAGGTGCAGGGGCTTTAAATCTATCATTAGATGTTAGGTATGGGGACTCTGTGGGACACAAACTCACGACTTTGTGGTCATCTCTTGAGTGAAATCCTGGGAACTTCGTACATTGTTTGCTTAAGTACCCTATCATCTAATTGGACTCTTTGATATGTTGAGAGTCAGCTTACACAAGTTAACTCCTTGAGGAAGAGGGTGGGTAGGGATTCCTTGATGTCTTGTAAATGAAGGAGTCAAACGGAGTTCGTTCATCCAGCTTTCTCAGCTAAGGGAGAGTCTATTCCTGTGGAAACAAGGCTAGGTGGTTAAGGGAGAAAGGGAGAGTCTAAAAACAAGGTTAGTAAAAACAAGGTTAGGTATTATACAATAAAAAGAAAGCTTTCACTCTGTGAGATGCAAGCACACATTACAAAGCTGTGACTCAGAAAGCTTTTTTCTATTTTATACCTGAAGACAATTACTTTTTCACCATTGGCCTCAATCTGCTCCCCAATATCCCTTCTCAGATTCTAAAAAAGCAGTGTTTCCAAGATGAACAATCAAAAGAAAATTTTAACTCTGTGAGATGAAAGCACATATCAAAAAGCAGTGTCTCAGAAAGCTTCTTTCTAGTTTTTACCTGAAGATATTTCCTTTTTTACCACAGGCCTCAGTGTGCTCCCAAAAATCCTACAAAAACAGTGTTTCCAAACTGCTCAATCAAAATAAAGATTTAACTCTGTGAGATGAATGCATGCATTGCAAAGCAGTTTCTCAGAAAGCTTCTTTTTAGTTTTTAACTGAAGATGTTTCCGTTTTCAACATAGGCCTTAATGCACTCCCAGATATCCCCGGGTAGATTCTACAAAAACGGTGTTTTGAAACTTCTCAATCAAAACAAAGCTTTAACACTGTGAGATAAATGCATACATCATGAACCATTTTCTCGGAAAGCTTCTTTCTAGTTTTTATCTGAAGATATCTCCTTTTTCACCACAAGCCTGAATGCATTCCCAAATATCCCTTCGCAGACTCTACAAAAACAATGATTCCCAACTACCCAATCAAAAGAATGGTTTACTTTTGTGAGATGAATGCATACAACAAAAAGCAGTTTCTCAGAAAGCTTCCTTCTAGTTTTCATCTGAATATATTTCATTTGTCACCATAGCCCTCAATATGCTCCCAAATATGCCTTTGCAGATTCTATGAAAACTGTATCCAAGCTGCTCAATCAAAAGAAAGGTTAAACTTTGTGAGATGAATTCACACATCACAAAGCAGTTTCTCAGAAATCTTCTTTCTAATTTTTAGCTGGAGATATTTCCTTTTTCACCATAGGACTCAGTGAATTCCCAAATATCCCTCTGCAGATTCTAAAAAAACAGTGTTTCCAAATTGCTCAAACATAAGAAAGCATTAACTACGTGAGATGAATGTGCACATCACAATGCAGTTTCTCAGAAACTTTCTTTCTAGTTTACATCTGAAGATTTTTTTTTCGCCATAGGCCTCAATGTGTTCTCAAATATGGCTTCACAGATTCTACAAAGACAGTATTTACAAACTGCTGAATCCAAAGAAAGATTTAACTCTGTGAAATGAATGCACACATCACAAAGCAGTTTCTCAGAAATCTTCCTTCTTTTTTTATCTGAAGATGTTTCCTTTTTCATCATTGGCCTCCATGTGCTCCCAAACTCCTTTGCAGTTTCTACAAAAACAGTGTTTCCAAACTGCTGAATAACAAGAAGGTTTAGCCATGTGATATGAATGCACACATCACAAAGTGTTTTCTTAGAAAGCTTCTTTCTAGTTTTTATATGATTATGATACCTTTTTCACCAGAGGCCTCAATGCACTCCTAAATATCCCTTCACGGATTTACAGAAACAGTGTTTCCAAACTGCTGAGTGAAAAGAAAGGTTTAACTCTGCAAGATGAAGGAGCTCATCACAAAGCAGTTTCTCAGATAGCTTCTTTCTGGTTTTTATCATGTGATATTTGCTTTTTTGCCATTGGCCTTAATGAGTTCCAAATGCCCATTTGTAGAATGGACATAAACAGTGTTTCAAAACTGCTGAATCCAAAAAACTGTTTAACTCTGTGATATGAATGCACACATCACAAAAGAAATTCTCAGAAAGTTTCTTTCTAGTTTGTATGTGAAGATATTTCTTTTTCACTGTAGTCCTCAATATGCTCCTAAATATCCCTTCACAGATTCTACAAAAGCAGTGTTTCCAAACTGCTGAATGAAAAAAAGGTTTAACTCTGTGTCATGAATGCAGACATTGCAAAGCAGTTCCTCGAATATCTTCCTTCGAGATTTTATCCTGGGATATTCACTTTTTAACCATTGGCATCAATGAGCTCCCAAACATCCATTCACAGAATGGAAAAAAAACAGTGTTTACAAACTGCTGAATGAAAAGAAACGTTTAACTCTGCAAGGTGAATACACACATCAAAAGTGGTTTCTCAGAGAGCTTACTTCTAGTTTTTATCCCGGGATATTTTCTTTTTCACCTTTGGCCTCAATGAGTTCCAAATGTCCGTTTGTAGAATGGACAAAATTGGTGTTTCCAAACTGCTGAATCTAAAGAAATTTTTAACTCTGATATGTGTGCACACATTACACAGAAGATTCTCAAAAGGATTCTTTCTAGTTTTTAGATGAAGATATTTCTTTTTCATGATAGTCCTCAATGTGCTCCTAAATATCCCTTTGCAGATTCTACAGAAACATTGTTTCCAAAGCTGCTGAATGAAAGAAAGTTTTCCTCTGCAAGATGATTCCACACATCACAGTTCGGTTTCTCTGATAGCTTCCTTCTAGTTTTTATCATGCAATATTCCGTTTTTCACCATTGGCCTCTATGAGCTCGCAAATGTCCATTCACAGAATTGAAAAAAAACAGTGTTTCCAAACTGCTGACTCAAAAGAAATGTTTACATCTGTGACGTGAATGCACACATCACAAAGCAGTTTCTTAGAGAGCTTCTTTCTAGTTTTTATCTGAAGATTTTACCTTTCTCACCATAGGTTTTAATGTGCTCCCAAATATCCCTTCACAGATTCTACAAAAACAGTGTTTCCAAACTGCTGAATGAAAAGACAGGTGTGTCTCTGTGGTATGAATGCTTGCATCAGATAGAAGCATCAGGGAAGCTTGCATCAGGGAAGCTCAGATAGCTTCCCTTTATTTTTTTAGTGGGATACTCACTTTTTCACCACTGGTCTCAATGAGCTCCCAAAAGTCCATTCGCAGAATGGACAAAAACAGTATTTCCAAGCTGTGGAATGAAAGAAAGGTTTAATTCTGTGAGATGAGTGCTCACATCACAAAGCGGTTTCTCAGATAACTTCTTTCTTGTTTTAATCCTGGGATATTCATTTTTTCACCATTGGCCTCAATGAGCTCCCAAATGTGCATTTGCAGAACAGACTAAAACAGTGCTTCCAAACTGCTGAAGCAATAGAAAGGTTTACCTCTGTGATATGAATCCACACATCACAAAGCAGTTTCTCAGAAAGCTTCTTTCTAGTTTTTTTTTTTTTTTTGAGGCAGAGTCTCACTCTGTCACCCAGGCTGGAGTGCAGTGGCATGATCTCGGCTCACTGCAAGCTCTGCCTCCTGGGTTCACGCCATTCTCCTGCCTCAGCCTCTGGAGTAGCTGGGACTACAGGCACCTGCCACCACACCTGGCTAATTTTTTGTACTTTTATTAGAGAAGGGGTTTCACCATGGTCTCAATCTCCTGACCTAGTGATCCACCCACCTCAGCCTCCCAAAGTGCTAGGATTACAGTCATGAGCCACCGTGCCCGGCCTCTAGTTTTTATCTGAAGTTGTTTCCTTTTTCACCATAGGCCTCAATGTGCTCCCAAATATCCCTTCACAGATTATACAAAACCAGTGTTTCCTAGCTGCTGAATGAAAAGAAATGTTTATGTCTGTGAGGTGAATGCACACATCACAAAGTGGCTTCTCAGATAGTCTCCTTACAGATTTTATTCCGGGATATTCGCTTTTTCACCATTGACCTCAATGAGCTCCCAAATGTCAATTTGCAGAATGGAAAAAACAGTGTTTTCAAACTGCTGAATCCAATGAAATGTCTAACTCTGTGAGATTAAGGCACACATCACAATGCAGTTTCTCAGAAACTTTCTTTCTTGTTTACATCTGAATATTTTTTTTTCACCATAGGCCTCGATGCGCTCCCAAATATGCCTTCACAGATTCTACAAAAACAGTGTTTACAAACTGCTGAATCCAAAGAAAGGTCTAATTCTGTGAAATGAATGCACACATCACAAAGCAGCTTCTCAGAAATCTTCTTTCTTTTTTTATCTGAAGATATTTCGTTTTTCACCATTGGCCTCCATGTGCTCCCAAGTATCCCTTTGCAGATTCTACAAAAACAGTGTTTCCAAACTGCTGAATAACAAGAAAGGTTTAACTCTGTGATATGAATGCACACATCACAAAGCGTTTTCTCAGATAGCTTCCTTCTGTTTTTTTCTGGAATACTCGCTTTTTTGCCACCGGCCTCAATGAGCTCCCAAATGTCCTTTCATAGAATGGACAAAAACTGTGTTTTGAAATGGCTGAAACAGTACAAAGGTTTAACTCAATGAGATGATTTCACTCATCACAAAGCAGTTTCACATAAAGCTTCTTTCTAGTTTTTATATGAAGATATCTCCCTTTCCACCATAGGCCTAAAAGAGCCAAGAAATATCCCTTTGCAGTTTCTACAAAAACAGTGTTCCAAATCTGCAGAATGAAAATGGAGGTTTATCTCTGTGAGATGAATGCATACAGCACAAAGCAGTTTCTCAGCTTCATTCTAGTTTTTAACCTGGGATATTTGCTTTTTAGCCATTGGCCTCAATGAGCTCCCAAATATCCATTCACACAATGGACAAAAACAGCATTTACAAACTGCTGAATCCAAAGAAATATTTAACTGTGTGACAGTAATGAACGTATCATGAAGTAGTTTCTCAGAAAGTTTCTTTCTAGTTTTCTTCTTAAGACTTCTCCTTTTTCACCATAGGCCTCAATGCACTCCTAAGTACCCCCTCATAGATTCTACAAAAATAGTGTGTCCAAACTGTTGAATGAAAAGAAAGGTTTAAGTCTGAGAGATAAATGCACACATCACAAAGCAGTTTCTCAGACAGCTTCCTTCTAATTTTTGTCCTGTGATATTTGCTTTTTCATGATTGGCCTCAATGAACTCCAAAATGTCCATTTGCATAATGAGCAAATACAACGTTTTCAAATGGTTGAATCCAAATAAATTTTTAACTCTGGGAGATGAATTCAGACATCACAAAGTAGTTTCTCCAAAAGCTTCTTTCTAGTTTTCATCTGAAGATGTTCCCTTTTCACGATTGGCCTCGATGGACACTGAAATATCCCTTTGCAGATTCTACAAAAACAGTGTTTCCAAGCTGCTGAATGTAAAGAAAGTTTTATATCTGTGAGCGGAATGCAGACATCACAAAGAAGCTCCTCAGATAGATTCCATCTAGTTTTAATCCTGGGATATTTGCTTTTTCTCCATTGGCCTCAATGAGCTCCCAAATATCCCTTCACAGATTGTACAAAAACAATGTTTCTAAACTACTCAATCAAAAGAAAGGTTTAACTCTGTTACAAGAATGCACACATCACAAAGTGGTTTCTCAGAAAGCTTCTTTCCAGTTGTTATATGAAGATATTTCCTCTTTTCCTGTAGGCCTTAATGAGCTCCAAAATATCCCTTCACTGATTCTACAAAAACAGTGTTTCCAAACTGCTCCATCAAAAGAAAGTTTTAACTCTTTGAGATGAATGCACACATCACAAAGCAGTGAAGTAATGTGTCAGAAATCTTCTAAGTTTTATCTGAAGGTATTTCCTTTTTCACCGTAGGCCTCAGTGTGCTCCCAAATATCCCTTCACAGATTCTACAAAAATAGTCTTTCCAAGCTGCTCAATCAAAGGAAAGCTTTAACTGTGTGAGATGAATGCACACATCAAAAAGCAGTGTCTCAAAAAGGGGTCTTTCTAGTTTTTATATGAAGATATTTCCCTTTTCCCCACAGGACTCAATGTGCTCTGAAATATCAACTCGCAGACTCTACAAAAACAGCGTTTCCAAACTGCTCAGTCAAAAGAAAGTTAGAGTTCACAGAGATGAATGCATAGATTACAATGCAGTTTCTCAGAAAGCATCTCTTTAGTTTTAATCTGAAGACATTCTTTTTTCTCCATATGCCTCAATGTACTCCCAAATATCCCTTCACAGATTCTACAAAAACAGTGTTTCCAAACTGCTCAATCAAAAGGAAGTTTTAACTCTTTGAGATGAATGCACACATCCCAAAGCAGTTTCTCAGAAAGCTTCTTTCTAGTTTTTATCTGAAGATATTTCCTTTTCCAACATAGGCCTCAATGTGCTTCCAAATATCCCTTTGCAGATTCTACAAAAATAGTCTTTCCAAACTGCTCAATCAAAACAAAGGTTTAACTCTGTGAGATGAATGGACACATCACAAACCGGTTTCTCAGAAAGTGTCTTTCTAGTTTTTCTCTGAAGACACTTCATTTTTCACCATAGGCCTCAAAGCGATCCCAAATTTCCCTTCGCAGATTCCACAAAAAGAGTGTTTGCAAAATGCTCCATCAAAAGAAAGGTTTAAATCTGTGAAATGAATGCACACATCACAAAGCAGTTTCTCAGAAAGGTTTCTTCTAGTTTTTGTCTGAAGATATTTCTTTTTCACAATAGGCATAAATGCGCTCCTAAACATCCCTTCACAGGTTCTAAAAAAACAGTGTTCCCAAGCTGCTCAATCAAAAGGATGGTTTAACTCTGTGAGGCAAATAGACACATCCCAAAGCAGTTTCTCAGAAATACTCTTTCTAGTTTATTCTGAAGATATTTCCTTTTTCACCATAGTCCTTGATGCACTGCCAAATATCCCTTCTCAGTTTCTACAAAAACAGTGTTTCCAAACTGCTTAAACAAAAGAAAGTTTTAACTCTGGGAGATGAATGCATACATCACAAAGCAGTTTCTCAGAAAACTTTTCTAATTTTTCTCTGAATATATCTCCTTTTTCAACATAGGCATAAATGTGTTCCCTAAAATATCCCTTCACAGATTCTAGAAAAACAGTGTTTCCAAACTGCTCAATGAAAAGAAATCTTAACTCTGTGAGCTGAATGCTCACATCATAAAGCAATTTCTCAGAAAATTTTTTTCTAATTTTTCTCTGAATATATTTCCTTTTTCACTGTAGTCCCCAATGTGCTCCAAAATATCCCTTCGCAGATTCTACAAAAACAGTGTTTCCAAACTTCTCAATCAAAAGAAAGGTTTAACTCTGTGAGAAGAATGCACACTTCACAACACAGCATTTCAGAAAACTTCTTTCAACTTTTTATCTGAAGATACTGCCGTTTACAACATAAGCCTCTATACACTCCCAAATATCCCTTTGCAGATGCTACAAAAATAGTGTTTTCAACCTGCTGAATCAAAAGAAAGCCTTAAATATGTGAGTTTTCTTTTTGTCTGAAGATATTTCCCTTTTCACCATAGGCCTCAATGTGCTCCTAAATATCCTATTGCAGATTCTATAAAAAAAAGAGTTCCAAGCTGCTCAATCAAAAGAAAGTTTTAACTCCGTGAAGTGAATATGCACATCATAACTCAGTTTCTCAGAAACCTTCTTTCTAATTTTTATCTGAAAGTATTTCCTTTTTCACCATAGGCCTCAAAACACTCCCAAATATCCTTTCTCAGATTCTATAAAAACAGTGTTTCCCAACTGCTCCATCAAAAGAAAGGTTCAACACTGTGAGATCAATGCACGTAACACAAAGCAATTTCTCAGAAATCTTCTTCCTACTTTTTATCTGAAAGTATTTCCTTTTACACCATAGGCCTCAATGTGCTCCCAAATATCCCTATGTAGATGCTTCAAAAACACTGTCTCCAAACTGCTCAATCAAAAGAAATTTTTTGCTCTCTGAGGTGAAACCACACATCACAAAGAAATGTCTCTGAAGGCTGCTTTCTAGTATTTCTCTGAAGATATTTCCTTTTCACCATAGGCCTCAATGCACTCTGAAACATCTCTTCACAGATTCTACAAAAACCTTGTCTCCAAACTGCTCAATCAAAGGAAATGTTTAGCTTTGTGAGATGAATGCACACATCACAAAAAATGTCTCAGTAATCTTCTTTCTATTTTTTATCTGATATTTCCCTTTTCACCATAGGCCTCAATGTGTTCCCAAATATCTCTTCGCAGATTCTACAAAAACTGTTTCCAGATTCTACAGGAACAGTGTTTCCAAGCTGCTCAATCAAAAGAAATGTTTAAATCTGTGAGATGAATGCACACATCACAAAGAAGTTTCTCAGAAAGCTTCTGTCTAGTTTTCATCTGAAGATAATTTTTTTTACCATAGGCCTCAATGTGCTCCTAAACATCCCATGGCAGATTCTACAAAAACAGACTTTTAAACTGTTCAATCAAAAGAAAATTTAACTATGTAATGTGAATACACACGTCACAAACAGCCTGTCAGAAAGCTTCTTTATATTTTTTATCTGAAGATATTTCCTTTTTCATCAGAGGCCTCATGGTGCTGCAAATAACCCTTTGCAGATTCTAAATGAACAAACTCTAATTTCCAAACTCTTCAATCAAAAGAAAGCTTTATGTCAGTGAGATGAATGTTCATATCACAAAGCAGTTTCTCAGGAAGCTTCTTTCTACATTTTCTCTGAAAATATTTCCTTTTTCACCATAGGCCTCAATGCTCTCCCAATATCCCTTCCAGATTCTACAAAAACAATGCTTCCGAATTGTTCAATCAACAGAAAAATTCAACTTTGTGAGATTAATGCAAACATCACAAGGCAGTGTCTCAGAAAGCTTCTTTCTAGTTTTTCTTTGAAGATACACCCCTTTTCACCATAGGCCTCAATACGCTCCCAAATATACCTTCACATATTCTACTGAAACCATGTTTACAAACTGCTCAATCAACAGAAAAGTTTAACTCTGTGAGATGAATGCTCACATCACAAAGCTGTTTCTCAGAGAGATTCTTTTTAGTTTTTATCTGAAGATATTTCCTTTCTCGCCATGGGCCTCAATGCACTCCCAAATATCCCTTCACATATTCTACAAAAACTGCTGAATGAAAAGAAATTTTTACCTCTGTGAGCTGAATGCACTCATCATAAAACAGTTTCTCAGAAAACTTCTTTCTAGTTTTGAATTTATTTCCTTTTTCACCATAGGCCTCAGTTCACTCTGAAATATCCTTTCACAGATTCTACAAAAAGAGCGTTTCCAAGCTCCTTAATCAAAAGTAAGTTTTAATTCTGTGTAATGAATGCAGATATGACAAAGCAGTTTCTCAGAAATCTTCCTAGTTTTTCACTGAAGACACTGGCTTTTTCAACAAAGGCTTCTAAGTGTTCCCATGTATCCCATCACAGATACTACAAAAACCGTGCTTTCAAAACTTTTAATCAAAAGAAAGGTTTATCTCTGTGAGATGAATACACACATCATAAAGCAGTATCTCAGAATGTTTCCTTGAAGTTTTTCTCTGGAGTTTTTTTATCATGTGCCTCAACATGCTCCAAAATACCCCTTTGCAGATTCCATAAAAACAGGGTTTCCAAACTGCTCCATGAAAAGAAAAGTTTACCTCTGTGAGATGAATGTACACATTACAAAGTAGTTCCTCAGAAAGCTTCTGTCTAGTTTTTATTGGGGGTTATTTCCTTTTTCAGCATAAACTTCTTTAAGCTCCACAATATCCCTTTGCAGATTCTACAACAACAGTGCTTCCAAATTGTTCTATCAAAAGAATGATTTACCTCTGTGAGATTAATACATCCATCACAAAGCATCGTCTCGGAAAGATTCTTTCTAGTTTTTATCTGAAGATACTTCCTTTTTCACAGTAGGCCTCAATGTGCTCCAAAATATCCCTTCGCAGGTTCCACAAAAACAGTGTTTTCAAGCTGCACAATCCAAAGAAAGCTTTAACTCTGTGAGATGAATACACACATCACAAAGTGGTTTCTCAGAAATATTCTTTCTGGTTTTTTTCTGAAGGTATTTCCTTTTTCACCATAGGCCTCAATGCACTCCGAAATATCAATTGCCAGACACTACAAAAACAGTTTTTCCAAACTGCAAAATCAAGAGAAAGTTTTAACTCTGTGAAAAGAATGCACACAACAGAAAGAAAATTCTCAGAAAGCATCTTTCTAGTTTATATCTGAAGATATTCAGTTTTTCACAATAGGCCTCAATGCACTCCCAAATGTCCCTTCGCATATACTACGAAAACAGTGTTTCCAAACTGCTCAATCTAAAGAAAGGTTTAACTGTGAGATGAATTCACACATCACAAAGCAGTTCTTCAGAAAGCTTCTTTCTAGTGTTTATCAGAAGATATTTCCTTTTTCACCATAGACCTCAATGCACTCTCAAATATTCCTTCACTGATTCTACAAAAACAGTGTTTCCAAACTGCTGAATCCAAAGAAAGCTTTAACTTTGTGGGATGAATGAACTCTCAAAAAATAGTGTCTCAGAAAGCTTCTTTCTAGTTTTTTTCTGAATACATTTCCTTTTTCAGTGTTGGCCTCAATATGCTCCCAAATATCCCTTCACAGATTCTACAGAAACAGTGTCTCCAAACTGCTCTATCAAAAGAAAAATTTAACTCCATGAGATGAATGCTCTCATCACAAACCAGTGTCTCAGAAGGCTTCTTTCTAGTTTTTTCTGAAGATATTTTCTTTTTCACCACAGGGTGCAATAAGCTCCCAAATATCCCTTTGCAAATTCTACAAAAAGAGTTTTTCCAACTGTTCAATCAGCACAAAGTTTTATCTCCTTGACATGAATGCACACATCACAAAGCTGTGTCTCAGAAAGATTCTTTCTAGCTTTTCTCTGAATCTATATCCTTTTTCACCATAGGTCTCAATGCGGTCCTAAATATCAATTCACAAACACTACAAAAACAGTGTTTCCAAATTTCTAAATCAACGGAAAGTTTTAACTCTGTGAGAAGAATGCACACAACCAAAAGCAGATTCTCAGAAAGCTTATTTCTAGTTTTTCTCTGAAGATGTTTAATTTTTCACCATAGGCCTCACTGCACTCCCAAATATCCCTTTGCAGATTCTACAATAACAGTGTTTCCAAACTGCTCAATCAAAACGAAGGTTTAACACTGTGAGATGAGTGCACATATCACAAAGATATTTCTCAAAAAGTGCTTTCTTGATTTTTCTGAAGATATTTCCTTTTACACCATAGGACACCATGTACTCCCAAATATCCCTTCACAAATTCTACAAAAACAGTGTTTCCAAACTGCTCAATCAAAAGGAAGGCTTAACTCTGTTAGGTGAATGCAAACATCACATAGCAGTTTCTCATAAAGCCTCATTCTAGTTTTTATCTGAAGATATTTCCTTTTATACCATAGGTCTCAATGCACTCCCAAATATGCCTTCACAGTTTCTGCATAAACAGGATTTCCAAACTTCTCAATCAAAACAAATGTTTACCTTTTTGAGATGAATGCACACATCACAAAGAACTGTCTCAGAAACTTCTTTCTAGTTTTCATCTGAAGATATTTCCTTTTTCACCTTAGGGCTCCAGGCTCTCCCAAATACACTTTTGCAGATTTAACAAAAATAGCGATTCCAACCTGCCCCATCAAAAGAAAGGTTTAACTCTGTGACATGATTGCTCACATCAAAAAAGAGTTTGTCAGAAAGCTTCTTTCTAGTTTTTATCTGAAGATATTTCCTTTTTCACTATAGGCCCCAATGAACTCCCTTCTCAGATTCTACAAAAACAGTGCTTCCAAGCTGCTCAATCAAAAGTTATGTTTAACTCTCTGAGATGAACGCAAACATCATGAGGAAAATTTCTCAGAAATCTTCTTTCTAGTTTTAATCTGAACATATTTACTTTTTCAACATAGGCCTCAATGTGCTCTCAAATATCCCTTCACAGATTCTACAAAAAAAGGGTTTACAACCTGCTCGATTAAAAGAACAGTTTAATATAGTGAGATGAATGCGCTCATTACATAGAGATTTCTCAGAAGGTGCTTTCTAGATTTTATCTGAAGATATTTCCTTTTATACCATAGGACTCAATGCACTCCAAAATATTTGCAGATTCTACAAAAACTGTTTCCGAACTGGTCAATCAGGTGAAAGTTTTAACTCCATGAGATGAGTACAAAATCACATAGCAGTTTCTCAGAATGATTCCTTCTAGCTTTTATACGAAGATGTTTCCTTTTTTCCACAGGCCTCAATGCACTCCCAAATATCCCTTCTCAGATTCTACGAAAACAGTGTTTCCAAACTGCTCAATCAAAAGAAACTTTAACTCTGTGAGATGAATAGCCACATCACAAAGCAATGACTCAGAAATTTCCTTCTAGTTTTTATCTGAAGATATTTCCTTTTTCACCATGGGCCTCAATGGGCTCCAAAACACACCTTCACAGATTCTACAAAAACAGTGTTTAAAAACTGCCCAATCAAAAGAAAGGTTTAATTCTGTGAGATGAATGCACACATCACAAACCGTATCTGAGAAAGCTTCTTTCTGGTTTTGATATGAAGTCATTTGTTTTTCATAATAGGCCTCAATGCACTCCCAAATATCCCTTTGCGGTTTCTAAAAAGTCAGGGTTTCCAAACTGCTCAATCAAAACAAATGTTTAACTCTCTGGAACGAATGCACACATCACAAAGTGGTTTCTCAGAAATCTCCTTTCTTCTTTTTATGTGAAGATATTCCCTTTTTCACAATAGGCCTAAATGTGAACATAAATATCCCTTCACAGATTCTACAAAAACAGTGTTTCCAAACTGCTCAATCAAAAGAGAGCTCTAACACTCTGAGGTTAACACACACACCATTAAACGGTGTCTCAGAAAGCTTCTTTCTTGTTTTTACCTGAAGATATTTCCTTTTTCAAAAGAGGCCACAAGGTGCTCCCAAATATACTTTTGCAGGTTCTAAATTTACAGTGATTCCAAGCTGCTCCACGAAAGGAAGGTAGTAACTTTGTGAGATAATTGCATAGATCAGAAATCAGTTTGTCAGAAAGCTTCTTTCTAGTTTTTATCTGAAGATATTTCCTTTTTCACTATATGCCTCTATGCACTTGCAAATATCTCTTTGCAGATTCTACAAAAACAGTGTTTCAAAGCTACTCAATCAAAAGATAGGTTTAAATCTCTGAAAAGAACATGCACATCACAAAGACAGTTTCTCAGAAATCTTCTTTGTAGTTTTTATCTGAGGATATTTCCTTTTATGCCATAGGCCTTTAAGTGCACCGAAATATCCCCTCTCAGATTCTACATGAAGAGTTTTTCCAAACTGCTCAATCAAAAGAAAGGTTTAACTCTGTGAGATTAATGCACAAATCCCAAAGCAGTTTCTCAGAATGCTTCTTTCTAGTTTTGTCTGAAGCTTTTTCCTTTTTCGCCACAGGTCTCAAAGCACTCCCAAATATCCCTTTGCAGATTCTCCAGAAAGTGTTTCCAAATGCTCTATCAAAGGACAGATTTAACTCTGTGAGATGAATGCACACATCATAAAGCAAGATCTCTGAAAGCTTCTTTATAGTTTTTATCAGAATATTTCCTTTTTCACCATAGGCCTCCATGCATTCCCAAATATCCCTTCACAGATTCTGCAAAAACCGTGTGTAGAAACTGTTCAATCAAAAGAAAGGTCTAACTCTGTGAGATGAAAGCACACATCAGAAAGCAGTTTCTGAGAAAGCTTCTTTAGAGTTTTTATCTGAAGATATTTTTTTCACCATAAGTGTCAAGGTGCTCTAAAATATCCCTTCCCAGATTCTCCAAAAAAAAGTGTTTGCAAACTGCTCAATCAAAATAAAGTTTTAACTCTGAGTGATGAATGTACACATAACAAAGCGGTTTCTCAAAAACATTCTTTCTAGTTTTTATCTGAAGATATTTCCTTTTTCACCATAGGTGCCAATGCACTCCCAAATATCTGTTCACAGATTCTACTAATCAGTGTTTCAAAACTGATCAATCAAAAGAAACGTTTAGCTCTGTGAGATGATTGCACACATCACAAAGGAGTTTCACAAAAGGCTTTTTTCTAGTTTTTAACTGAAGATATTTACTTTTTCATAATAGGACTCAATGGGCTCCCAAATATCCCTTTGCAGAGACTACAGAAACAGTGTTTCCAACTGTTCACTCAAAAGAAAAGTTTAACTGTGTAAGATGAATGGGCACATCACAATGAAGTTTCTCAGAAAGCAGCTTTCTGGTTTTTATCTGAAGATATTTCCTTTTTCAACATATGACTTAATGCGCTCTCAAATATCCTTTTGCAGATTCTACAAAAACTGTTTCCAAAATGTTCAATCAAAATAAAGATTTGACAATGTGACATGAATGCACATATCACAAAATAGTGTTTCAGAAAGCTTCCTTCTAGTTTTTCTGTGAAGATATTTCCTTCTTCACCATAGGCCCCAATGCACACCCAAATATCCCTTTGCAGATTGTACAAAAACAGTGTTTCCAAGCTGCTCCATCAAAAGACAGCTCTAACTCTGTGACATGAACACACACATCATAAAGCAGTGTCTCAGAAAGCTTCTTCCTAGTTTTCATCTGAAGATATTTCCTTTTTCACGATAGGCCTCAAGGCGCTCCCAAATATGCTTTCATGGATTATACAGAAACAGTGATACCAAGCTGCTCCATCAAAAGAAATGTATAAATCTGTGAGATCATTGCACACATCACAAAGCAGTTTGCCAGAAAGCTTCTTTCTAGTTTTTATCTGAAGATATTTACTTTTTCACCATAGGCCTCAATGTGCTCCCTAATAACCCTTTGCAGATTCTACAAAAACAGTTTTGAAGCTGCCCAATCAAAAGATAGGTTTAATTCTGTGAGATGAATGCACACATCACAAAGCAGTGTCTCAGAAAGATTGTTTCCATTTTTTATCTGAAGATATTTCCTTTTTCACAATGGGCCTCAATGCACTCCCAAGTATTCCCTCTAAGATTCCAAATAAAGAGTTTTTCCAGACTGCTCAATCAAAAGAAAAATTTAACTCTGTGAGATGAATGTACACATCCCAAAGCAGTTTCTCAGAAAGCTTCTTTCTAGTTTTTACCTGAAGATATTTCCTTTTTCACCATAGATCTCAATGCACTCTCAAATATCAATGCGCAGATTCTCCAGTATCACTGTTTCCAAACTACTAAATCAAAAGAAAGCTTTAACTCTGTGAGATGAATGCACACATCAAAAAGCAGTGTCTCAGAAATGTTCCTTCTAGTTTTTATCTGAAGATATTTCCTTTTTCAGCATTTACCTCAATGCGCTCCCAAATATCCATTCACAGATTCTACAAAAAGAGTGTTTCCAAGCTGTTCAATCTAAAGAAATGTTTAATTCTATGAGATGAATGTGCACATCAGAAACTGGTTTCTGAGAAAGCTTCTTCAGAGTTTTTATCCGAAGATTTTTTTTTTCACTGTAAGGGTCAATGTACACTCAAATATTCCTAAATTCTACAAAAAAGTTATTGCAAACTGCTCAATCAAAACAAAGGTTTATCTCTGTGAGATGAATGCACACATAATAAAGCAGTTTACCAGAAAGCTTCTTTCTAGTTTATATCTGAAGATATTTCCTTTTTCACCATAGGCCTCAATGTGCTCCCAAATATCCCTACACAGATTATACAAAAACAGGGATTCCATGCTGCTTAATCAAAAAAAGCATAGGTCCCAATGAGCTCCCTAATATACCTCTGCAGATTCTACAAAAACAGTTTTTCCAAACTGTTCAATCAGAAGAAATGTATAACTCTGTGAGGTTAATGGACATATCACAAAATATTTTCTCAGCACTCTTCTTTGTACTTTTTATCTAAAGATATTTCCTTTTTCACCATAGGCCTCAATGCACTCCCAAATATCAATTCACAGATTCTACAAATCGGTGTTTCAAAACTGCTCAATCAGAAGACTGGTTTAACTCTGTGAGGTGAATATACATATGACAAGGCAATTTCTCAGGAAGCTTCTATCTAGTTTGTATCTGAAGATATTTTCTTTTTCAACATAGGTCTCAAACTGCTCCCAAATACCCCATCACAGATTCTACAGAAACAGTATATCCAAGGTGCTCAATACAAAGAGAGATTTAACTCTGTGAGATCAGTAAAACATCACGAAGCAGTGTCTCTGAAAAATTGTTAGTAATTTTTAGCTGAAGATACTTCCTTTTTCACTGTAGCCCTCAAAGCACTCCCAAATAACCCTTCGCAGTTTCTGCAAAAACAGTGCTTCCAAACTAGTCAATCAAAAGAATGGTTTAACTATGTGAGATGAATGTACTCACCCCAAAGCAGTTTCTAGGAAAGATTCTTTCTTGTTTTTCTCTGTAGATATTTCCTTTTTCACTGTAGGCTTCAGAGGGATCCCAAATATCCCTTCACAGATTCTACAAAATCGTTGTTACCAAACTACTCAATCCAAAGTAAGCTGTAACTCTGTGAGAGGAATGCACATGTCATAAAGCAGTGTCTCTGAAAGTTTCTTTCTAATTTTTATCTGAATATATTTTGTTTTTCACCATAGGCCTCAATGCACTGCCAAATATCCCTTCACAGATGCTACAAAAACAGTGTTTGCAATCCACTCCATAAAAAGGAAGGTTTACCTCTGTGAGATGAATGCATGCATCACAAAGCAGTTTGTCAGAAACCTTCTTTCTATTTATTACCCAAAGATGTTTTCTTTTTCACCAAAGGCCTCAATGTGCTCCAAATATCCCTTTGCAGATTCTACAAAAACAGAGTTTCCAACTGCTCAATCAAAAGAAAGATTTAACTGTGTGAGATGAATCCACACATAACAAAGCCATGTCTTAAAAAGCTTTTTTCTAGTTTTGGTCTGAAGATGTTTCCTTTTTCACCTTAGGCCTCAATGCACTTCCAAACATCCCTTTGCAGATTCTGCAAAAACTGTGTTTCCAAATGGCTGAATCCAAAGAAAGGGTTATCTCTGTGAGATGAATGCACACATCACAAAGCAGTTTCTCAGAAAACCTCTTTCTAGTTTTTATCTGAAGATATTTGCTTTTTCAATGTATGCCTGAATGTGCTCCCAAATATCCCTTCGCTGATTCTACAAAAACAGTGTTTCCAAAATACTCAATAAAAGAAAGTTTTAACACTGTGAGATGAATGAACACCTCACAAAGCAGTTTCTCAGAAATCTTCTTTCTAGTTTTTATCTGAAGGTATTTCCTTTCTCACCAAAGGCCTCAAAACTCTCCCAAATATCCCATCACATATACTACAAAACATTGTTTCCAAACTGCTCAATCAAAAAAAAAAGTTTAACTCTGGAAGATGAATGCACACATCTCAAAGAAGTTTCTCAGAAATCTTCTTTCAAGTTTTTATTGGAAGACATTTCCTTTTTCACCTCAGTGCCCTCTGAAATATCCCTTCTCAGATTCTACAAAAGAATGTTTCCAAGCTGCTCAATAAAAATAAAGTTTTAATTCTGTGAGATGAATGCACACATCACAAAACAGTGTCTCAGAACGCTTCTTTCTAGTTCACATGTGAAGAATTTTCCTTTTTCAACATATGCCTAAATATGCTGCCAAATATCCTTTTGAACATTCTAAAAAAATAGTGTTTCCAAAATGCTCAATCAAGAGAAATGTTTAACATTGTGAGATGAATGGATACGTCATAAAGCTGTTTCTCAGAAAGCTTCTTTCTAGTTTTTATCTGAAGATATTTTCTTTTTCACCATAGACCTAAAGGCACTCCCAAATATCCCTTCATTGATTCCAAACTGCTCAATCAAAAGAAATGTTTAACTCTGTGAGATGAATGATCACATCACAAAACAGTTTCTCAGAAAATTTCTTTCAAGTTTCCATCTGAAGATATTTCCTTTTTCATCATAGGCCTCAAAGTGCTCACAAATATCCCTTTGCAGATTCCACAAAAAGAGTATTTCCAAACTGCTCAATAAAAAGAAACGTTTAACTCTTTGAGATGAATGCACACATCAAAAAGAAGTGTCCCAGAAAGCTTCTTTTCAGTTGTCATTTGAAGTTATTTCCTTTTTCACCACAGGCCTCAATGTGCTCCCAAATATCCTTTTGCAGATTCTAGAGAAACAGGGTTTTGAAACTCCTCAAACAAAAGGAAGCTTTACCTCTGCGAGATGAATGCACAAATCTCAAAGCTGTTTCTAAGAAAGGATCTTTCTAGTTTTCATCAGGAGATATTTTCTTTTTCATCATATGTCTCAATGTGCTCCCAAATATCTTTTTGCATTCTACAAAGACAGCATTTCTGAGCTGCTCAGTCAAAAGAAAGGTTCACCTCTGTGAGATGAATGTACACATCACAAAGCAGTTTCTGAAAAAGCTTCTTTCTACTTTTTATCTTAAGATATTTCCTTTTTCACCATTGACCTCAATGTGCTCCCAGATATCCCTTTGGGGCTTCTACAAAAACAGTGTTTCCAAACTGCTCAAATGAGAGCTTTAAATCTGTGAGATGAATGCACACATCACCAAGCGTTTTCTCAGAAAGCATATTTCTAGTTTTTATCGGAAGTTATTTTCTTTTTCATCATAGGCCCCTATGTGGTCTCAAATATTGTTTGTTTCACAGATTCTATAAATACAGTGTTTCCAAACTGCTCAATCAAAAGACTGGTTTAACTGTGAGATGAATTCCCACATCACAAAGCAGTTTCTCAAAAAGCTTCTTACTAGTTTTTATCTGAAGTTATTTCATTTTTGACCACAGACCTCAAAGTGCTCTGAAATATGCCTTCGCAGATTCTACAGTGTTTCCAAACTGCTCCATGAGAAGAAAGGCTTACCTCTGTGAAATGAATTCACACATCACAAAGCAGTTTTTCAGAAATCTTCTTTCTAGTTTTTATCTGACAATATTTCCTTTTTCACCATATACCCCAAAGCGCTCCCAAATTTGCCTTCACAGATTCTACAAATACAGTTTTTTCAAAGAGTTCAATCAAAAAAAGGTTTAGCTCTGTGAGATAAATACAAACATCACAAAGCAGTTTCTCAGAAATCTTCTTTCTAGTTTTCCTCTAAAAATATTTGCTTTTTCACCCTAGGCCTCAATACACTCCCAAATATCCCTTCACAGATTCTACAAATAGAGTGTTTAAAAAATGCTCCATTAAAAGAAAGATTTTAACATGTTGGATTAATGCAAATATCACAAAGCAGTTCCTCAGAAAGTTCCTCAGTCCAGGGAACACTTCTTGGAGGCACAGTTTTATTTATTTATTTTTTTCTGCATCCTTCCATCAGTTCTTACATTCCCCTCAGGGGCCTTCTGCCTGCTTTGGGGTACCCCTATCAGGCCCGAGGTACTCTGTGGGTTCAAACCAGGGACGCTGGGGTCCCAGAGCCCCACACAGGGGCTGATGGGAAGGTCCTTTTGTCTTCCATAGGGAACCTAGGAACACTTCTGCTCAGCACAGTTTTCATTTTTTATTTTCTAATTTTTTTCTGCCACCGGTGGGTGCCTCACCTCCCCTCCCTCAAACCTTCCCTTCCCTTCAGGGGTCTTCTGCTCACTTTGAGGTACACATAGTGGGCCCGAGATGAACCGTGAATTTGAACTAGGGACACCAGGGTCCTGGAGCCCCACACAGGGGGTGATGGAAAGGCCCTTTCATCTGTGAGTGACCCAGGCCACACTTCTCAGCTATGTGGTTTTTTTTTCTGCCATGGGTGTCTCACCTATCCTCCCTCAAAACTTACCATCCCCTTGCAGGTATTCTGCCCGCTCTGAGGTACCCCTAGTAGGCTTGAGACCCACCATGTGTTTGAACCAGGAATGCCAAGTTTCTGTGGCCCTGCACAGGTGCTGATAGGAAGGCACTTTCAACCGTGGGAGACCCAGGCCCTGCTTCTCTGTGACATGGCTTCTTTTTTTTCTTTTTTCTGCAACAGGTGCCTCACCTCCCCTCCTTCAAACATTACCTTCACCTTAGGCTCCTTCTGCCCATTTAGGGATACCCCTAGCGAGCCCAAGATGCTCCGTGGGTTGGATCCAGGGATGCCAATTTCCCTGTAACCCCGTGCAGGGCCCGATGGGAAAGTCCTTTCATCCGTGGGTGACACAGGCCCCACTTCTCGGCAGCACAGTTATTTTCTTTTTCTGCCACAGGTGCCTCACCTCCCCTTCCTCAAACCTTACCTTACCCTCAGAGGCCTTCTGACTGCTTTGGGGTACCCCTAGCGGCCTGCAGACTCACAATGGGTTCGACAGGGATGCCAGTGTCCCAAGGCACCACACAGGGGCTGATGGGAATGCACTTTCATCTGTAGGGGACCCAGGAATGCTTCTCACCACACAGTTTTTTTATTTATATTTTTTTCTGTCACAGGTGCCTCAACTTTCCTCCCTCAAACATTACTTCCCCTCAGGGGCCTTCTGCCCACTTCAGGGTACCACTAGCAGGCCTGAGAGGCACCCTGGGTTTGAACCAGGGACTCCAGGGTCCCCAGGGCCCCATGTAGGGGCTGATGGGAAGGCAGTTTTGTCCGTGGGGGACCCAGGAACACTTTTCAATGGCGTGTTTTTTTTTGTTTTGTTTTTCTGCCACAGGTGCCTCACCTCCACTCCCTCAAACCTTACCTTCCCCTCAGGGGCCTTCTGCCCACTTTGGGATACTCCTAGTGGACCCAAGACCCACCCTGGGTTTTAACCAGGGATGCCAGGGACCTGAAGTCATGCCCAGAGGCTGATGGAAAGGCACTTTAGTCCATGGAGGAACCAGGAACACTTCTTGTTGGTCCAGTTTTACTTTATTTTTTATTTACTTTTATTTTTTTTCCTGCCACTGGTGCCTCTCCTCCCCTCCCTCAAGCCTTAAGTTCACCTCAGGGGCCTTCTGCCCACTTTGGGGTATGCCTGGCAGGCACGAGACCAACCCTGGGTTTGAACCAGGGACACCAGGGACCGGGGGCCCTACAGAAGGGCTGATGGGTAGGCACTTTTGTCCGTGGGGGACCCAGGAACGCTTCTAGGTGGTGCAGTTTTAGTTTATTTCATTTTTTATTTTTTATTTATTTTCTTCTGCACAGGTCCCTCACCTTTCCTCTATCAGAACTTACTTCCACTCAGGGGCCTTCTGCCAGCTTTGGGATACTCCTAGTTGGCCCAAGACACCCAAGACACACCGTGGGTTTGAACCAGAGATACCAAGGTACAGGGGCCATGCGTAGGGATTGATGGGTAAGCTCTTTCATCCTTGGGGGACCCAGGCCCCACTTCTGGGTTGCATGGTGTTTCTTTCTGCCACAGGTCCCTCACCTCTCTTCCCTCAAACCTTACCTTCACCTCAGGGGTCTTATGCCTGCTTTGGGGTACCCCTAGCGGGCCCAAGACACACCCTGTGTTCAAACCAGGGATGCCAGCATCCTTGTGCCAAGTGCAGGGGCTGATAGGAAGGCACTGTTGTCTGTGGGTGAGTCAGGCCCTGCTTCTTGGTGGAGCTTTTTTTTTTCCTGCCACAGGTCACTCACCTCCCCTCCCTCAAACCTTACTTTCCCCTTAGGTGCTTTCTGAACAGCTTGGTGTATCCCTAGTGGGCCTGAGATGCACCCTGGGTTCAAACCAGGGATGTCAGAGTCCCAGGGCCATGCACAGGGCCTGGTGGGAAGGCACTCTCATCCATGGGGACCCAGGTCCCGCCTCTCAGCAGCGCATTTTTTTTTTTAGTCATAGTTGTCTCACCTCCCTTCCCTTAAAACTTAGCTTCTCAATAGGGGCCTTCTGCTTGCTTTGGGGTACTGCTAGCGGGCCCAAGATGCACCACAGGTATGAAGCAGGGATGCCAGCATCCTCGGGTCCCACTCAGGGTCTGAAGGGAAGGGACTTTCTTCCCTGGGGGACCCAGGAACCCTTCTTGGTGGTGTGGGTTTTTTTTCTGCCACAGGTGCCTCACCTCCCCTCCCTCAAACCTTACCTTCACCCCAGGGGCCTTCTGCCTGGTTTGGGGTACCTCTAGTGGGCCCAAGATACACCACGGGTTTGAACCAGGGGTGTCAGTGTTCCAGAGCCATGTGCAGGTGCTGATGTGAAGACATTGTCGTCCTTGGTGGACACAGGTCTTGCTTTTCAGCAGCGTGATAGATTTGTTCTTTTTTTTCTGACACAGTTGCCTCAACTCCCCTCTCTCAAACCTTACCTTCCCCTCTGGGGCATTCTGCCCACTTTGGGGTACACCTAGTGGGCCTGATATTCACCATGTTTTCAAATCAGGGACGATAGCATCCCTGGGCCCTCGTGAAGGTGCTGATGGGAAGGCACTTTCTTCCATGGGGTACCCAGGAACGCTTCTCGGAGGTGCAGTCCTTTTCTTTTTATTTTTCCACAAGTGACTCACATCCCCTTGCTCAATCCTTACCTACCCATCAGGGGCCTTCTGCCCACTTTGGGGTAGCCCTAGCGGCCTGAGACCCACCCTGGGTTTGAAACAGGGAAGCCAGGGACCTGAAGTCATGACCAGGGGCTGATGGGAAAGCACTTTTGTCCGTGGGGGACCCAGGAATGCTTCTCAGCTGTGCAGTTTTATTTTTTATTTTATTTTATTTTATTATTTATTTATTTTTTTTTCTGCTACAGGTACCACACGTTTTCCCCCTTAAAACTTACATTGCCCTCAGGAGACCTCTGCCCGATTTGGGGTATCCCTAGTGGGACTGAGACGCAGCCTGGGTTCAAACCAGGGATGCCAGGGTACGAGGGCATTGCGCAGGGGCTGATGGGAAGGCACTTTCATCAGTGAGGAATCCAGAAATGCTACTAGGTGGGGCCGTTTTATTCCTTTTTTTTCCTGCCACAGGTGTCTCACCTCCCCTCCCTCAAATCTTACCTTCCACTCAGGGGCCTTCTGCCCACTTTGGAGTACCCCTAGTGGGCCCAAGATGTACTGAGGTTTCCAAACAAGGACCACAGAGTCCAGGTCCCCATGCAAGGGATGATAGGAAGGCACTCATATCCATTGGGGATCCAGGCCCTGCTTATTGGTGGTAGCATTTTTTTTTCCTGCTGCCACAGCTGCCTCCCCTCCACTCCCTCAAACTTTACTTTCCCCTCAGTGGCCTTCTGCCTGAGTGGGGCTACTTCAGGCCTGAGATTCACTGTGGGTTCGAACGAGGGATGCCAGGGTCCCCAGGGCCCACTCAGGGGCTGATGGGAAGGCACTTTCATCCATGGGAGACACAGGAACACTTCTGGGACACACTGTTTGTTTTTTTCTGCCACAGGTGTCTTACCTCCCTTTCTTCAAAACTTACATTCCCCCAGGGGCCTTCTACCCACTTTGGGGTATCCCTTGTGGGCCCGAGATGCACCCTGGTTTTGAACCAGGGATGCCAAGATCCAGGGCCCATGCACAGGGAATAATAGGAAGGCACTTTTGTCCATGGGGACCAAAGCAGCACTTCTTGGCAGTGCTGTGTTTTGTTTTATTTTTCCTGCCACAGATATGTTATCTCCCCTCCCTCAAGCCTTGCCTTCCCTTCCCTTCAGGGACCTTCTGCCCATTTTGGGGTAACCCTAGTGGGCCAGAGACTCATCGACGTTTTGAACAAGGGACACCAGTATCCTGGGGCCCTGTGCAGGGCCTGATGGGAAGGCACTTTCATCTGTGGGGGATGCAGGAATGCTTCTTGGCCGTGCAGTTTTTTTTTCTGCCAAATGTGACTCACCTCCCCTCCCTCTAACCTTCCCTTCCCTTCAAGGGCCTTCTGCCTATTTTGGGGTACCCATAGCAGGTCTGAGAGTCACCGTGTGTTCCAACCAGGGATGGTAGTGTCCCCAGGACACTGCACAGGGGCTGATGGGAAGGAAATATCGTCCATGGGGGACCCAGGACCCAGGAACACTTCTTGGTGGCATGGTTTTGTTTTTTCTCTTCCACCGGTACCTCACTTCCCCTCCCTCAAACCTTACCTTCCCCTCAGTGGCCTTCTGCCCACTTTGAGTTACCCCTAGTGGGCCCAAGATACACCCTGCGTTTGAACCAGGGACACAAATGTCCACTGGGCCCAGTGCAGGGGCTGATGGGAGCTCACTTTCATCCATGGTGGACCCAGGAATGCTTTTTGGTGGCACTCTTTTTTGTCTGTTTAGTTTTTCCTGGCACAGGTGCCCCACCTCTTCTCCCTCAAACCTTACCTTCCCCTCAGGGGACTTCTGCCGACTTTAGGGTACCCCTAGTGGGCCTGAAACACACCCTGGGATCGAACCAGCAAAGGCAGTGTCCCTGGGACCCAGCACAATGGCTGAACAGTGGGCACTTTTTTCTGAGGGGGACCCAGGAACTCTTCTCAGTGGTGGATTTTTTTTGTTTTTTTTGTATTTTTTTCTGCCACAGGAGACCCTCCTCCCCTTCCTCAAACCTTACTTTCCTCTCAGGGGCCTTCTGCCTGCTTTGTGGTACCCCTAGCAGGCCCAAGACACACCCTGGGTGAGAACCAGGGAAGCCAGGGTCTCTGGGGCGCAGTGCAGGGTCTGATGGGAAGGCACTTTCATCCATCAGGGATGAAGGAATGCTTCTATGTGGTGCATTATTTTTTCTGCCACGTGTGCTCCACATCTCCTCCCTCAAAACTTCCCTTCCACTCAGGGCCATTCTGCACACTTTGGGATACCCTAGCTGTCCCGAGACTCACCCTGGGTTCAAACCAGGGACACCAGGGTCCCTGGGACCATGCACAGGGGCTGATGGGAAGGAATTGTCACCCGTGGGTACTCAGGGACGCTTCTGGGAAGTCTTTTTTGGTTTCTGTTTTTGTTTTCTTCTGACACAGATGCCCCACCTCCCCTCTCTCAAACCTTATCTTCCCCTCAGGAGACTTCTGCCCTCTTTAGCCTACCCCTTGTGGGCTTGAGACACACCCTGGGATTGCACCAGGGAAGCCAGGGTCTCTGCGGTGCAGTGCAGGGTCTGATGGGAAGGTACTTTCATCCATCAGAGATGAAGGAATGCTTCTTTGTGGTGCATTTTTTTTTCTGCCACGTGTGCCCCACATCTCCTCCCTCAAAACTTCCCTTCCCCTCAGGGCCCTTCTGCACACTTTGGGATACCCTAGCTGTCCTGAGACTCACCCTGGGTTCAAACCAGGGACACCAGGGTCCCTGGGGCCAAGCACAGGGGCTGCTGGGAAGGAATTGTCACCTGTGGGCACTCAGGGATGCTTCTGGGAAGTGTTTTTTTGTTGTTTTTGCTTTTGTTTTTTTCTGACACAGGTGCCCCACCTCCCCTCCCTCAAACCTTATCTTCCCCTCAGGAGACTTCTGCCCTCTTTAGCCTACCCCTTGTGGGCCTGAGACACACTCTGGGATCGAACCAGCAAAGCCAGGGTCCCTGGGGCCACCTAAGGGGCTGATGGGAAGGCCCTTTCGTCTGTGGAGGACCCAGGAATACTTCTCAGAGGTGCGTTTTCTTTTTCTGCCACAGGTTCCCCACCTCCCCTCCCTCTAATCTTACCTTCCCTTCAGGGGACTTCTGCCTACTTTGGGATAGCCCTAGTGGGCCCGAAACTCACCTCCTTTTGAACCAGGGATGCCAGGGTCCCTGAAGCCCAGCGCAGCAGCTGATGGGAAGGCACTTTCATCATTGGGGGATCCAGGAATATCGGGCAAAACCCACCCAAGATATTCAACGTGAGTCCTTTTATATTTTCCCTGTGTCAACTGGTTGGAGAAATAAAGGCAAAACATACAAAAGAGAGAAATTTTAAAGCTGGGTGTCTGGGGGAGAGATCACATGTCAGCAGTTTCCATGATGCCCTCTGAGCAGTAAAACCAGCAAGTTTTTATTAACAATTTTCAAAAGGGAGGGAGTGTACGAATAGGGTGTGGGTCACAGAGATCACATACTTCAAGGGAGACAAAAGATCACAAGGCAGAAAGCCAGGGCAAAACTAGAAAGAGTAATGAACTTCCATGTCCTGCTGCACAGGCAATATCAGGGAACAAGAGCAGAGAACCAGTCTGACTAGAATTTGCCAGGCTGGCTGGAATTTCCTAACTGAAGCAAGCCTGGGGGCGCTGCAGGAGACCAGGGCATGTTTCATCCCTTTCTACATCTGTATAAGGCAGACACCCCCAGAGCAGCCATTTCAGATGCCTCCTCTGAGAATGCATTCTTTTTCCAGGGCTGTTAATTATTAATATTCCTTACTGGAGAAAGACTTCAGTGATACTTCTCTTACCCGTTTTTGGTAATAAGAGAAATATGGCCCATCCTGCCTGTCTCACAGGCAGCCAGACTTTAAGGTTATCTCCCTTGTTCTCTGAAAATCGCTGTTATCATGTTCTTAAGGTGCTCATATGTCATATTGTTCAAATACACGTGCTCTACAAACAATTTGTGCAGTTAAGGCAACCATCACAGTGTCCTGAGATGACATTCCTCCTCAGCTTATGAAGATGACAGGATTAAGAGATTAAAGTAAAGACAGGCATAGGAACTCACAAGAGTATTGATTGGGGAAGGGATAAATATCCATGAAATCTTCACAATTTATTTTCTTCTGCCATGGCTTCAGCTGGTCCCTCCTTTCGGAATCCCTGACTTCCTGTAACATCTCTCCCTTTCTTTTTATATAAATGTGCCATGGCGATGAAGTCTTGTTCATTCTCTCGATTTTGACGCAGGATTCTTTGACTGGTCTGGCACAATAAAGACAAGCCAATTAAACAGAGAAACATAATTCCAAAGTTTACTACAGTCGAACCCCTAGTAGACTTAATCCAAGTCATGAAGTTTAGTCCATAAAGATATTCTGCCACCTCATCTAACACCTCAGCTCCAGGTACAATAGATAAATGAGCTTGAGAAACTTCAAACATTTGTTTCTTTAATTTAGTTATGTCCAACGATAAATTACCTTCCCTACCCAGAAGATGTCCTTTGATCATTTCCCATGAAAGATCAATCTCATTGTAGGAATACGGAGTGATACTGAAATCAAAGGTATTCCAGTCACACTGCATTTGCCTGTGATATTTGAGATTCACTACCTGATCTCCAAGCCAAATAACAGACTGTCTTAAATCACTAATTTGATTAGCCTATTTTTGACGAATGCCTTGTTGAGAATTCCACATTTGGGTGGAATTGGCTTGCCAAACATTAATAAAATGAGCCATTTGAATAGATTGATGTAATACCTTTCCAGCAGTGGTGGCCTTTGCAGTGACTGTAATTAGGCCCATGATCACAGTGATTAAAGTGAAAACAAATATCTTAGATCTTTTTAGAATTTGCTGTAACACTTTACTAATTAAATGTATCGAGGGAGAGGATTCCCAAGGTCTGGGCAAAGTTACCAGAATGCAGATTCCTTCTCAAGCTCAAACCAAATTACGCTTTTCCTGGAGTCAAAATCAGAGTCAATACAAGAGTATAAATGACAATTAATGCACTGGACAGTTTGATTTTTCTTCCAAATCTTGGTATTCCCCACTAACAGCATGTAAGGAGGCTTAACACAACTCTGTATGGGAACAGTAAGGTTGGAGGTAAGTAAATCAGAATGTCTCAATCTACATTGATACTGAGGGAGGGGGGCAGTAGTGGGGACAACAGACAGAATAGTTTCCCCTTCCCATACTCACAGTCCAGATATGGCAATAGCCAATTTCCAAAGTGCTGGGTGTTCTGGACTCAGAATGGGGAATATCTTATGAGGCCTTGGGAGGGTAATGCCTTTATCTTCCCATTTTAAGGGAAAGAATGAGCTGAACCTCCTATGCAAAGTAGAATGATGATTCTCTTTCTTCTGATAAGAAATAAAATATGTAGCCTCCAGGCATTCCCTTCTGCCACAGAAGCAATTGTTTTTTAAATAGCCCTTTGGTGTCCAGTCTATTACTAAACCGTATAAGTCATTTTTTAATATTACTGCATGTGAGTTAACACAATCTTCCCTAACTGAAGTTTTAGATGGGCCCTTAAAATTGTTAGGGCATGGTTTTCCTGCAGGTTTAAATTGAAAGTATGGGATATCTCCAATTACTCCCCCTTTAATTTGTTTTAAAGGAGAAATGGAGAGGCCAGAGACCAAATGTCCCAGTTCCTCTGTAGCTGATCTGGAAGATAAGCAGCCTAGACTTGAGTTTCTAGATGGATACAACCAGGTGCATGTCTGAGGCACACAGCGGGTATTTTAACCCATGGTAACCTTAAATGCAGTCTTCTTCTCCTGGTTGAGCAGGGCAATTTTCCTCTGTAGCTCCAGGCATCCACACACTATCGTTAGTGTAGATTTCTGAAGGGGCATCTATCCAGGTGAGAGGTCAAATAAGTGGAGGAAAAGGCACATAAGCCCAATAAGAATAATTTTGTGTAGCTGGTAAATCAGTGTGAGAGGAAACTGGTGACACAGAAAGCATAAGGAGGAGAATCATTAAATAAAACCTAGTGTATGTGAGATTGAGTGCTGAAGGAGGAAGAGAAGAGAGGGATGTTATTTTCAGGCTAATAGAAATGGTGAGATTCTTAGGATTGTAAGGAGAAAAAGAAAGGTAATAAGGAGAAATGGGATTAGTTATATGGGTCTCCATTGCCATCAGGGGGCATTGAATCAGACTCATTGTGATTTAGTGTGCCAGCTTCTGAGGAGTTGGCACAAATCTCACCACGTCTGAGGACAGTCTCTGACGTGGACGTCTTTTCCCTGTGGTTTTTGTTTGATGATCTCCCAGTGAAACACAAACATATCCACTTTTCCACGTAAAGCAGAATCAGAGACAATATTTAAAGGTTTGGGGAAATCCTGTAAGGCAGTAATTACAGCAATTAACTGTGCCTTTTGAGCAGAGGTATAAGAGGTAGAAATAAGCTTGTCTCTGGGACCTACATAACCAGCATTTACATTGCTGGAGCCATTAGTGAACACTGTAATTGCCTCAGGAATGGGCTGATCTTTGGTTAATTGAGGAACCAACTAAGATGTCATTTTTATAAAATCAAACAATTTGTTCTTTGGATTATGATTGTGAATAATGCCAATGAATTCAGCCAAGTGAATTTGCCAAAGTATGGAATGTTTTAACTTCAAGACAATTTAAAGGAACTACAATTAAATTCGGATGAAATCCGGAAATTTTAAGTAATCTACACCATGCCAGTCTAATTAGAGTGGCTACTTGATCTAAATAAACAGACCTAGATCTAGGCCAATTTTTAGGTGTTAAAGCAGGGGCAGGCACACCGGGTTGGATGGCCCATATAGGTTTAATTACAGCGTTAATGGCCCTTAAATTGGTTACCATCTGCCACTTGCCTGTTTTCTTTTTTAATAGAAACACAGGAGAATTACAGGGGGAAAGAGAAAGTTCCACATTTCCAATTTGTAAAAGTTCAGGAACCAATTGTGTTAAAGCCTCCAGTTTTTCTTTAGAAAGCGGCCACTGATGAATCCAAATGAGTTTGTCAGATTTCCATTGTAAAGGGACAGGATCAGGAGGCATGGCAGCAGTCGCCATTAAAAAGGATAACCTAAACCAGCCCTGTTTTCTTTTACAGTAACCTGGAGGGGTTTAGTAATCCCTTCATGCTTTGGACCAAGACCAAGTCCAGGAAAAAACCCATGTTTCCCTCATATGCTGACTGGGAATACTATAAGAGTTATGTGGAATATTAAATTCAGCCCCATTATCTACTAGGCCCTCAAACTTTCTTCCTTGAATGTGTATGGTGCAGGGGGGCCATTGTTTAGAAATTACATTAATCCAATAAATGTCTTTGTCACTGCTGGAGCTCAGCCTAGGGCCATGTGTCTTTTCTCCTTTGTTTAAAGCGATATTAGGTAGTAAAAGCAACTGATCTTGTTTAACAGTAGTAAAAGAAACAGGAGCTTGGCCTGGGATGTGTAACTTATTCCAAGCTTTCACACACAGCTTTGTTACTTGTTTTGTGGTAAGAGTATCAAAGATTAATTGGGCATAAGTATCAGAGAAACTATTGGAGCCTGTGAGCTGAGCCTGAGTAACTAGAATGCCATTAGTCTGATTTATCTGATCCTGCAGAAGAGCCTCTGATTTAGGTGAGCCAGCAGACGGGCCTCCTCTGCCCACCAGTTCTAACCATGGGGTTAGAAAAGTTTTTGCCAAAAGATCCCAGTCTAAAGGAAGTAAAGTGACCTCCATACAAAAAGTTTGTAATACAATTTTAACATAAGGAGAAGTAGGGCCATACTGAGTACAAGCATCCTTAACGTTTTTAAAAAAAGTAAGATTGAGTGGTGCATATCAATGCAGACTGGTATGAGAGTGTGAGAAAGGAGCATTGAAGGAGCAGAAGAGGCAAAAGTATACTAGTGATTACTAGCGTCCATGTGTGAAGAAGGGTACAGAGAAGCAGGTTGAATGGATGGCACAGTGACTGGTTAAGGAACAGAAACGACAGGAGGGTGAGGGGCTGTAGTGGATGGGGGCTGGCCTGAAGAATTTTAGATAAATTGCACTTTGGTCCCGGAGTCATTGGGTGATGCCCAGAGGCAAATGCTGCAAAGGTTTGAAGAGGGAAGAATTAGCGTATCTATGGTCCCGGGCTGTGAGTCGGGGCCATGGGATCCTCAAGTACCGGCTCTTCATGAAAAGAAGTAAGATAAGTGGGGTAACTTTAAGCCAAAGTCACCAGAGTTAGACACTGAATTCTCAGTATCCTTAGTTGGGGGAGGAATAGCTGAAGGGAGAGGCTGATCAGATAATGAAGGCCATGTGGGAGAGGTATTAGGATGTGTGAGGAGGTATTAGGATGGCTTAGGTTGGCATGCACCAAGGCCCAATCATCACAAACAGTGATGGGAACATAATTCCCTGTCAAGAATATCCCCTGTAATGCTGCACCAACACAATCCCATACTTTTACATATATGGTTCCTTTTTTAGGAAACCAAGGACAGTATTATTCCACCACCCTGAATAGAGTGATCATATTTTCTGTGGTTACTTGGACCCTTCCCTGTTTTAACAGTTCTACATCTAAGGTTCCTTTTTCAGGAGACGAAGGACAGAATTTTACCACTGCCTTGAATAGAGTGCCTTTTTTTCTATGGGCACTCAAACGCTTTTCTGTTTTAACTGGATTTTAATACAGAAGAGAAAGGTATAATTTTTATACTCTTTGTGACCCATAGTTAACCTGGACCATACACAGACTACTCACCAGTCATCAGGGAGTTGAACATGCATATCTGTGGACCAAACCAATGACAGTTCTCTGCACCTACCAAAGGGAATCTGATTCCCCCATGCACTTAGAAAAAAGAAAGACAACGTGGGCATGGATATTGGGGGAACTCTCCCGCAATATTCAACGTGGGTCCTTTTCTATTCTCCCTAAGTGTTGGCTGGTCTGAGAAATAAAGGGAAAGAGTACAAAAGAGAGAAATTTTAAAGCTCGGTGTCCGGGGGAGACATCACAAGTCAGCAGGCATCCGTGATGCCCCATGAGCCATAAAACCAGCAAGTTATTATTAGCAATTTTCAAAAAGGCAGGGAGTGTATGAATACAGTGGGGGTCACAGAGATCACATGCTTCAAGGGTGACAAAAAATCACAAGGCAAAAGTTCAGGGTGAAACTAGCATCACTAATGAACTTTCATGTCCCACTGTGCACACATTGTCAGGGTTCAAGAGCAGAGAACAGGTCTGACTAGAATTTGCCAGGCTGGAATTTCCTAATTCTAGCAAGCCTGGGGGTGCTGCAAGAGACTAGGGCATGTCTCAACCCTATACACATCCGCATAAGGCAGACACCCCCAGAGTGGCTATTTCAGAGGCCTCCTGTGAGAATGCAGTCTTTTTCCAGGGCTGTTAATTATTAATATTCCTTACTGGGGAAAGAATTCAGCAATACTTCTCTTACCCATTTTTGGTAATAGGAGAAATATGGCTCTGTCTTGCCTGGCCCACAGGCAGCCAGAAAATAAGGTTATAACATTCATCCTCAGCTTACAAAGATGATGGGATTAAGAGATTAAAGACAGGCATAGAAACTCATGAGAGTATTGATTGGGGAAGGGATAAATTTCCATGAAATCTTCACAATTTATGTTCTTCTGCCATGGCTTCAGACAGTCCCTCCATTGGGAGTCCCTGATTTCCAGCCACACATCAAAAATCAGATTCTCAGAAAGCTTCTTTCTAGTTTTTCTCTGAAGATATTTCCCTTTTCACCATAGGCCACAAAGTGCTCTCAAATGTGTCTTCTGTGATTGTACAAAATAGTGTTTCCAAACTGAACCATCAAAAGAGAGGTTTACTTCTGTGAGATGAATGCACACATCACAAAGCAGTTTCTCAGAAAGTTTCTTTGTACTTTTTCCCTGAAAATGTTTCCTTTTCACCATAGGACCCAATGCACTCCCAAATACACCTTTGCAGATTATACAAAAAACAGTGTTTACTAACTACTCCAGCAAAAGAAAAGTTTAACTCTATGAGATGAATGCACACATCACAAAGCAGTTTCTCAGAAAGCTTCTTCCTAGTTTATCTTAGAAGCTATTTCCTTTTTCACCATATGCTTCAATGACATCCCAAATATCCCTACGTAGATTCTGCAAAAACAGTGTTTCCAAACTGCTACATCAAGAAAAATGTTTAACTCTGTTAGAGGAAGGCACACATCAAAAAGCAGAATGTCAGAAAGCTTCTTCCCAGTTTTTCTCTGAAGCTATTTCCCTTTTCAGCATAGTCAATGAAATGCTCCCAAATAAGTCTTTGCAGATTCTAAAAAAACAGTGTTTCTAAACTGCTCCATCAAAAGAAAGGTTTAACTCTGTGAGATGAATTCACACATCAAAAAACAGTTTCTCAGAAATCTACTTTCTAGTTTTTCTCTAAAGATACTTCCCTTTTCACTATAGGTCTCAATGTGCTCCCAAATATCCCTTCACAAATTCAACAAAAACAGCATTTCCAAACTGCTCCATGAAAACGGAGATTTAACTCTGTGAGATGAATGCACTCATCACAAACCAGTTTCTCAGAGAGCTTCTTTCTCTGAGAAAGTATTTCTCTGTGTATTTAGTGTATTTTGTATTTCTCTGAAGATATTTCCCTTTTCATCATAGGTCTCAGTGCACTCTGAAATATCCCTTCACAGTTTATACAAAAACAGGGTTAATGGCTCATGCCTTTAATCCCAGCACTTTGGGAGGCTAAGGCAGGCAGATCACAAGGTCAGGAGATCGAGATCATCCTGGCTAACACAGTGAAACCGCATCTCTACTAAAAATACAAAAAATTAGCCGGGCTAGGTGGTGGGTACCTGTAGTCCCAGCTATGCGGGAGGCTGATGCAGGAGAATGGCATGAACCCCAGGGGGTGGAGCCTTCAGTGAGCCGAGATTGTGTCACTGCACTCCAGCCTAGGTGACAGTGAGACTCTGTCTCAAAAAAAAATTGCTCCATCAAAAGAAAGGCTTGACTCTGTGAGGCAAATGCTCACATCAAAAAGCAGTTTCTCAGAAAGTTTCTTTCTAGTTTTTCTCTGAAGATATTTCGTTTTTCACCTTAGGCATCAATGTGCTCCAAAATATCTCTTCACAGATTGTAGAAAAACAGTGTCTCCAAACTGCTCCATCAAAAGAAAGGTTTAACTCTGTGAGATGAATGCACACATCACAAAGCAGTTTCTGAGAAAGTTTCTTTCTAGTTTTTCTCTGAAAATATTTCACTTTCAACCATAGGCCTCAAGCTGCTCCCAAATATCCCTCTGCAGAGTCTACAAAAACAGTGTTTCCAAACTACTCCATCTAAAGAAAGGTTTAACTCTGTCAGATGAATGCACACATCACAAAGCCATTTCTCAGAAAGTTTCTTTCTAGTTTTACTCTGAAGATATTTCCCTTTTCACCATAGGCCTCAATGCACTCCCAAATATCTCTTTGCAGATAATAACAAAACAGTGTTTACAAACTGCTCCATCAAAAGAAAGGTTTAACTCTGTGAGAAGAATGCACACATCACAAAGCAGTTTCTCAGAAAACTTGTTTCTAATTTTCATCTGAAGATACTTCTCTTTTCACAATAGACCTCAAATTGCTCCCAAATACACCTTTGCAGATTCTACAAATACAGTGTTTCCAAACTGCTCCTTCAAAAGAAAGCTTTACCTCTGTGAGCTGAAGGCACACATCACAAAGCTGTTTCTCAGAAAGCTTCTTTCTAGCTTTTCTTGGAAGATATTTTCTATTTCACCATAGGCCTTAATGCACTCCCAAATATCTCTTCGCAGATACTACCAAGACAGTGTTTACAAACTGCTCCATCAAAAGAAAGGTTTAACTCTGTGAGACGAATGTAAACATCTGAAAGATGGTTCTCAGAAAGCTTCTTTCTAGCTTTTCTTTGAAGATATTTTCTATTTCACCATAGGCCTCAATGTGCTCCCAAATATCCCTTCTCAGTTTATACAAAAACAGTGTTTCCAAATGGCTCCATCAAAGGAAAAGTTTAACTCTGTGAAATGAATGCACACATCACAAAACCATTTATCAGACAGCTTCTTTCTAATTTTTTTCCAGGTAATATAGGTATTTATTTGAGTATGAAAATATTACTCTTTACATTGTGAAAATAGTAGACAAAACAAATCCAATATGGGTTGAAAAAATCTACAAAACTAGAAAAATACAGGGACATGTGATCATAGTATTAGCAAGTTACAGAATCAGAAGACAAAAAGAAAAAAATTATACCTCTGAATACCATATAAGTAAAAAACTTAGGATATGGAAAAATACACAAAATTCTCTTAGAAAGCATTAAGAAAACATGCTTCACAGAAAATGTACAACTGAACAGTCAATTTACATGGTAATCAGAGAAATAAACAAGGTACCATTTATTTGTCCAAACTGGGTAAAAAATAATAACACTGATAATATTCAATGCTAGCAAGAATGTGGAGAAAAAGATTCTCCAATATTCTAATGAAATAAAGGTTAATCAATATAATATTTCTGGACAACTTAAGAGCATCTGACAAAGTTTAAAATCTTATGGCCCATCAAATCAATTTCTAAAGACACATAGGAACTATACTTTAAAAATGTGTATACAATGCAAAAATGATGACTACAAAGTAATAATCGTGATTTTAGCAGCAGACAACTAGCTAATGTTTAAAATGAGCCAGGCACTGGTCAAAGCATATACATATATTATCTCATTAAGGATCACTATAACCTGATGAGGTAGGGAATGTTAACTTCATTTTAAGAAGAGACTGAGGCAGAGAGTTTAAGTAATCTGCTCAAGGTCACATAGTAAGTCAGTCATCAGGCAAAGATATGAACTCAGGCAGTCTGGCTCTAGAATCTGTATTTTCAACTACAATAAGGGCACAATTGGATAAAGAAGATATATATCAGACAAATATTCACTGTAGCCTTGTTTTTAAAGGTAAAAATATATAAATTACTTAGACGTTTAGCAATAGGTAAATGTTTAAAATATGTAGGGTATATGTTCTGACTTAGGAGAGGTGTTCACGACATATTGTTAAGTTGAAAAAATATAGAATACAATATATGACATGATCTTACTTTTGCATTAAAAATTATATATATATATATATGTTTGCTTAAGTCTCGGAGTACACTTAAGAAACCGTTACCACTCGGGGATACAGTCAGAATGAAGGAATTATTTTACAGTTTTAGCAATAAATACTCATTATAAATGTCAGGAAATGCATGAAAATAGACAAAATAATAATTGTAAAGCAGATTACCTATAATCATAATGATCATTTTGGTATACTTCAATATTCTTCTTGTACACAGTAGTTTTTTCCTATAGATTTAGCATCAAACTTTTCTGTGACTTTTTTCTTTTTTATTATTATTATTATACTTTAAGTTTTAGGGTACATGTGCACAATGTGCAGGTTTTTTACATATGTATCCATGTGCCATGTTGGTGTGCTGCACCCGTTAACTCGTCATTTAGCATTAGGTATATCGCCTAATGCTATCCCTCCCCCCTCCTCCCACCCCACAACAGTCCCCAAAGTGTGGTGTTCCCCTTCCTGTGTCCATATGTTCTCATTGTTCAGTTCCCACCTATGAGTGAGAACATGCGGTGTTTGCTTCTTGTCCTTGCGATAGTTTACTGAGAATGATGGTTTCCAGTTTCATCCATGTCCCCACAAAGGACATGAACTCATCATTTTTATGGCTGCATAGTATTCCTTGGTGTATATATACCACATTTTCTTAATCCAGTCTATCATTGTTGGACATTTGAGTTGGTTCCAAGTCTTTGCTACTGTGAGGCACCCCCCAGTAGGGACAGACTGACACCTCACTCGGCCAGGTACTCCTCTGAGACAAAACTTCCAGAGGAACGATCAGACAGCTGAATTTGCAGTCTCATGAAAATCCGCTCTTCTGCAGCCACCGCTGCTGACACCCAGCAAAACAGGCTCTGGAGTGGAACTCTAGCAAACTCCAACAGACCTGCACCTGAGGGTCTTATCTGTTAGTAGGAAAACTGAGAAACAGAAAGGACACCCACACCAAAAACCCATCTGTACATTACCATCATCAAAGACCAAAAGTAGAAAAACCTACAAAGATGGAGAAAAAACAGAGCAGAAAAACTGGAAACTCTAAAAAGCAGAGCACCTCTCCTCCTCCAAAGGAACACAGTTCCTCACCAGCAATGGAACAAAGCTGGATGGAGAATGACTTTGACGAGTTGAGAGAAGAAGGCTTCAGATGATCAAACTACTCCGGGCTATGGGAGGAAATTCTAATTTTTATCTAAAGATATTTTCCTTTTCAGCACAGGCCTCAATTCTCACCCAAATATCCTTTGGCACATTGTACAAAAACAGTGTTTCCAAACTGCTCCATCAAAAGAAAGGTTTAAATCTGTGACATGAATGCACACATCACAATGCAGTTTCTCAGAAATAATCTCTCTGTTTTTTCTCTGAAGATATTTCCTTTTTCACAAAAAGCCTCAATGCACTCCAAAGTATCCCTTCACAGATTCCACAAAAACAGTGTTTCCAAAGTGCTGAATGAAAAGTAAGGTTTAACTCTGCATGATGAAAGCTAACATCCAAAACACTTTCTCAGATAGCTTCCTTCTAGTTTTTATCCTGAGACATTTACTTTTTCACCATTGTCCTCAAAGAGCTACAAAATGTCCATTCACAGAATGGACAAAAACAGTGTTTCTAAACTGATGGGTCCAAAGAAAAGTTTAACTCTGTGAGATGAACGCACCCATCACAAAGCAGTTTCTCAGCAAATTTCCTTCTAGTTTTTATCTGAAGATGTTTCCTTTTTCATCTTAGATCTCAATGAGCTCCCAAATATCCCTTCACAGATTCTATAAAAACAGTGTTTCCAAACTGCTGAATGAAAAGAAAGCTTTAACTCTGCGAGATGAATTCACACATCATAAAGCTGTTTCTCAGATAGGTTCCTTTTAGTTTTTATCCTGGGATATTCACTTTTTTGCCTTTGGCCTCAATGAGTTCCCAAATGTTCTTTTGCAGAATGGAGAAAAACAGTGTTTCCAAACTGCTGAATCCAAAGAAAGGTTTAACTCTGTGAGATGAATGCATACATCACAAAGCAGTTTCTCAGAAAGCTTCTTTCTAATTTTTATCTGAAGATGATTCCTTTTTCACAACAGGCCTGAATGCACTCCCAAATATCCCTTCACAGATTCTAGAAAAACAGTATTTCCAAACTGCTGAATGAAAAGAAAGTTTTAACTCTATCTGATGAATGCTAACATCCCAAACATTTTCTCAGATATCTCCCATCTATTTTTTATCCTGGGATATTCACCTTTTCTCCATTGTCCTCAAAGAGCTCCCAAATACCAACTTGCAAAATGGACAAAACCAGTGCTTCCAAACTGCAGAATCCAAAGAAAGTTTTCACTCTGTGAGATGACTGTACATATCACAAAGCAGTTTCTCAGAAAATTTCTTTCTAGTTTTATTCTGAAGTTATTTCATTTTTGACCATAGGCTTCAATGCACATCCAATAGCACTTAGAAGATTCTACAAAAGTAGTTTTTTGAAACTGCTGAATGAAAAGAAAGGTTTAACTCTGCAAGGTGAATGCACACATCACAAATCAGTTTCTCAGACAGCTTCCTTGTAGTTCCACCATTGGCCTCAATGAACCTCCAAGTGTCAATTTGCAGAATGATCCGAAACAGTGTTTCCAAACTGCTGAATCCAAAGAAATGATTAGCTCTGTGAGGTGAATGCACTCACCAAAAATTAGTTTCTCAGAAAACTTCTTTCTAGTTTTTATCTGTATATGTTTCCTTTTTCACCATAGGCCTCAATGTGCCCCTAAATATCCCTTCATAGATTCTACAGAAACAGGGTTTCCACACTACTGAATGAAAAGAAAGTTTTAACTCTGCCAGATGAATGCACACATTCCAAAACTGTTTCTCAGAGATCTTCCTTCTAGTTTTTATCCTGAGATATTCATTGTATTGCCATTGGCCTCAATGAGTTCCCAAATGTCCATTTGCAAAATGGACAAAAAGAGTGTTTCTGAACTGCTGAATGCAAAAAAATTTTAGCTGTCTGACATGAATGCACACAACACAAAGCAGTGTCTCAGAAAGTTTCTTTCTAGTTTTTATCTGTAGATGTTTCCTTTTTCACTATAGGCCTTAATTTGCTCCAAAATATCCCTTCACAGATTCTACAATAACAGTGTTTCCAAACTGCTGAATTAAAAAAAGGTTTAACTCTGTCAGATGAATGTACACATCACTAACCAGTTTCTCAGATAGATTCCTTGTAGTTTTTATACTGGGATATTCACTTTTTTGACCTTGGCCTCAATGAGCTCAAAAATGTACATTCCTAGAATGGACAAAAACAGTATTTTCAAATTGCTGAATGCAAAGAAAGGTATAACAATGTGAGATTAATGCACACATCACAAAGTAGTTTCTCATAAATCTTCTTGTTTTCATATGCTGATGTTTCCTTTTTCCCCATAGGCCTCAAAGTGCTCCCAAATATTCCTTTGCAGATTCTACAAAAACAGTGTTTCCAAACTCCTGAATGAAAAGAAAGTTTTATCTCTGTGAGATGAATGAACACATCACAAAGTGGTTTCTCAAATATCTTCCTTTTAGTTTTTACCCTGGGATATTCACTTTTTCACTATTGGCATCAATAAGCTTCCAAATGTCCATTCACTGAATGGACAAAAATAGTGTTTCCAATCTGCTGAATATGAAGAAAGGCTTAACTCTGTGAGATGAATGCACACATTACAAAGCATTTCTCAGAAAGCTTTTCTAGTTTTATCTGAAGTAGTTAAAGCCTCAATGCACTCATAAATGTTGCAATGCAGATTGCACAAAGCAGTGTTTCCAAACTGATGAATGAAAAGAAAGATTTAACTCCCCAAGTTGAATTCACACATCACAAAGCAGTTCCTCAGATAGCTTCCTTTCAGTTTTCATAGTGGGATATTAACTTTTTCACCATTGGCCTCAGTGAGCTCCCAAATATCCATTCAGAAAATGCACAAAAACAGTGTTTCCAAACTGTTGAATGGAAAAAAGGCTTAACTCTGTGATGTGAATGCACATATCACAGAGCGGTTTCCCAGATAGCTTCCTTCTATTTTATGCTGGTATATTCACTTTTTTGTCATTGGCCTCAAGAGCTCTGAAATGTCCATTCACAGAAAGGACAAAAACCATCTTTCCATACTGCTGAATCCAAGGAAATGGTGAACTGTGTGAGATGAATGCACACATCACAAAGTAGTTTTTTGTTTTTATCTGAAGATGTTTCCTTTTCACCACAGGTCTCAATGCACTCCAAACTACCCCTTTTGTAGCAGATTCTACAAAAACAGAGTTTCCAAAATGTTGAATGAAAAGAAAGGTTTAACTCTGTGAGATGAATGCACACATCACAAAGCTGTTTCTCAGAGAGCTTCCTTCTAGTTTTTATCCTAGGATATTGGCTTTTTCACCATTGACCTCAATGAGCTCCCAAATGTCCATTCATGGAATGGACAAAAAGAGTGTTTCCAAACTGCTGAATCCAGTGAAAATTTTAATTCTCTGAGATGAATACACACATCATGAAGCAGTTTCTCAGAAACCTTCTTTCTAGTTTTTACCTGATGATTTTTCCTTTTTCATATTAGGCTTCATTGCACTACAAAACATCCCTTCACAGATTCTACAAAAACATCGTTTCCAGATTGCTGAAGGAAAAGAAATTTTTACCTCTGTGAGATGAATGTACACATGACAAAGTGGTTTTTCCGATAGGTTTCTTCTAGTTTTTATCATGGGATATTTGCTTTTTTGCCATTGGCCTCAATGAGTCCCTAAATGTCCATTCACCAAATGGACAAAAATAGTATTTCTAAACTTCTCAATCCAAAGAAAGTTTATCTCTGTGAGATGAATGCACACATCACAAAGCAGTTTCTCAGAAAGTTTCTTTCTAGTTTTAATCTGAAGATGTTTCCTTTTCACCATAAGCCCCAAATACCCTTAGCAGATTCTACAAGAACTGTGTTTCCAATCTGCTGAATAAAAGAGAGGTTTAACTCTGTGAGATGAATGAACACATCACAAAGCAGTTTCTCAGGAAGCTTCCTTATAATTTTTATTCTGGGATATTCACTATTTCACCATTGGACTCAATGAGATCCCAAATGTCCATTCGCAGAATGGACAAAAGCAGTGTTTCCAATCTGCGAAATCCGAGGAAATTTTTAATTCTGTGAGATGAATGCACACATCGCAAATCAGTTTCTCAGAAAGCTTCTAAGTTTTCATGTGAAGATATTTGCTTTTTCACCATAAGCCTCAATGGATTCCCTAATATCTCTTCATGGATTCCACAAAAAGAGTGTTTGCAAACTGCTGAATGAAAAGAAATGTTTTTCTCTGAGAGATGAATGCACACATCCAAAGTGGTTTCTCAGATAGCTTCCTTCTGTTTTTTATCATGCGATGTTCCCTTTTTTGCCATTGGCCTCAATGAGTTCCCAAATGTCCATTTGCAGAATGGACAAAATTTGTGTTGCCAAACGGCTGAATCCAAAGAAAGGTTTAACTCTGTGAGATGAATGCACACACCACAAAGTAGTTTCTCAGAAAACTTCTTTCTAGTTTTTATTTGAAGAAGTTTCCTTTTTCACCACAGGGCTCACAGCACTCCCAAATATTCCTTTGCAGATTCTACAAAAACAGTGTTTCCAAACTCTTGAATGAAAAGAAAGGTTTAAGCCTACAAGGTGAATGCACACATCACAAAGTGGTTTCTCAGATATCTTCCTTCTAGTTTTTTTCCTGGGATATTAGCTTTTTCACCATTGGCCTCAATGAGCTTTCAAATGCCATTTGCAAAAGGCACAAAAACAGTGTTTCCAAACTGCTGAATCCCAAGAAAGGTTTAACTATGTGAGTTAAATGCACTCACCAGAAACATTTTCTCAGAAGTCTTCTTTCTACTTTTCATCTGAAGATGTTTCCTTTTTCACCATAAGCCTCAATGTGCTCCCAAATATCTCTTAGCAGATTCCACGAAAACAGTGTTTCCAAACTACTGAAAGAAAAGAATGGTTTATCTCTGTGTGATGAATGCCTACATCAAAAGGTGGTTTCTCAGACAGCTTCCTTCTAGCTTTTATCCTTGGATATTCACTTTTTTGCCTTTGGAATCAATGAGCTCCTATACATCCATTTGCCAAATAGGCAAAAATAGTGTTTCCAAACTGCTGAACCCAAAGAAAGGGCTAACTGTGAGGTGAATGCAGACATCACAAGTCAGTTTCTCAGAGAGATTTTTCTCGTTTTTTTAATTATTATTATACTTTAACTTTAAGGGTACATGTGCACAATATACAGGTTTGTTACATATTTAGACATGTGCCATTTTGGTGTGCTGCACCCAGTAACCCATCATTTAGCATTAGGTATATCCCCCCAATGCTATCCCTCCTCCATTCCCTCACCCCACAACAGGCCTTAGTGTGAGATGTTCCCCTTCCTGTGTCCATCTGTTCTCATTGTTCAATTCCCACCTATGAGTGAGAACATGCAGTGTTTGGTTTTTTGTCCTTGTGATAGTTTGCTGAGAATGATGGTTTCCAGCTTCATCCACGTCCCCACAGAGGACAAGAACTTATCATTTTTTATGGCTGCATAGTATTCCATGGTGTATATGTGCCACATTTTCTTAATCGAGTCTATCATTGTTGGACATTTGGGTTGGTTCCAAGTCTTTGTTGTTGTGAATAGTGCCACAATAAACGTACGTGTGCATGTGTCTTTATAGCAGCATGATTTATAGTCCTTTGGGTATATACCCAGTAATGGGATGGCTGGGTCAAATGGTATTTCAAGTTCTAGATCCCTGAGAAGTCACCACACTGACTTCCACAATGGTTGAACTAGTTTACAGTCCCACCAACAGTGTAAAATTGTTCTTATTTCTCCACACCCTCTCCAGCACCTGTTGTTTCCTGACTTTTTAATGATGGCCATTCTAACTGGTGTGAGATGATATCTCATTGTGGTTTTGATTTGCATTTCTCTGATGGCCAGTGATTATGAGCATTTTTCATGTGTTTTTTGGCTGCATAAATGTCTTCTTTTGGGAAGTGTCTGTTTATATCCTTTACTGACTTGTTCATAGGTTGTTTGTTTTCTTCCTGTAAATTTGTTTGAGTTCACTGTAGATTCCGGATATCAGCCCTTTATCAGATGAGTAGATTCCAAAAATTTTTTCCCATTCTGTAGGCTGCCTGTTCACTCTGATAGTAGTTTCTTTTGCTGTGCAGAAGCTCTTTAGTTTAATTAGATCCCATTTGTCAATTTTGGCTTCTGTTGCCATTGCTTTTGGTGTTTTAGACATGAAGTGCTTGTCCATGCCTATGTCCTGAATGGTATTGCCTAGGTTTTCTTCTAGGGTTTTTTTATGGTTTTAGGTGTAACATGTAAGTCTTTAATCCGTCGTGAAGTATTTTTTGTACAAGGTGTAAGGAAGAGATCCAGTTTCAGCTTTCTACATATGGCTCGCCAGTTTTCCCAGCACCATTTATTAAATAGGGAATCCTTTCCTCATTTCTTGTTTTTGTCAGGTTTGTCAAAGATCAGATGGTTGTAGAGATATGGCATTATTTCTGAGGGCTCTGTTCTGTTCCATTGGTCTGTATCTCTGTTTTCATACCAGCACCATGCTGCTTTTGTTACTGTAGCCTTGTAGTATAGTTTGAAGTCAGGTAGTGTGATGCCTCCAGCTTTGTTCTTTTGGCTTAGGATTGACTTGGTGATGAGGGCTCTTTTTTGGTTCCATATGAACTTTAAAGTAGTTTTTTTTCCCAATTCTGTGAAGAAAGTCATTGGTATCTTGATGGGGATGGCATTGAATCTATAAATTACCTTGGGCAGTATGGTTATTTTCACAATATTCATTTTTCCTACCCATGAGCATGGAATGTTCTTCCATTTGTTTGTATCCTCTTTTATTTCATTGAGCAGTGGTTTGTAGTTCTCCTTAAAGAGGTCCTTCACATCCCTTGTAAGATGGATTCCTAGGAATTTTATTCTCTTTGAAGTAATTGTGAATGGGAGTTCACTCATGATTTCTCTCTCTGTTTTTCTGTTATTGGTGTATAAGAATGCTTGTGATTTTTCCACATTGACTTTCTATCCTGAGACTTTGCTGAAGTTGCTTATAAGCTTAAGGAGATTTTGGGCTGAGACCATAGGGTTTTCCAGATATACAATCATGTCATCTGCAAACAGGGACAATTTGACTTCCTCTTTTCCTAATTGAATGCATTTATTTTCTTCTTCTGTATGTTTGCTCTGGCCAGAACTTCCAACACTATGTTGAATAGGAGTGGTGAGAGAGGGCATCCCTGTCTTCTGCCAGTTTTCAAAGGGAATGCTTCCAGTTTTTCCCATTCAGTATGATATTGGCTGTGGGTTTGTCATAGATAGCTCTTATTATTTTGAGATACGTCCCATCAATACCTAATTTATTGAGAATTTTTAGTATGAAGGGCTGCTGAATTTTGTCAAAGGCCTTTTCTGCAACTATTGAGATAATCATGTGGTTTTTGTCTTTGGTTCTGTTTTTATGTTGGACTATGTTTTTTGATTTGCATATGTTGAAGCAGCCTTGCATCCCAGGGATGAAGCCCACTTAATCATGATGGATAAGCTTTTTGATGTGCTACTTGATTCAGCTTACCAGTATTTTATTGAGGATTTTTGAGTCAATGTTCATCAAGGATATTGGTCTAAAATTTTCTTTTTTGGTTGTGTCTCTGCCAGGCTTTGGTATCAGGATGATGCTGGCCTCATAAAATGAGTTAGGGATTATTCCCTCTTTTTCTATTGATTGGAATAGTTTCAGAAGGAATGGTACCAGCTCCTTCTTGTACCTTTGGTAGAATTTGGCTGTGAATCCATCTGGTCCTGGACTTTTCTTGATTGGTGAGCTATTAATTATTGCCTCAATTTCAGAGCCAGTTATTGGTCTATTCAGAGATTCAACTTCTTCCTGGTTTAGTCTTGGGAGGGTGTATGTGTCAAGTAATTTATCCATTTCTTTTGGATTTTGTAGTTTATTTGCATAGATGTTTTTACAGTATTCTTTGATGGAAGCTTGTATTTCTGTGTGATTGGTGGTGATATCCCCTTTTCATTTTTTATTACATCTATTTGATTCTTCTCTCTTTTCTTATTTATTATTCTTGCTAGCCATCTATCAATTTTGTTGATCTTTTCAAAAAACCAGCTCATGGATTCATTGATTTTGTGAAGGGTTTTTTGTGTCTCAATTTCCTTCAGTTCTGCTCTGATCTTAGTTATTTCTAGTCTTCTGCAAGCTTTTGAATGTGTTTGCTCTTGCTTCTCTAGTTCTTTAAACTGTGATGTTAGGGTGTCAGTTTTGGATCTTTCCTGCTTTCTATTGCGGGCATTTAGTGCTATAAATTTCCCTCTACACACTGCTTTGAATGTGTCCCAGAGATTCTGGTATGTCGTGTCTTTATTCTTGTTGGTTTCAAAGAACATCTTTATTTCTGCCTTCATATTGTTACGTACCCAGTAGTCATTCAGGAGCAGGTTGTTCAGTTTCCAGGTAGTTCAGCGGTTTTGAGTGAGTTTGTTAATCCTGAGTTCTAGTTTGATTGCATTGTGGTCTGAGAGACAGTTTGTTATAATTTCTGTTCTTTTACATTTGCTGAGGAGTGCTTTACTTCTAACTATGTGATCAATTTTGGAATAGGTGTGGTGTGGTGCTGAAAAGAATGTATATTCTGTTGATTTGAGGTGGGGATTTCTGTAGATGTCTATCAGGTCCACTTGGTGCAGAGCTGAGTTCAGTTCTCAAATATCCTTGTTAGCTTTCTGTCTCATTGATCCGTCTAATTTGACAGTGGGAAGTTAAAGTCTCCCATTGTTATTGTGTGGGAGTCTAAGTCTCTTTGTAGGTCACTCAGGACTTGCTTTATGAATCTGGGTTCTCCTGTATTGTGTGCATATATATTTAGGATAGTTAGCTCTTCTTGTTGAATTGATCCCTTTACCATTATCTAATGGCCTTCTTTGTCTCTTTTGATGTTTGTTGGTTTAAAGTCTGTTTCATCAGAGACTAGGATTGCAACCCCTGCCTTTGTTTATTTTCCATTTGCTTGGTAGATCTTCCTCCATCCTTTTATTTTGAGCCTATGTGTGTCTCCGCACGTGGGATGGGTTTCCTGAATGCAGCACAGTGTTCTGTCTTGACTCTTTATCCAATTTACCCATCTGGGTCTTTTAATTGGAGCATTTAGGCCATTTACATTTAAGGTTAATATTGTTAGGTGTGAATTTGATCTTGTCATTATGATGTTAGCTGCTTATTTTGGTTGTTAGTTGATGCAGTTTCTTCCTAGCGTTGATGGTCTTTACACTTTGGCACGTTTTTGCAGTGGCTGGTACCGGCTTTTCCTTTCCTTGTTTAGTGCTTCCTTCAGAAGCTCTTTTAGGGCAGGCCTGGTGGTGACAAAATCTCTCAACATTTGCTTGTCTGTAAAGGATTTTATTTCTCCTTCACTTATGAATTTTAATTTGGCTGGATATGAAATTCTGGGTTGTAAATTCTTTTCTTTAAGAATGTTAAATATTGGCCCCCACTCTCTTCTGCCTTCTAGAGTTTCTGCTGAGAGATCAGCTGTTAGTCTGATGGGCTTCCCTTTGTGGGTAACCCAACATTTCTTTCTGGCTGCCCTTAACATTTTTTCCTTTGTTTCAACTTTGGTGAATCTGACAGTTATGTGTCTTGGAATTACTCTTCTCGAGGAGTATCTTTGTGGCTTTCTCTGTGTTTCCTGAAATTGAATGTTGGCCTGCCTTGCTGGATTGTGGAAGTTCTCCTGGATAATATCCAGCAGAGTGTTTTCCAACTTGGTTCCATTCTCCCTTTCACTTTCAAGTACAAAAATCAGATGTAGATTTGGTCTTTTCACATAGTCCCATAGTTCTTGGAGGCTCTGTTTGTGTCCTTTTATTCCTTTTTCTCTAAGCTTCTCTTCATGCTTCATTTCATTCATTTCATCTTCTGTCACTGATACCCTTTCTTCCAGTTGATCCCATCAGCTACTGAGCCTCATGCATTTGTCACGTAGTTCTCATGCTATGGTTTTCAGCTCCATCAGGTCCTTTAAGGATTTCTCTGCATTGGTTATTCTAGTTTGCCATTCATCTAATTTTTTCCCAGGTTTTTAACTTCTTTGCCATTGGTTCAAACTTCCTTCTTTAGTTCAGAGTAGTTTGATCTTCTGAAGCCTTCTTCTCTCAACTCATCAAAGTCATTCTCCATCCATCTTTGTTCCGTTGCTGGTGGGTAGCTGCATCCCTTTGGAGGAGGAGAGGTGCTCTGGCTTTTAGAGTTTCCAGTTTTTATGCTCTGTTTTTTCCCCATCTTTGTGGTTTTATCTACTTTTGGTCTTTGATGATGGTGGTGTAGAGGTGGTTTTTTTGGTGTGCATGTCCTTTGTGTTTGTTACTTTTCCTTCTGACAGTCAGGACCCTCAGCTGCAGGTCTGTTGGAGTTTGCTGGAGGTCCACTCCACACCTTGTTTTCCTGGGTATCAGCAGCAGTGGCTGCAGAACAGTGGATATTGGTGAAATGCAAATGCTGCTGCTTGATCGTTCCTCTGGAATTTTTGTCTCAGGGGAGTACTCTGGTATTTGAGGTGTTAGTCCACCGCTACTGGGGGGTGTCTCCCAGTTAGGGTACTCAGGGGTCAGGGACCCACTTGATGAAGCAGTCTGCCTGATCTCAGATCCCAAGCTGCGTGCTGGGAGAACCACTACACTCTTCAAAGCTATCAGATAGAGACATTTAAGTCTACAGAGGTTACTGCTGCCTTTTTTTCTATGCCCTGCCCCCAGAGGTGGAGCCTACAGAGGCAGGCAGGCATCCTTGATCTGTGCTGGGATCCATCCAGTTCGAGCTTCCTGGCTGCCTTGTTTACCTATTCAAGCCTCAGCAATGGCAGTCTCCCCTCCCCCAGCCTCGCTGGCACCTTACAGTTTGTCCTCAGGCTGCTGTGCTAGCAATGAGTGAGGCTCCGTGGGTGTAGGACCCTCTGAGCCAGGTGTGGGATATAAGCTCCTGGTGGCTCCTTTGTTAAGCCTCAGTGGGAAAAGCAGACATCACCCTTCTTCTGCATTGCTCATGCTGGGAGCTGTAGACTGGAGCTGTTCCTATTCAGTCATCTTGGCTCAAGCTTTTTTCTCGTTTTTATCTGAAGATGTTTCTGTTGCACCACAGGCCTCAATGCACTCCAAACTACCCATTAGCAGATTCTATAAAAACAGTGTTTCCAAACTGCTGAATGGAAAGAAATTTTTAATTGTTTGAGATGAACGCACACATCACAAAGTGGTATATCAGAGAGCTTCCTTCTTGTTTTTATCATGTGATGTCCCCTTTTTTGCCATTGGCCTCAATGAGCTCCCAAATGTCCATTCACAGAAAGGAGAAAAGCAGTGTTTCCAGACTCTGAATCCAAAGAAAATTTTAACTCTGTAAGACGAATGCACAAACCACAAAGCAGTTTCTCTGAATGCTTCTTTTTAGTTTTAATCTGAAGATTTTTTTTTCCACTATAGTCTTCTACTGTCTGCCAAATATCCCTTTGCAGATACTTAAAAACAGTGTTTCCAAACTGCTGAGTGAAATGAAAGTTTTAACTGTGTGAGAAGAAGGCACACATCACAAATCAGTTTCTCAGATAGCTTCCTTCTAATATGTATACTGGGATATTCGCTTTTTCAACATTAGTCTCCATAAGCTTCCAAATGTCCATAAGAAACAGTTTTTCCAAACTGCTGAATGAAAAGAAACTTTTAATTGGGTGTGATGACTGCACAAATCACAAAACAGTTTCTCAGAAAGCTTCTTTCTACTTTTTATCTGAAGATGTTTCCTTTTTCACCATAGGTCTCAATATGCTCCCAAATATCCTTTTGCAGATTCTACAAAAACATTGTTTCCAAAGTTCTGAATGAAAAGAAAATTTGAATGCTGTAGGATAAATGCACACATCACTAAATGGTTTGTCAGGGAGGTTCCTTCTAATATTTATCCCGGGATATTTGCTTTTTTCCATTAGCCTAAATGAGCTCCCAAACTTCTATTCAAAACTGTGTTTCAAACTGCTGAATCAAAAGAAAAAAATACATGTAACTATGTGAGATGAATGCACACATCACAAAGCAGTTTCTCAGAAAGCTTCTTTCTAGTTTTAATCTGAAAATGTTTCCTTTTTCACATTGGACCTCAAAGTGCTCCAAATATTCCTTCGCAGATTCTAAAAAAACAGTGTTTCCAAACTGCTGAATGAAAAGAAGGGTTTAACTCTGGAAGATGAATGCACACATCACAGAGCGGTTTCTCAGATAGCTTCCTTCTAGTTTTTATCCTGTGATATTCTCTTTTTCGCATTTGGCCTCAATTAGCTCCCAAATGTCCACTCACAGAATGGACAAAAAACGTGTTTCCATGCTGCTGAATCCAAAGAAAGTTTTAACTCTATGAGATGAATGCACAAATCACAAAACAGTTTCTCAGAAAGCTTCTTTCTTGTTTTTATTTGAAGACATTCCTGTTTCACCATAGATCTCAATGCGCTCCCAAATATCCATTCACAGATTCCACAAAAAACAGTGTTTCCAAAGTGCTGAATGAAAAGAGAGCTTTTACTATGTGAGATGAATGCACATATCACAAAGTGGGGTCTCAGAGAGCTTCCTTCTAGTTTTTATCTTGGGATATTCACTTTTTCCCTATTAACCTCAATGAGCTCTAAAATGTCCATTCACAGAGCGAACAAAAGCAGTGTTTTCAAACTGCTGAATCCAAAGAAAAGTTTAACTCTGTGAGATGAATGTCCACATCACAAAGCAGTTTCTCAGAAAGCTTCTTTCTATTTTTTATCTGAAGATATTTCCTTTTTCACCCTAGTCTTCAAAGAGCTAAAATCATCCCATCACAGATTCTAAAAAACAATGTTTCCAAACTGCTGAAACGAAAGAAAGGTTTATTCTGTGAGATTAATTTACAAATCACCGTACAGTTTCTCAGAGAACTTTCTTCTAATTCTATCTGCAGAAGTTTCCTTTTTCACCATGGGTAACAAAGTGCTCTGAAATATCACTTGGCAAATTCTACAAAAACAGGGTTTCCAAACTGCTGAGAGAAAAGAAAGGTTTAACTCTGGGAGACAAACTCACACATCACAAAATGTTTACTCAGTGTGGTTCTTTCTAGTTCTTATCATGCGATATTACATTTTTCCCCATTATTCTCAACGAGCTCCAAACTGTTTATTCACAAAAAGTTCAAAAACAGTGTTTTGAAACTCCTCAATGCAAAGAAAGGTTTAAATATGTGAGATGAATGCACACATCAGAAAGCAGTTTCTCAGAAAAGTGGTCTAGTTTTTACTTGAAAATATTTTCTTTTCACCATAGGCCTCAATGCACTCCCAAATATCCCCTCACAAATTCTACAAAAACAATTTTTCAAAACAGCTGAATTAAAAGAGAGATTTAAATCTGCTAGATGAATGCACACATCAGAAACTTGTTTCTGAGATAGCTTCCTTCCAGTATTTATCCTGGGATACTTTTTCCTTGCCATTGGCCACAATGATCTCCCAAATGTCCATTTGCAGAATGGAAAAAACCAGTGTTTTCAAACTGCTGAAAAAAAAGAAAGTTTTATCCCTTTGAGATGAATGCACACACCAGAAAGCATTGTCTCAGAAAACTTTCTAGTTTTTATCTGAATATGTTTCCTTTTTCAACATTGGCCCCAATGCCCTCCCAAGTATCCCTTTGCAGATTCTACAAAGCAGTGTTTCCAAACTACTGAATGAAAGAAAGGTTTCACGCTGCGAGATGAATGCTCACATCACAAAGTAGCTTCCTGGAGACATTCCTTCTCATTTTTATCCTCAGATACTTGGTTTTCCGCCTTTGGCCTCAATGGGTTCCCAAATGTCCTTTTGCAGAATGGACAGAAACAGTGTTTTCAAACTGCTATATGCAAAGAAAGATTTATCCTTTTGAGATGAATGCGCACATCACAAAGAAGTTTCTCAGAAAGCTTCTTTCTATTTTTTATCTGAAGAGGATTCCTTTTTCACCCTACACCTCAATGTGCTCCCTAATATCCCTTCACAGATTCTACAGAGTGTTTCTAAACTGCTGAATGAAAAGAAAGTTGTAACTCTGCATGTTGACTGCACACATGACAAATTGGTTTCACAGATAACTTCCTTCTAGTTTTTATCCTGGGGTATTATTTTTTCACCATTGACCTCAATGAGCTCCAAAATGTCCACTTGTAGAATGAACAAAAAGAGTGTTTCCAAACTGCTGCAACCAAAGAAAGGTTTAACTCTGTGAGATGAATGCACACATCACAAAGCAGTTTCTCAGAAAGCTTATTTCTAAGTTTTTCTGGACTTTTTTTCCTTTTTAACCATAGGCATCAATGCGCTCCCAAATATCCCTTAGCAGATTCTACAAAAACATTGCTTTGAAACTACTGAATGAAAAGTTTACCTCTGTGAGATGAATGCACACATCCAAAAGTAGTTTCTCAGGTAGCATCCTTCTAACTTTTATCCTGAGGTATTCGCTTTTTCACCACTGGCCTCAATGAGCTCCCAAATGTCCATTCTGTGAATGGACAAAAAGAGTGCTTCCAAGCTGCTTAATATAAAAAAGGTTTAACTCTGTGTGATGAATGCACACATCACAAAGCAGTTTCTCAGAATGCTTCTTTATACTTTTTAGCTGAAGATGTTTCCTTTTTCACACAGGTCTCTAGGCCCCCACAAATATTCCTTCGCAGATTCTACAAAAACAGTGCTTCCAAACTGCTGAATGAAAAGAAAGGTTTAAGTCTGTGAAATGATGGCACACATGACAAAGTGGTTTCTCAGATAGCTTCCTTCTAGTTTTTAATCTGGGATATTCACTTTTTTATTATTGGCCTCAAAGATCTCCACAATGTCCGTTTGCTGAATAGACAAAAACAGTGTTTCCAAACTGCTGAACCTAAAGATAGCTTTAAGTCTGGGATATCAATGCTCATGCTACAAGGCAGTTTCTCAGAAACCTTGTTCCTAGTTTTTAAATGAAGATATTTTCTTTTTGACCCTATGCCACAATGTGCTCTGAAATATATCTTTGTCGGTTCTATAAAATCATATTTTAGAAACTGCTGTATAAAAAGAAAGGTTTATCTCTGTGAGATGATTGCACACATCACAATGCATTTTCTCAGATAGCTTGCTTCTGTTGTTTTGTCAGGCACTACTCCTGTTTTTGCAGGTGGCCGCAATGATCTCCCAAATGTCCATTGCAGAATGGTCAAAAGCAGTGTTTCCAAACTAATTGAAAAAGAAGTTTTAACTCTGTGATATGAATGCGTACATGACAAAGTGATTTCTGGGAGAGTTTCCTTCTAGTTTTTATCCTGAGATATTTCCTTTTTTGCCATTGGCCTCAATGTGCTCCCAAATATCCCTTCACAGATTCTACAAAAACAGTGCTTCCAAACTTCTGAATGAAAAGAAAAGTTCAAATTTGGTGATGAATGCACATATCAAAAAGTGGTTTCTCAGATAGCTTCCTTCTACCTTTTATCCTGGAATACTCGCTTATTCTCCATTAGCCTCAAACTTCTCCAAAATGTCCATTTGCAGAATGGACAAAAACAGTGTTTCCAAACAGCTGAATGAAAACAAAGGTTTAACTTTGTGAGATGAATGCACATATCACAAAACAGTTTCTCAGAATGCTTCTTTCTAGTTTTTATTTGAAGGTGCTTCTTTTTCACCATAGGCCCCAATGTTCTCCCAAACATCCTTTCACAGATTCTACAAAAACAGTGATTCTAAACTGCTGAATAAAAAGAAAAGTTAAAAACTGCAAGATGAATGCACACATCACAAAGCAGTTCCTCAGGGAGCTTCCTTTTAGTTTTTATCCTGGGATATTCACTTTTTCACCATTGGCATCAGTGAACTCCCAAATGTCCATTCACAGAATGGACAAAAACAATGTTTCAAACTATTTAAACCAAAGAAATGTTTAACTTTGTGAGATGAATGCACACATCACAAAACAGTCTCTCTGAAAGCTTCTTTCTAGCTTTTATCTGAAGTTATTTCCTTTTTCACCTTCAGCCTCAATGCACTCTCAAATATCCCTTCACAGTTTCTACAAAAACACAGTTTCCAAACTGCTGATTGAAAAGAAAAGTCTAGTTCAGAGAAATGAATGCACACATCACAAAGCAGTTTGTGAGGTATATTCCTTCTACTTTTTATCCTGGGGTATTTGCTTTTTTGCCATTGGCCTCAATGAGCTCCCAAATGTCCTTTCACAGAAAGGACAAAAACAGTATTTACAAACTGCTGAATAAAAAGAAATGTTTAACTCTGTGGGATAAAAGACACATCAGAACGTGGTTTCTCAGATAGTTCCCTTCTAGTTTTTATCTTGGGATATTCACTTTTTCACCTTTGGCCTCAAAGAGCTCCCAAATATCCATTCGTAGAATGGACAAAAACAGTGTTTTCAAACTGCTGAATCCAAAGAAAGTTTTAAATCTGTGAGATGAATGCACGCATCATGAAGCAGTTTCTCAGAAACCTTCTTTCTTGTTTTATCTGAAGATGAGTCCTGTTTCACCACAGGCCTCAATGTGCTCCAAAATATCCCTTCACAGATACTACAAAAACTGTATTTCCAAACTACTGCATGAAAAGAAAGGTTAAACTCAGCGAGTTGAATACACACATCAGAAAGTGGTTTCTCAGATAGCTTCCTTCTAGTTTTTATCCTGGAGTGTTAGCTTTTTCACCATCAGACTAAATGAGCTCCAAAATCTCCATTCACAGCATGGACGAAAAGAGGGTTTCCAAACTGCTGAACCAAAAAAAGGTTTAACTTGGTGAGTGAATACACACATTCAAAAGCAGTTTCTCAGAAAACTTCTTTCCAGTTTTTATCTGAAGATATTTTCTTTTTCACAATAGTCCTCAAAGCAATCCCAAATATCCCTTCACAGATTCTACAAAAACAGTGTTTCCAAATTTCTGAATGAAAAGAAAGGTTGAACTCTGCATGATGAATGCACCCATCATGAAGTGATTACTCAGAGAGCTTCCTTCTAGTTTTTATTATGATATATTCCCTTTTTTGCCATTGGCCTCAGTGAGCTAAAAAGTATCCATTCACAGGATGGACAAAAACAGTCTTTCCAAACTGCTGAATACAAGAAAAGTTTTAACTCTGTGAGATGAATGCACACATCATGAAGCAGTTTCTCAGAAAGTTTCTTTCTAGTTTTTCTATGATGATGTTTCCTTTTTCACCATAGGTCTCAATGCACTGAAAAATATCCCTTCATACATTCTAAAAAAACAGTGTTTCCAAACTGCTGAATGAAAAGAAGTATTAACTCTGTGTGGTGAATGCAGCCATCCCAAAGCGGTTTCTCAGAGAGTTTCCTTCTGGTTTTTACATTGGGATCTTCGCTTTTTCACCATTGTCCTCAATGAATTCCCAAATGTCCATTCACTGAATGGACAAAAAAAAAGTTTCCAAACTGCTGAATCCAAAGAAAGGTCTATGTTAGTGAGATGAATGCACACATCATGACGCAGTTTCTCAAAAAGCTTCTTTCCTGTTTTTATTGGAAGATGTTTCCTTTTTCACTGTAGGTCTCAATGCATTCTGAAATATCCCTTCTCAGATTCTGCAAAAACAGTGTTTCCAAACTGCTGAATGTAAAGAAATGTTTACCTCTGCAATAGGAATGCACACATCCCAAAGAAATTTCTCAGATAGCTTCCTTCTAGTTTTTATTCTGGGATATTCACTTTTTCGCAATTGGCCTCAATGAGCTTCCAAATTTCCATTCACAGAATGAACAAAAACAGTGTTTCCAAACTGCTGAATCCAAATAAAGGTTTAACTCTGTGAGATGAATGCACACATGCCAAAACAGTTCCTCAGAAAGTTTTTCTAGTTTTTATCTGAAGATATTTCCTTTTTCACCATTGGCCACAATGCACTCCCAAATATCCCTTAGCAAATTCTTCAAAACCAGTGCTTCTAAACTGCTGAATGAAAGGAAAGGTTTAACACTGTGAGATGAATGGACACATCATAAAGGCGTTTCTCAGATAACTTCCTTCTAGTTTTTATAATGAGATATTCACTTTTTTGCATTTGGCCTCAATTTGCTACAAATTGTCCATTCTCAGAATGGAGAAATAGAGTGTTTCCAAACTGCTGAATCCAAAGAAAGGTTTAACTCGGTGAGATGAATGCACACATCACAAAGCAGTTTCACGGAATGTTTCTTTCTAATTTTTATCTGAAGAGCATTCCTTTTTCACCATAGGCCTCAATGAGCTGCCAAATATCCCTTCACGGATTCTACAAAACCACTGTTTCTAAACTGTTGCATTCAAAGAAAGGTTAAAATCTGTGAGATGAATGCACACATCACAAACCAGTTTCTCAGAAATATTCTTTCTATTTTTTATCTGAAGTAATTCCCTTTTTCACCATAGGCATCAATGCACTCCCAAATATCCCTTCACAGATTCTACAAAAACATTGTTTCCTAACTGTTGAATGAAAAGTAAAATTTATCTCTGCCATATTAATGCACAAATCACAAAGCGGTTTCTCAGATAGCTTCCTTCTAGTTTTTATTATGTGATATTCCCTTTTTCACCATTAACCTCAAAGAGCTCACAAATGTCCACTCTCAGAAGGTTCAGAAACACTGTTTCCAAACTGCTGAATCCAAAGAAATGTTTAACCTTTGAGATGAATACACACATCACAAAGCAGTTTCACAGAAAGCTTCTTTCTGGTTTTTATTTGAAAATGTTTCCTTTTTCACGAGAGGCCTCAATTTGCTCCATCTCATATTCTACAAAAACAGTGTTAGCAAACTGCTGAATAAAAAGGGAGGTTTAACTCTGTGAGATAATTTGCACATCACAAAGCTGTTTCTCATAGAATGTCTTTCTAGTTTTTATCCTGGGGTATTCACTTTTTTGCCATTGGCATCAATGAGCTTCCAAATGTCCACTCACAGAATGGTCAAAAACAGTGTTTACAAACTGCTGAAGGCAAAGAAAGTTTTAAATCGGTGAGATGAATGCACACACCACGAAGCAGCTTCTCAGAAAACTTCTTTCCTGTTTTTGTCTGAGGATGTTTCCTTTTTCACAATAGGCCTCAATGCACTCCCAAATATCCCTTTGCAGATTCTACAAAAACAGTTTTTCCAAACTGCTGAATGAAAAGAAATGTTTACCTCTGTGAGAGGAATGCACACATCCCTAATTGGTTCCTCAGATAATTTCCTTCTAGTTTTTATCTTGGGATATTCGCTTTTTTGCCATTGGCCTCAATAAGCTCCCAAATTTCCATTTGCAGAATGGACAAAAACAGTGTTTCCAAACTACTGAATGCAAAGAAAGTTTTAACTCAATGAGATGAATGCATACATCACAAAGCAGTTTCTCAGAATGTTTCTTTCTAGTTTTTCTTTGAAGATATTTCCTTTTTCACCATAAGCATCAATGCACTCCCAAATATCACTTTGCATATCCTACAAAAACAGTGTTTGCAAACTGCTCAATCAAAAGAAATCTTTACGTCTGTAAGATGAATGCACACATTACAAATCAGTTTCCCTGTAAGTTTCTTTCTAGTTCTTATCTAAAGATATTTGCTTTCTGACCATAGGCCTCAATCTGCTCCCAAATATCAGTTGGCATTTTCTACAGAAACAGGGTTCCCAAACTGCTCCATCAGTAGAAAGGTTTAACTCTGTGAGATGAATGCACACATCACCAAGTAGTTTTTCAGAATGCTTCTTTCTAGTTTTTCTCTGAAGATAATTCCTTTTTCACTGCAGCACTCAATGCACTCCCAAATATCCCTTCACAGGTTCTATAAAAACAGTGTTTCCAAAATGTTCCACTAAAAGAAAAGTTTACTTCTGTGAGACACATGCACATATCACAAGTCAGTTTCTCAGAAAATTTCTTTCTGTTTTTTTCTATTAAGATATTTTCTTTTTCACCCTAGACCTCCATGCATCACCAAATATCCCTTCGCAGATTCTACAGAAGCAGGGGTTCCAAACTGGTGAGCCAAAAGAAAGTTTTGCATCTGTCAGATGAATGCCCACATCACAGAGAAGTTTCTCAGAAAGCTGTTTTTCTCTGAAAGTATTTCCTTTTTAACCATAGACCTCAATGCATTTCCAAATATGCCATCGCAGATTGTACAAAAACAGTGTTAGCAAACTGCTCCATCAAAAGGAAATTTTATCTCGGTGAGATGAATGCACACATCACAAAGCAGTTTCTCAGAAACCTTCTTTCTAGTTTTTATGTGAAGATATTTCCTTTTTCACCGTAGGCCTCATTTCACTCCAAAATATCCCTTCACATATTCTACAAAACCAATGTTTCCAAACTGCTCAATGAAAAGAAAGTTTTTGTTTTGTTTTGTTTTGTTTTTTTGAGACTGTATCACGCTCTGTCACCCAGGCTAGAGTACAGTGGTGCAATCTCAGCTCATTGCAAACTCTGCCTCCTGGGTTTTAGCCATTCTCCTGCCTCAGCCTCCCGAGTCAAAAGAAAGTTTTAAAAATGTGAGATTAATGCAAACATCACAAAGCAGTCTCTCAGTATGTATCTTTCTAATTTTTCTCTGAAGATGTTTCCTTTTTCACAAAAAGCCTAAATGCGATCCAAAATATCCCTTCATAGATTCTACAAAAACAGTATTTCCAAATTGCTCCATTAAAAGAGAGACTAAATTGTGTGAGATGAATGCACTCATTAAATCCAGTTTCTCAGAAAGCTTCTTTCTAGGTTTTCTCAGAAGATATTTCCTTTACACCATAGGCCTCAATGTGCACTAAAATATCCCTTTGCACATTCTACAGAAACAATGTTTCCAAACTGCTCCATCAAAAGAAAGTTTTAACTCTTTGAGATGAATGCACACATCACAAAGCAGTTTCTCAGAAAGCTTCTTTCTATTTTTTTCCCTGAAGATGTTTCCTTTTACACCATAGGCCACAATTTGCTCCCAAATATCCCTTCACAGATTCCACAAAAAACAGTGTTTCCTAACTGCTCCATCAAAAGAAAGGTTTACCTCTGTGAACTGGATGTACACATCACAAAGCAGATTCTCAGAAGGCTTCTTTCTAGTTTTTATCTGAAGATATTTCCATTTTCTCCGTAGGCCTCAATTTGCTCCCAAAAATCTCTTAGCAGATTCTATTAAAACAGTGTTTCCAAACTGTTCTATCAAAGGAAAGTTTCAACTCTGTTACGTGAATGCAGACACCACAAAGCAGTTTGTCAAAAAGCTTGTCTGTATATTTACCTAAACATATTTTCTTTTTCACAGTAGACCTCGATGTGCTGCCAAATATCCCTTCTCGGATTCTACAAAAAAAAGTTTCCAAACTGCTCCATCTAAAGAAAGATTTAACTCTGTGAGGTAAATGCACACATCACAAACATTTTCTCAGAAGCCTTCTTCATATTTGTGATCTGAAAATATTTCCTTTTTCACCATAGGCCTCAATGTGCTCCCAAATATTCCTTCAGAGATTCTACATAAACAGTGTTTCCAAACTGTTCCTTCAAAAGAAAGGTTTAACACTGTGAGATGAATGTACACATCAGAAATCAGTTTCTCAGAAAGCTGCTTTCTAGTTTTTCCTCTTAAGATATTTCCTTTTTCACCATGGACCTCAATGTGCTCCCAAATATCCCTTCACAGATTCTATGAAAAAAGTGTTTCCAACTGCTCAGTCAAAACAAAGGTTGAACTCTGTGAAATGAATGCACAGATCACAAAGCAATTTCTTAGAAAACTTCTTTCTAATTTTTCTCTGAAGATATTTCCTATTTCACCATAGGCCTGAATGCACTCCCAAATATCCCTTCACAGAATCTAAAAAAATAGTGTTTCAAACTGTTCAATCAAAAGAAAGGTTGAACTCTATGAGATGAATGCATACATCACAAAGCAGTTTCTTAGAAAGCTTCTTTCTAGTTTTTCTTTGAAGATACATCCTATTTGACCATAGGCCTCAAGGCACTCGCAAATATCCCTTCGCAGATTATACAATAACAGGGTTTCCAAAGTGCACCATCAATAGAAATGTTCAACTCTCTGAGCTGGATGCCCATATCATAAAGCAGTTCCTCAGAAAGATTCTTTTAGCTTTCTTCTGAAGACATTTCCTTTTTCACCATAGGTCTCAATGCGCTCCCACCTATCCCTTTGCAGATTCAACAAAAATAGTGTTTTCAAAGTATTCCATCAAAAGAAATGTTTAACTCTGTGAGATAAATGTGCACATCACAAAGCAGTTTCTCAGAAAGCTTCTTTCTAGTTTTTCTCTGAAGATATTTCCTTTTTCACCATAGGCCTCAATGCACTCCTATTATCCCTTCACAGATTCTACAAAAACGGTGTTTCCAAACTCCTCCATCAAAAGAAAGGTTTAACTCTGTGAGACAAATGTGCATATAAAAAAGCAGTTTCTCAGAAAACTTCTTTATACTTTTTCTGTAAAGATATTTCCTTTTCACCATTAGCCCTAAAGCCCTCTGAAACATCCCTTCACAGATTCTACAGAAACAGTGTTTCCAAACTGCTCAATCAAAAGAAAAGTTTAACTCTGTGAAATGAATGCACAGTGCACAAATCAGTTTCTCAGAAATCTCCCTTCTAATTTTTATCTAAAGATATTTCTTTTGACCATAGTCCTCAACACACTCCAAAATATCCCGTTATGGATTCTACACAACAGTGTTTCCAAACTGCTCCAGGAAAAGAAATGTTAAATTCTGTGAGGTGAATGCACTCATCACAAAGCAGTTTCTCAGAAATCTTTCTAATTTTTCTCTGAATATATTTCCTTTTTCACCATAGGCCTCAATTTGATCCCAAATATTCTTTTGCAGATTCTACAAAAACTGTGTTTCCAAACAGTTCCATTAAAAGAGGTTTATTCTGTCAGATGAATGCACACATCATAAAGCAGTTTCTCAGAAAGCTTCCAACGAGTTTTTCACTGAAGATGTTTCCTATTTCACCATAGGCCTCAATTAGCTGGCAAATATTCCTTTGCAGATTCTACAAAAACAGTGTATCCAAATTGCTCCAAAAAGGAAAGGTTTAACTCTGTGAGATGAATGCACTCATCAGAAAGCAGTTTCTCAGAAAGTTTCTTTCCCGTTTTTCTCTGAAGATATTTCCTTTTTCACCATAGCCCTCAATGCACTCCCAAATATCCCTTCACAGATTATAGAAAAACAGTGTTTCCAAACTGCTCCGTCAAAAGAAAGATTTAACTCTGTGAGATGAATGCCCACATCACAAAGCAATTTTTCAGATCACTTCTTTCTATTTTTACCTGAAGATACTTCCTTTATCACCACAGGCCTGAATGAGCTTCCAAATATCCCATCACAGATTCTACAAAAACAGTGTTTCCAAACTGCTCCATCAAAAGGATGGTTTAACTCTGTGAGGTGAATACACGCATTAGAAATCAGTTTCGCAGAAAACTTCTTTCTGGTTTTTCTGTTAAGATATTTTGTGTTTCCCCATAGGCCTCAATGCCCTCACAAATGTCCCTTTATAGGTTCTACAAAAGCAGGGTTTCCAAACTGCTCCATGAAAAGAAACATTCAACTCTGTGCAATAAATGCAGTCATCATAAACGAGTTTCTCAGAAAACTTCTTTCATGTTTTTCTTTGAAGGTATTTCCTTTTTCACCATAGGCCTCAATGTGCTCCTAAATATCCCTTCTGATTCTACGAAAATAGTGTATCCGAACTCCACAATCAAAAGAGAGGATTAACTCACTGAGATGAAAGCACACATTACAAAACAATTTTTCAGAAAGCTAATTTCTAGTGTTTATCTGAAGATTTTGTCCTTTTCACTGTAGGACTCAATGTGCTCCCAAATATCCCATCACAGATGCTAAAAAAAAGAGTGTTTCCAAACTGCTCAATCAAAAGAAAAGTTTGAGTCTGGGAGATGTATACACACATCCCAAAGCAGTTTCTCAAAATTTCCCTTCTACTTTTTATCTAAAGATATTTCCTTTTAGACCATAGACTTCAATGTGCTCTCAATTATCCCTTCGCAGATTCTACACAAACAGTGTTGCCAAACAGATCCATCAAAAGAAACGTTTATCTCAGAGAGATGACTGTACACATCACAAAGCAGTTTCTCAGAAAGCTAATTTCTAGTTTTTCTCTGAAGATATTTCCTTTTTCACCATAGGCCTCAGGGTGCTCCCACATATCCCTTCTCAGATTCTACAAAAATGACGTTTCCAAACTGCTCCCTTGAAAGAAAGATTTAACTCTGTGAGACGAATGCACACATCACAAAGAAGTTTCACAGAAAGCTTATTTGAATTTTTTATCTGAAGATATTTCCTTTTTTCACCATAGGCCTCAATGCACTCCAAAATATGCCTTTGCAGATTCTAGAAAAACAGTGGTTCCAAACTGCTCCATCAAAAGAAAGTTTTAACTCTGTAACATGAATGCACACATCACAAAGCAGATTTTCAGAACACTTCTTTCTACTTTTTAACTAAAGATATTTCCTTTTTCACCATAGGATGGAATATACTCCCAAATATCCCTTCACAAATTCTACTAAAACAGTGATTCCAAGCTGCTCCATCAAAATAAAAGTTTAACACTGTGAGATGAATGCAGACATCACAAATCAGTTTCTCAGAAAATTTCTTTATGATTTTTCTCTTAATATAGTTCGTTTTTCACCATAGGCCTCAATACCTTAACAAATATCCCTTTGCAGATTCTACAAAACAGTGTTTCCAAACTGCTCCATCAAAAGAAAGATTTCACTACAGGAGATGAATGCACACATCACAAAGCAGTTTCTCAGAAAGATTCTTTCTAGTTTTTCTCTGAATATGTTCCGCTTTTCACTATAGGCCTCAATGTGTTCTGAAATGTCCCTTCTCAGATTCTACAAAGCAGGGTTTCCAAACGGCTCCATCAAAAGGAAGGTTTAACTCTGTGAGACGAATGCACTCATTACAAAGACATTTCTCCAGAAGCTTTCATGTTTTTCTTTGAAAATAATTCCTTTTTCTCCATAGGCCTTAATAGTCTACAAAATATCCCTTTATAGAGTCTACAAAAGCAGTTTTTTCAAACTGCTTAACCCAAGAAAAGTTTGATTCTATGAGATAAATGCACACATCACAAAGCAGTTTCTCAGAAATCATCTTTCTATTTTTTATCGAAAGTTATTTACTTTTGACCCTAGGCCTCAATGTGCTCCCAAATATCCCTTTGCAGATTCTACAAAAACAGTCTTTCCAGCAGCTCCATCAAAAGTAAATTTTAATTCTTTGAGAGGAATTCAAAAATCACAAATAAGTTTCTCAGAAAGGAAAATTCTTGTTTTTATCAAAATATATTTCCTTTTTGACCCTATGCCTCAATGCACTCCCAAATATACCTTTGCTGATTCTATAAAAACAGTGTTCCAAACTGCTCAATTAAAAGAAAACTTTAATTCTTTGAGATGAATGCACACTTCACAAAGCAGTTTCCTGGAAAGCTACTTTCTCATTTTTCTCTGAAGATTTTGCCTTTTTCACCATAGGACTCAATGCACTCCAAAATATCCCTTCACAGATTCTAAAAAAACAGTGTTTCCAAACTGCTAAACCAAAGGAAACTTTAGAGTCTTTGACATGAATGCACTCATCGCAAAGCAGTTTCTCAGAAAGCTTCTTTCTAGTTTCTCTCTGAAAATATTTCCTCTTTCAGCCTAGGCCTCAATGTGATCTCAAATATCCCCATGCAGATTCTACAAAAACAGTGTTTCCAAGCTTCTTCATCAAAAGAAAGGTTTAACTCTGTAAGAAGAATGTACGCATCACAAGTCAGTTTCTCAGAAGTCTTCTTTCTGGTTTTTCTCTTAAAATATTTCCCTTTTCACCATAGACCTCAGTGCAATCCCAAATATCCCTTTGCGTAGTCTATAAAAGCAGTATTTCCAAACTATTCAGCCAAAAGACAGCTTTAATTTTGTGAGATGAATGAACACTTCCCAAAGTAGTTTCTAAGAAGTTAATTTGTCGTTTTTGCCTGAAGACTTTGCCTTTTTCACCATAGCACTCAATGTGCTCCCAAATATAACTTCAAAGATTCTAGAAAAAGAGTGTTTCCAAACTGCTCAACCAAAAGAAACTTTTGAGACTGTGACATGAATGCACACATCACAAAGCAGTTTCTCAGAAAGCTTTTTTCTGGTTTTTATGTGAAGATATTTCCTTTTACACCATAGGCCTCAATGTACTCCCAAATATCCCTTCACAGATTATATATATATAGTATATATATAATATATAATATTTAATATATATATAATATATTATATATATACTATATATAATATAATATATTATATATATTATATATATTATACATATACGTATATATGTATAATATATGTTATATATATAATATATTATATATTATATATTTTATATATAATATATGTAATATATATAAACATACATATATACGTGTGACATATTGGTGTGCTGCACGCATTGACTCATAATTTACATCAGGTATATCTCCTAATGCTATCCCTCCCCCATCACCCCACCCCACAACAGGCCCCAGTGTGTGGTGTTCCCCTTCCTGTGTCCAAATGTTCTCATTGTTCAATTTCCATTTGTGAGTGAGAACAGGTGGTGTTTGGATTTTTGTCTTTGCAATAGTTTGCTGATAATGATGGTTTTCAGCTTCATCCATGTTCCCACTAATGACATGAACTCGTCATTTATTATGGCTACTTAGTATTCTATGGTGTATAAAGGCCACATTTTCTTAATCCGGTCTATCATTGTTGGACATTTGGGTTGGTTCCAAGTCTGCTACTATGAGCAGTGCCACAAAAAACATGCATGTGCTACTGTATTTATACCAGCATGGTTTATATACCTTTGGGTATATACCCAGTAATGGGATGTTTGGGTCAAGGGGTGACCCATTCACAATTACTACAAAGAGAATAAAACACCTAGGAATCCAACTTACAATGGATGAGAAGGACCTCTTCCAGGAGAACTACAAGCCACTGCTCAACAAAATAAAAAAGGACCCAAAAAAATAAAGGATATTCCATCCTCATGGATAGGTAGAATCAATATCAAGAAAATGGTCATACTGCCCAAGGTAATTTACTGATTCAATGCCATCCCCTTGAAGCTACCAATGACTTTCTTCACAGAATTGGAAAAAACTACTTTAAAGTTCATATGGAACCAAAAAAGAGTCCCGCATTGCCAAATCAATCTGAGCCATAAAACAAATATGGAGGCATCATGCTGCCTGACCTCAAACTATACTACAAGGCTACAGTAACAAAAACAATGTGGTTGTGGTACCAAAACAGAGATACAGACCAATGGAACAGAACAGAGTCCCTTTGCAGATTCTACAAAAACAGTGCTGCCAAACAGATCAAAAGAAAGTTTTATCTCAGTGAGATGAATGCACACATCACAAAGCAGTTTCTCAGAGAGCTTCTGTCTAGTTTGAATCTGAAAGTGTTTCCTTTTTCACCATGGGCCTTAATGCACTCCCAAATATCCCTTTACAAATTCTACAAAAACATTGTTTCCAAACTTCTGAGTGAAAAGAAAGGTTTAACTCTCCTAGTTGAAAGCACATATCACAAAGCCATTCTCAGAAAGCTTCTTTCTAGTTTTTATTTGAAGATGTTTCCTTTTATACCATAGGCCTCAATACACTCCAAACTATCCCTTCACAGATTCTACAAAAACAGTGTTTCCAAACTGCTCCATGAAAAGAAAGTTATTGCTCTGTGTGGTGAATGCTCACATCACAAAGCAGCTTCTCAGAAAGCTTCTTTCTAGTTTTTAGATGAAGACGTTTCCTTTTATACCATAGGCCTCAATGTGCTCCCAAATATCCCTTCACAGATTCTACAAAAACAGTGTTTCCAAATTGCCAAATGAAATGTAAGTTTTCACTCTGCGAGATGAATGCATGCATCACAAAGCAGTTTCTCAGATAGCTTCCTTCTAATTTTTATACTGGGATATTTACTTGTTTGCCATTGACTTCAATGATCTCTTAAATGTCCATTTGCCGAATGGACAAAAGCACTATTTCCAAACTGCTGAATTCAAAGAAAGATTTATCTCTGTTAGACGAATGCACACATCACAAAGCAGTTTCTAAGAAAGTTTCTTTCTAGTTTTTATCTGAAGAGGTTTCCTTTTTCACCGCAGGCCTCAATGTCCTCCCAAATATACCTTTGCAGATTCTAAAAAAACAGTGTTTCTAAACTCTTGAATGGTTTACATCTATGAGATGAACACACTCATCACAAAGCAGTTTCTCAGATGGATTTCTTGTAGTTTTTATCCTGGGATATTCTTTTTCTCACCATTGTCCTCAATAAGCTCCCAAATGTCCATTTGCAGAAAGGACTAAAACGGTATTTCCAATCTGCTGAATACAAAGAAAGGTTTAAATTTGTGAGATGAGTGCACATATCACAAAGTGGTTTCTCAGAATCCTTCCTTTAGTTTTTATCCGAACAAGTATTCTTTTCCACTGTAGATCACAATTGGCTCCCAAATACCCCCTTGCAGATTCTACCAAAACAGTGTTTCCAAACTGCTGAATGAATAGAAAGTTTTGCATCTGGGTGATGAATGCACACATCACAATGCAGTTTCTCAGATACCTTCCCTCTAGTTTTTATCCCGGGATATTCACTGTTTTGCATTTGGCCTCAATGAGTTAAAAAATGTTCATTGTAAAATGGAGAAAAACAGTGTTTCCAAACAGCTGAGTGCTAAGAAAGGTTTATGTTTTTGATATGAGTGCCCACATCACAAAGCAGTTTTTCAGAAAGCTTCTTTCTAGTTTTTATCTGAAAATGTTTCCTTTTTCACCATAGCCTTCAATGCACTCCCAAATATCCCTTTGCAAATAATACAGAAATGGTGTTTCCAAACTGCTGAATGAAAAAAAATGTTTAACTCTGTAAGACTAATGCACACATCACAAAGTGGTTTCTCTGATAGTTTCCTTCTAGTTTTTAATCTGAAAATTCCCTTTTTCACCCTTGGCCTCAATGACCTCTGAAATGTCCATTCACAGAATGGACAAAAACAGTGTTTACAAACTGCTGAATTGAAAGCAATTTTTAACTTGGTGGGAGGAATGCATACATCACCAAGTAGTTTCTCAGAAAGCCTCGTTCCACTTTTTATCTGAAGATGTTTCTTTTTCATTATGTCTGAATGTGCTCCAAAATAACCCATTGCAAATTCTACAAAAACAGTGTTTCCAAGTGCTGAAAGAAAAGAAAGCTTTGTCTCTGTGAGATGAATGCACACATCACAAAGCAGTGTCTCAGAGAGCTTCCTTCCAGGTTTTATCCCAGAATAATCACTTTGTCTCCGGTGGCCTCAATGAGCTCCAAAACATCCATTGAAAGAATTGGCAAAAAAAAGTGTTTCTAAATGCTGAATCAAAAGGAAGGTTTAAATCTGGAAGAGGAATGCCCAATCACAAAAGAGTTTCTCAGAAAGCTTCCTTCTAGTTTTTATCTGAAGATGTTTCCTTTTTCACCATAGGCTTATTCCCTCACAGATTCTAAAAAACAGTGTTTCCAAACTGCTGAATCAAAAGAAAGGTTTAATCTGTGAGATGAATGCACATATCACAATGCAGTTTTTCTGAGAGCTCCTTTCTAGTTTATATCTGAAGATATTTCCTTTTTCATCATAAGTCTCAAAGCCCCCCCCCAAATATCCCTTAGCAAGTTCTACAAAAACAGTTTCCAAACTGCTGAGAGAAAAGAAAGGTTTACCTCTGCAAGACGAATGCACACATCAAAAAGTTATTCTCAGAGAGGTTCTTTCTAATTTTTATCATGTGATAATCCATTTTACTCCATTTTCCTCAATGAGCTCCCAACTGTCTATTAACAAAAAGTTCAAAAACAGTGTTTTGAAACTGCTGAATCCAAAGAAAGGTTTATCTCTCTGAAAAGAATGCACACATTACTTAGAAGTTTCTCAGAAAAGTTCTCCAGTTTTTAATCTGAAAATGTTTCCTTTTTCATCATAGGCCTCAATGTGCTTCAAAATATCCCTTTGCAGATTCTACAAAAACAGCTTTTCCAATCTGCTGAATTAAAAGAGAGGTTTAAATCTGTGAGATGAATGCACACATCAGAAACCAGTTCCTCAGATGGCTTCCGTCTAGTTTTTATCCTGGGATTTTCACTTTTTCACCATTGGCCTCAATGATCTCCCAAATGTCCATTCACAGAATGGACAAAAACAGTGTTTCCAAAATGCTGAATCCAAAGAAAGGCTTATATCCCTAAGACAAATGCACACATCACAAAGCAATTTCTCAGAAAGCTTCTGTCTAGTTTTTATCTGAAGATGTATCCTTTTTCCCCATAGGCCTCACTGCACTCTCAAATATCCCTTCAAAGATTCTCCAAAAACAGTATTTCCAAACTGCTGAAGGAAAAGAAAGTTTTAAGTCTGTGAGATGAATGCACACATCTGAAAGCAGTTCCTCAGATAGCTTCATTCTAGTTTTTATCCTGGGATACTCACCTTTTCTCCACAAGCCTCAATGAGCTCCCAAATGTCCATTCATGGAATGGACAAAATCAGTGTTTCTAAACTGCTGAATAAAACGAAAGGCTTATTCCTTTGAGATGAATGAACACATCACAAAGCAGTTTCTCAGAGAGTTTCTTTCTAGTATTTATCTGAAGATGTTTCCTTTTTCACCATAGGCCTTAATGCTTTACCAAATATCCTTTCACAAATTCTACAAAAACATTGTTTCCAAACTTCTAGTGAAAAAAGTTTAACCCAAGGAGATGAATGTCCACATCACAAAGTGGTTTCTCAGATAGGTTTCTTCTAGTTTTATCCTGAGATGTTTGCTTTTTTGCCATTGGCCTCAATGAGATCCCCAATGTCCATTCACAGAGTGGACAAAAAGAGTGTTTCCAAACTACTGAACCAAAAGAATGGTTTCAATCTGTGAGATAAATGCACACATCACACAGCAGTTTCTCAGAAATCTTCTTTCTAGTTTTTATCTGAAGATGTTTCCTTTCATACTATAGGCTTCAATGCACTCCCAAATATCCCTTCACAGATTCTACAAAAACAGTTTTTCCAAACTGCCGAATGAAAAGAAAGTTTTCACTCTGTGAGATGAATGCACACATCACATCACAAAGTGGTTTCTCAGATAGATTGTCTCTAATTTTTATCGTGGGATATTCACTTTTTTGCCATTGACCTAAATGAGCTCTGAAATGCACATTTGAAGAATGCACAAAAAACAGTATTTCCAAACTGCTGAATGCAAACAAAGGTCTAACTCTGTGAGATGAATGCACACATCACAATGGAGATTCTCAGAAAGCTTCTTTCCCATTTTTATCTGAAAGTGTTTCTGTTTTCATGATAGGCCCCAGTGCACTCCCAAATATCCATTCACAGATTCTCCTAAAACAGTTTCCAAACTGCTGAATGAAAATAAAGTTTAAATCTGCAAGATGAACGCAAATATCACAAAGTGGTTTCTCATATAGCTTCCTTCTAGTTTTATCCTGAGATATTCGCTTTTTTGCCATTGGCCTCAATGAGCTCCAACATGTCCATTTGCAGAATGGGCAACAACAGTGTTTCCAGTCTGCTGAATCCAAAGAATGTTTTAGCTCTCTGTGATGAGTGGACACATCACAAAGAAATTTCTCAGAAACTTCTTTCCAGTTTTTATCTGAAGATGTTTCCTTTTTCAACATAGGCCTCAATTTGCTCCCAAATATCCCTTTGCAGATTCTAGAAAAACAGTATTTCCAAACTGTTGAATGAAAAGAATTTTTTACCTCAGCCTGATGAATGCACACATCACAATGCAGTTCCTCAGATAGCTTCCTTCTATTTTTTATCATGGGATATTTGCTTTTTCTCAATTGGCCTCAATAAGCTCCCAAATGTCTGTTTGCAGAATGGACAAAAACAGTGTCTCCAAACAGCTGAATACAAATAAATGTTGAACTCTGCAAGATATATACACTGATCACAAAATGGTTTCCCAGATAGGTTCCTCTCCATTTTTATCCTGCGACAATCAATTTTTCACCATTGGGTTCAATGAGCTCCCAAGTGTTCATTCACAGGATGGATAAAAAGAGTGTTCCCAAATTGCTGAATGAAAATAAAAGTTTAAATCTGTGAGATGAATGCATATATTACAAAGAGTTTTCTCAGATAGCTTCCTTGTAGTTTTTATCATGCAATATTCCCGTTTTCACCATTTGCCTGTAACAGCTCCCAAATATCCATTCTCAGAATGGGCCAAAACAGCGTTTTCAAACCGATACATCCAAAAAGAGTTTACATCTATGAAATGAATGCACACATCTGAAATCAGTTTCTCAGCAAGCTTATTTCCAGTTTTTATCAGAAGAGGTTTTCTTTTCCACTGTAGGCCTCAATGTGCTCCCAAATATCCCTATGCAGGTTCTACAAAAACAATGTTTCCAAATTGCTGAATGAAAAAATGTTTTAACTCTGTGATATGAGTGAATACATCACAAAGAGGTTTATCAGATAGATTCCTTCCAGTTTTATCCTGGAATATTCACTATTTCACAATTGGCCTGAAAGAGCTCCAAAATGTCCATTCACATAATGGACAATAACAGTGTTTTGAAACTGCTGAATCAAAAGAAAGTATAACTCTGTGAGGTAAATGCCCACCTTATAAAGCAGTTTCTTAGAAATCTGCTGTCTAGTTTTTATCTGAAGATGTTTCCTTTTCCAACATAGGCATCATTTTGCTCTGAAATATCCCTTCGCAGATTATACAAAAACAGTTTTTCCAATCTGCTGAATAAAAAGAAACGTTTATCTAGCAAGATGAATGGATACATCACAATGCAGTTTCTCAGAGAGCTTCTCTCTAGTTTTTATCCTGGAACACTTGATTTTTCACCACTGAACTCAATGAGCCCCCAAATGTCCATTTGCAGAATGGACAAAAACAGTGTTTGCAAACTGCTGAATCCAAAGAAAGGTTTAACTCTGTGAGATGAATACACACATCACAAAGCAGTTTTTCAGAAAGCTTCTTTCTAGTTTTTATCTGACAATGTTTCCTTTTTCACCACAGGCCTCAATGCACTCCCAAATATCCATTCACAGATTCTACAAAAACAGTGTTTCCAAACTGCTGAATGAAAAGAAAGGTTTAACTCTGCAAAATGAATGCACACATCACAAAGAGGTTTCTCAGAGAACTTCCTTCTAGTTTTTATCCTGGGATATTTGCTGTTTCACCATTGGCCAAAATTAGCTCCAAAATGTCCATTCACATCATGGACAAAAAGACTGTTTCCATACCGCTGAATTGAAAAAAGTTTTACTCTGTGATGTGAATGCACGTATCACAAACAGTTTCACAGAAAGCTTCTTTCTAGATTTTATAAGAAGCTATTCTCTTCTTCACAATTGTCCTCAATGCACTCCAAAATATCCCTTCACAGACACTACAAAAACTGTGTTTCCAAATAGTTGAATGAAAAGACATGTTTAACTCTGCCTGGTGAATGCACAGATCACAAAGTGGTTTCTCAGAGAGCTTCCTTCTTGTTTAATATCATATGATATTCTCCTTTTCACCATTTACCTCAATGAGATAAAAAAGATCCATTCACAGGTCGACAAAAACAGTGTTTTCAAACAGCTGAATCCAATGGAAGTTTCACCTCTGTGAGATGAATGCACACAACACAAAGCAGGTTCTCAGAAAACTTCATTCTAGTTTTTATATGAAGATATTTCCTTTTTACCCTAGGCCTCAATATGCTTCCAAATATCCCTTTGCAGATTGTACAAAAACAGTGTTTGTAACCTGCTGAATAAAAAGGAAGGTTTAACTCTGAGAGATGAATGCCCACAACACAAAGTGGTTACTCAGAGAGATTCATTGTAGGTTTTATCCTGGAATATTCGCTTTTTCACCATTGGCCTAAATGAGCTCCCAAATGTCCATTCACAAAATGGACAAAAAGAGTGTTTCCGAACTGCTGAATCAAAAGAAAATTTAACACTCTGAGATGAATGCAAAAATCACAAAACAGTTTTTCAGAAAGTTTTTTTTCTAGTTTTTATCTGAAGATGTTTCCTTTTTCACCATAGGCCTCAATGTGATCCCAAATATCCTTTCACAGATTCTACAAAAACAGTCTTTCCAAACCGCTGAATGAAAAGAAAGGTTTAACTCTGTGTGATGAATGCATACATCACAAAACTGTTTCTCAGAGAGCTTCCTTCCAGTTTTTATGATGCAATATTCCTTTTTACACCATTGACCACTATGAGCTCCCAATTGGTCATTCACAGAATGGACAAAAACAGATTTTCCAAACTGCTGAAGCCAAAGAAAAGTTTAACTCTGTGAGATGAATGCACCCATCACAGAGTAATTTCTCAGAAAGCTTCTTTCTGTGTTTCCAAACTGCTGAATCAATAGAAAGTTTTAAATCTGTGAGGTGAATGGACACATCACAAAGAAGTTTCTCTGAAAGCTTCTTTCTAGTTTTTTATCTGAAGATGATTCCTCTTTCACCAAAGGCCGCAATGTGCTGCCAAATATCCCTTCACAGATTCTACAAAAACAGGGTTTCCAAACTGCTGAATAAAAAGAGAGCTTTAAATCTGTGAGATGAATGCACACATCAGAAAGAAGTTTCTCTGAAAACTTCTTTCTAGTTTTAATCTGAAGGTATTTCCTTTTTCACCATAGGCACCATTGCTCTCCTAAATATTATTTGTCAGATTCTCCAAAAACAATGTTGCCAAATAGCTGAATGAAAAGAAAGGTTTACCTCTGCAAAATGAATGCATACATCACAAAGCAGTTTCTCATATACCTTCCTTCTAGTTTTTATCCTTGGATATTCACTTTTTTGAATGAGATCCCAAATATCCACTCAGAGAATGGACATAAAGAGTCTTTCCAAACTGCTGAATCTAAAGAAAGATTTAACTCTGCAAGATGAGTGCACCCATGACAAAACCTTTCCTCAGATTTATTCCTTCTTGTTTTTATCCAGGGTTATTTCCTCTTTCACCATTGGCCTCAATGAGATCCCAAATGTCCATTAGCAAAATGGACAAAACGAGTGTTTCCAATCTGTTGTATCAAAAGAAAAGTTTAACTCTCTGAGATGGATGCATATTTCACAAAGCAGTTTCTTTGAAAAGTTCTTATTACTTTTTATCTGATTATGTTTATGACCTCACCATAGGCCTTAATTTGCTCCCTAATATCCCTTTGAAGATTTTACAAAAACAGTGTTCCCCAATGCTGAATGAAAAGAAATATTAAACTTTGCAAGTTGAATTCCCAAATCACAAAGTGGTTTCTCACATGGCTTTCTTCTAGTTTTTTTGCAGTATTCTGTTTTTCACACTTGGTGTCAATGAACTCCCAAATGTCCATTCACAGAAGGGACAAAAACAGTTTTTCCAAACTGCTGAATCCAAAGAAAAGTTTAACTCTGTGAGATGAGTCCGCACATCAAAAGGCAGTTTCTCAGAAAGATTCATGTTTTTATCTGAAGATGTTTCCTTTTTCACCACATGGGTCAATTTGCTCCCAAATATCCCTTCACCGATTCTACAAAAACAGTGTGTCCAAGCTGCTGAATGAAAAGAAAGGTTCAACAGTCAGAGAGGAATGCACACATCACAAAGCAGTTTCTCAGATAGCTTCCTTCTAGTTTTTAACCTTGGGAGCTTGCAAACGTCCATTCACAGAAGGGAGAAAAACAGTGTCTCCAAACGGCTGAATCCAAAGAAAGTTTGACCTCGGCTACATGAAAGACCACAAGACAAAGCAGTTTTTCAGAAAGTCTCTGTATAATTTTTATTTGAAGATGTTTCCTCTTTCATCCTGGGCCTCAATGTACTCCCAAGTATCCTTTCCAGATTTGAAAAAAACAGTGCTTACAAACTGCTGAATGAAAAGAAACGTTTAAATCTGGGAGATAAATGCACACATCACAAAGCAGTTTCTCAGATACACACCATCTATTTTTTATTTTGGGATATTCACCATTTCACAATTGGCCTCAATGACCTCTCTAATGCCCATTCACAGAATGGACAAAAACAGTGTTTCCAAACTTTTGAATCCAAAGAAAGGTTTATCTCTGTGAGATGAATGCACATATCTCAAAGCAGTTTACCAGAAAGCTTCATTCCAGTTTTTACCTGAAGATGTTTCCTTTTTCACCCTAGGCCTCCATGTGCTCCTAAATATCCCTTCACAGCCTCTACAAAAAGAGTGTTTCCAAACTGTTGAATGAAAAGAAAGGTTTAACTGTGATAGGTGAATACACACATCAAAAAACGGTTTTCAGATAAATTCCTTCTTATTTTTATACTAGGGTATTCCCTTTTACACCATTGGCCTCAATGAAGTCTCAAACGTCCATTCACAGAAGGACAGAAAGAGTGTTTCCAAACTGCTGAATCAAAAAAAGTTTTAATTCTGTGATGTGAATGCACACGTCACAAAGCCATTTCTTAGAGAGCTTCTTTCTGAATTTTATCTGAAGATATTTTCTGTTTCACAACAGGCCTCAATGCACTCCCAAATATCCCTTCACATATTCAACAAAAAGAGTGTTAGACCTAAAACCATAAAAACCCTAGAAGAAAACCAAGGCAATACCATTCAGGACACAGGTGTGGGGAAGGATTTCATGTCTAAAACACCAAAAGCAATGGCAACAAAAGCCAAAATTGACAAATGGGATCTCATTAAACAAAAGAGCTTCTGCACAGCAAAAGAAACTACCATCGGAATGAACAGGCAACCTACAAATTGGGAGAAAATTTTCACAACCTACTCATCTGACAAAGGGCTAATATCCACAATCTACAATGAACTCAAACAAATTTACAAGAAAAAAAAAACAAACAACCCTATCAAAAAGTGGGCGAAGGACACGAACAGACACTTCTCAAAAGAAGACATTTATGCAGCCAAAAAACACAGGAAAAAATGCTCATCATCACTGGCCATCAGAGAAATGCAAATCAAAACCACAGTGAGATACCATCTCACACCAGTTAGAATGGCGATCATTAAAAAGTCAGGAAACAACAGGTTTTGGAGAGGATGTGGAGAAATAGAAATATTTTTACACTGTTGGCATGATGGTAAACTAGTTCAACCATTGTGGAAGTCAGTGTGGTGATTCCTCAGGGATCTAGAACTAGAAATACCATTTGACCCAGCCATCCCATTACTGGGTATATACCCAAATGATTCTAAATCATGCTGCTATAAAGACACATGCACACATATGTTTATTGTGGCACTATTCATAATAGCGAAAACTTGGAACCAACCCAAATGTCCAACAATGATAGACTAGATTAAGGAAATGTGGCATATATGCACCATGGAATACCATGCACCCATAAAAAATGATGAGTTCATGTCCTTTGTAGGGACATGGATGAAGCTGGAAACCATAATTCTCAGCAAACTATCACAGGAACAAAAAACCAAACACTGCATGTTTTCACTCATATGTGGGAATTGAACAATGAGACACATGGACACAGGAAGGGGAACATCACACGCTGGGGCCTGTTGTGGGGTGGAAGGATGGGGGGTGGATAGCATTAGGAGATATATCTAATGTTAAATGACGAGTTAATTGGTGCAGCACACCACCATGGCGCATGTGTACATAGGTAACTAACATGCACGTTTGCACATGTACCCTAAAACTTAAAGTACAGTTAAAAAAACAGTGTTTCCATACTGCTGAATGAAAAGAAAGATTTAACTCTGCTTGGTGAATGCACATATCATAAAGCTGTCCCTCAGAGGATTTCCTTCCCATTTTTATCATCAGATTTTCCCTTTTATGCCATTGACCTCAATGAGCTCCCAAATTTCCATTAACAGAATGGACAAAAACTGAGATTCCAAACTGCTGAATCCAAAGAAATGTTTAACTTTGTGAGATGAATGCACACATCACAAAGCAGTTTCACAGATAAATTCCTTATGTTTTTATATGAAGATGTTTCCTTTTCACATTAGGCCTCCATATGCTCCCAAATATCCCTTTGCAGATTCTACAAAAACAGTGTTTGCGAAACACTGAATCAAAAGAAAGGTTTGTGTGAGCTGAATGCACACATAGTAAAGTGGTTTCTCAGATAACTTCCTTCTTATTTTTATATTGGGATAGTCTTTTTTTGCCATTGGTCTCAGTGATCTCCCAAATATTCAACAGAAAGGACAAAAAGAGCAAGTCCAAACAGTTCAATAAGAAGAAAACTTTAACTCTGCGAGATGAATTCGCACATCATAAAGCTCTTTCTCAGATAGGTTCCTTCTAGTTTTTATCCTTGGATATTCACTTTTTTGTCATTGTCCTAAATGAGCTCCCAAATATCCATTCATAGAATGAGCAAAAAGAGTGTTTCCAAATTAGTGAACCCAAAGAAAAGTTTAACACACTGAGATGAATGCACCCATCACAAAGCAATTTCTTAGAAAGCTTCCTTCTAGTTTTTAACTGAAGATATTTCCTTTATAACATAGGCCTCAATGCACTCCCAAATATCGTTTTGCAGATTCCACAAAAAGAGTGTTACCCAGCTGCTGAATGAAAAGAAAGGTTTTAAATTACAAGATAAATGCGCACATCTCAAAGCGTTTTCTCAGAAAGCTTCCTTCCAGCTTTTATCCTAGGATATTTGCCTTTTTGCATTTGGCCTCAGTTAGCTCCCAAATGTCTATTTGCAGAATGGACAAAAACGTTTTTCCAAACTGCTGAATGCAAAGCAATGTTTAACTCTGTGAGATCAATGTACACATCGCAAAGCCATTTCTCCAAAAGATTCATCCCAGTTTTTAATATGAAGATGTTTCCTTTTTCACCATAGGCTTCAATATGGTCCCAAATATCACTTCACAGATTCTACAAAAACAGTATTTCAAATCTGCTCTATTAAAAGAGAGGTTTAACACTGTGAGATAAATGCACACATTACAAAGCATTTTCTCAGAGAGCTTGCTTCTAGTTTTTATCCTATGATATTCGCTTTTTGGCATTTGGCTTCAATGGGTTCCAAAATGTCCATTCACAGAATGGACAAAACCATTGCTTCCAAACTGCTGAATCCAAAGAAAGATTTAAATCTGTGAGATGAATGCACACATAAGAAAGCAGGTATTCAGAAAGCTTCTTTCTTGTTTTTATCTGAAGGTATTTCCTTTTTCACCATAGGCCTCAATGAGCTCCCAAATATCCCTTGGCAGATTCTACAGTAACAGTGTTTCCTAACTGCTGAATAAAATAAAGGTTTAACTCTGTGAAATGTATGCACACATAACAACGCATTTTGTCAAATAGCTTCCTTTAGTTTTTAATCCTGGTATATTCACTTTATCACCTTTGGCTTAATGAGCTCCCCAATATCCATACGCAGAATGCACAAAAACTGTGTTTCCAAATGGCTGAATGAAAAGAAATGTTTAACTCTGTGAGATGAATGCCCACATCAAAAAGTGGTTTTGCAGATAGATTCCTTCTAGTTTTGATCCTGAGATATTTGCTTTATCCCCCTTTGGACTCAATGAGCTAACAAATATCCATTCACAGAATCCACAGAAACCGTGTTTCCAAACTGCTTAATGAAAAGAAATGTTGAACACTGTGAGATGAATTCACAGATCATAAAGCAGTATCATAGATAGCATCCTTCTTTTATCCTGGGATATTTTCTTTATCAATTTTGGACTCAAAAAGCTCCCAAATGTTCATTCACACAATGCACAAAAACAGTGTTTCCAAACTGCTGAATCCAAAGAAAGGTTTAACTCTGTGAGATTAATGAATACATCACCAAGAAGATTCTCAGAAAGCTTCTTTCTAGTTTTTATCTGAAGATGTTTCCTTTTTCACCATAGGCCTCACTGCAGTCCTAAGTATCCCTTTGCAGATTCTACAAGAACAGTGTTTCCAAACTGCTGAATGAAAATAAATGTTTAATTCTGTCAGATGAATGCACACATCACAAAGCAGTTTCTCAGATATCTTCCTTCTAGTTTTTATCCTGGGATATTTCCCTTTTCCCCATTGGCCTCAATGAGCTCCCAAATGTCCTTTAACAGATTGGACAAAAACAGTGCTTCCAAACAGCTGAATGCAAAGAAAGGTTTAACTCTGTGAGTTGGCTGCACATACCACAAAGCAGTTTCTCAGAAAGCTTCTTTCTACTTTTTTTCTATATATACTTCCTTTTTCAACATAGGCCTCAAGATGCTCCCAAATATCCCTTCACAGAATCCACAAAAAGTGTGTCTCCAAATTGCTCCATCAAAAGAAACGTTTAACTCTGTTAAATGGATGCACATATCACAAAGCAGTTTCTCAGAAATATTCCTTCCAGTTTTTTCTGAAGATAATTTCTTTTCACCATAGGTCTCAAGGCACTACAAAATATCCATTCAGAGATTCTATAAAACAGTTTTTCCAAACTGCTCGATCAAAAGAAACATTTAACTCTGTAAGACAAATGCACACAACAGAAAGCATTTTCTCAGAATGCTTCTTTCTAGTTTTTCTCTGAAGATATTTCAATTTTCACCATAGGCCTCAATGCACTCCCAAATATCCCCTCACCGATTGTACAGAAACAGAGGTTTCATACTGCTTAATCATAAGAAATGTTTAACTCTATGAGCAGATTGCACACATCACAAAGTAGTTTCCCAAAAGCATCTTTCTAGCTTTTCTCTGAAGATATATCCTTTTTCACCTTAGTCATCAATCCATTCACAAATACTCCTTTGCATATTTTACAAAAACTGTGCTTCAAACTACTTCATCAAAATAAAAGTTTATCTATGTCTCCGTTGTGGTAACAGTACCATGCTGTTTTGGTTACTGTAGGCTTGTAGTATGGTTTGAAGTCAGGTAGCGTGATGCCTCCAGCTTTGTTCTTTTGGCTTAGAATTGACTTGGCGATGTGGGTTCTTTTTTGGTTCCATATGATCTTTAAAGTAGTTTTTCCAATTCTGTGAAGACAGTCATTGGTAGATTGATGGGGATGGCATTGAATCTATAAATTACCTTGGGCAGTATGGCCATTTTCACGATATTGATTCTTCCAGCCCATGAGCATGGAATGTTCTTCCATTTGTTTGTATCCTCTTTTATTTCATTGAGCAGCGGTTTGTTGTTCTCCTTGAAGAGGTCCTTCACCTCTCTTGTAAGTTGTATTCCTAGGTATTTTATTCTCTTTGAAGCAATTGTGAATGGGAGTTCACTCATGATTTGGCTCTCTGTTTGTCTGAGATTGGTGTACAAGAATGCTTGTGATTTTTGTACATTGATTTTGTATCTTCAGACTTTGCTGAAGTTGCTAATCAGCTTAAGGAGATTTTGGGCTGAGACAATGTGGATTTCTAGATATACAATCATGTCATCTGCAAACAAGGACAATTTGACTTCCTCTTTTCCTAATTGAATACCCTTTATTTCCTTCTCCTGCCTGATTGCTCTGGCCAGAACTTCCACCACTATGTTGAATAGGAGTGGTGAGAGAGGGCATCCCCGTCTTGTGCCAGTTTTCAGAGGGAATGCTTCCAGTTTTTGCCCATTCAGTATGATATTGGCTGTGGGTTTGTCATAGATAGCTCTTATTATTTTGAGATAATAATCTTATATTTTGAGATAGTATCTTATTATTTTGAGATAAGTGAGGAGCGCCTCTGCCCAGCCGCCCCGTCTGGGAAGTGAGGAGCGCCTCTGCCTGGCCACCCATCATCTGGGAAGTGGGGAGTGCCTCTGCCCAGCTGCCCCGTCTGGGAAGTGAGGAGCACCTCTGCCCAGCCACCCATCATCTAGGAAGTGAGGAGCGCCTCTGCCCGGCCACCCCGTCCAGGAAGAAGTGAGGAGCGCCTCTGCCCAGCCGCCCCGTCCGGGAAGAAGTGAGGAGCGCCCCTGCCCGGCCGCCCCATCCGGGAAGAAGTGAGGAGTGCCTCTGCCGGGCTGCCCCATCAGGGAAGTGAGGAGCGCCTCTGCCCGGCCACCCCATCTGGGAAGTGGGGAGCACCTCCGCCTGGCCACCCATCGTCTGGGAAGTGAGGAGCACTTCTGCCCAGTCACCCATTGTCTGGGAAGTGAGGCGCGCCTCTGCCCGGCCACCCATCGTCTGGGGAGTGAGGAGGGCCTGTGCCCGGCCGCCCCGTCTGAGAAGAAGTGAGGAGCATCTCTGCCCAGCCACCCCGTCCAGGAAGAAATGAGCAACGCATCTACCCGGTCACCCCGTATGGGAAATGAGGAGCACCTCTGCCCAGCCACCCCATCTGGGAAGAAATGAGGAGCACCTCTGCCTGGCCGCCCCATCTGGGAAGAAGTGAGGAGCACCTCTGCCCGGCTGCCCCATCTGGGAAGAAGTGAGGAGCATCTCTGCCTGGCCGCCCGGTCTGGGAATTGAGGAGTGCCTCTGCCCAGCAGCCCCATCTGGGATGTGGGGAGCGCCTCTGCCCGACCGCCCCGTCTGGGAGGTATACCACGGAGGCCAGAAGCAATCTGGGGGCTGGACGTGGTGGCTCACGCCTGTGGTCCTGGCACTCTGGGGGGCCGGGGCGAGTTGATCACTTCGGGCTAGGAGTTCGAGACCAGTCTGGCCAACATGGTGAAACATATGAAAAATACAACAGACAAACCAACCAACCAACTCAGTGACAAAAAAACAGGTCTATCCTGGAGTCATACTCTAATTTTTTTCTATTTTCCTCCCTTTCTGATCCTTTATCCCACTTTCTTTTTCTTTCTCTTCCTTCTCATTCTTCGTCAAATAGAGGATTGAGTTATTATCACTGATCCATATAAAGTCCCTCTCTCATTTATTTTGATTCTCACTCCCCATTTCTATTCCCCATCTTCCCATGTGCAACCTTCCTAATATGTTTGATATGCATCTTTTTGTTTGTATGTATTTTTAGAAAATGTTTATTGTTTTTGTGTGCAAAAAATAATAATAATAAAAAAGAAGAGCTTGGCACTTCCTTCTCTCTCTTGCACTCTCTCGCCTTGTGACATGTCTGCTCCCCCTTTGCCTCTGCCGTGAGTGGAAGCTTCTTGAGGCCTCACCAGGAACAGATGCTGGTGCCATGCTTCTTGTGCAGCCTGCAGAACCGTGAGCCAAATAAACCTCTTTTCTTTGTAAAAAAAAAAAATAAATAAATAAATCATGTCATCTGCAAACAGGGACAATTTGACTTCCTCTTTTCCTAATTGAATACCCTTTATTTCCTTCTCCTGCCTGATTGCCCTGGCCAGAACCTTGAAAAGAGCCCTCAGAAATAATGCCACATATCTACAACTATCTGATCTTTGACAAACCTGACAAAAACAAGCAATGGGGTAAGGATCCTCTATTTAATAAATGGTGCTGGAAAAACTGGCTAGCCATATGTAGAAAGCTGAAACTGGATCCCTTCCGTACACCTTATACAAAAATTAATTCAAGGTAGATTAAAGACTTACATGTTAGACCTAAAACCATAAAAACCCTAGAAAAAAGCCTAGGCAATACCATTCAGGACATAGGAGTGGACAAGGACTTCATGCCTAAAACACCAAAAGCAATGGCAACCAAAGCCAAAATTGATGAATGGGATCTAATTAAATGAAAGAGCTTCTGCACAGCAAAAGAAACTACCGTCAGAGTGAACAGGCAACCTACAGAATGGGAGAAAATTTTCGCAACCTACTCATCTGACAAAGGGCTAATATCCAGAATCTACAATGAACTCAAACAAATTTACAAGAAAAAAACAAACAATCCCATCAAAAAGTGGCTGAAGTACATGAACAGAGACTTCTCAAAAGAAGGCATTTATGCAGCCAAAAACACATGAAAAAATGCTCATCATCACTGGTTATCAGAGAAATGCAAATCAAAGCCACAATGAGATATCATCTCACCCCAGTTAGAATGGCGATCACTAAAAAGTTGGGAAACAACAGGTGCTGGAGAGGATGTGGAGAAATAGGAACACTTTTACACTGTTGGTGGGACTGTAAACTAGTTCAACCATTGTGGAAGTCAGTGTGGCGATTCCTCAGGGATCTAGAACTAGAAATACCATTTGACCCAGCCATCCCATTACTGGGTATATACCCAAAGGACTATAAATTATGCTGCTATAAAGACACATGCACACGTATGTTTATTGAGGCACTATTCCCAATAGCAAAGAGTTGTAACGAACCCAAATGTCCAACAACGATAGGCTGGATTAAGAAAATGTGGCACATATACACCATGGAATACAATGCAGCCATAAAAGATGATGAGTTCATGTCTTTTGTAAGGACATGGATGAAACTGGAAAACATCATTCTCAGTAAACTATCGCAAGGACAAAAAATCAAACACCGCATGTTCTCACTCATAGGTGGGAATTGAAAATTGAGAACTCATGGACACAGGAATGGGAACATCACACTCTGGGGACTGTTTTGGGGTGGTGGGAGAGAGAAGGGACAGCATAAGGGGATATACCTAATGCTAAATGATGAGTTAATGGGGGCAGCAAACCAACACGGCACATGGATACATATGTAACAAACCTGCACATTGTGCACATGTACCCTAAAACCTTAAGTATAATAATAAAATAAAAATAAAATAAAAAAATAAAGTTTTATCTCTGTGAGATGAATGCACACTTCAGAAGGCAGTTTCTCAGAAAGCTTCTTGCTAATTTTTCTCTGAAGAGATTTCCTTTTTCACCATAGGCCTCAATGCACTCCCAATTATCTCTTTGCAGGTTCTACAAAAATAGTGTTTCCAAACTGCTTTTTCAAAGGAAAGGTTAAACTCTGTGAGATGAATGAACACATCAGAAAGCCATTTCTCAGAAAGCTTCTTGCTAGTTTTTATCTGAAGATATATACTTTTTATAGTTTATATCTGAAGATATATATACAAGCCTCAATGCACTTCCAAACATCCCTTTGCAGATTCCACAAAAATAGTTTTTCCAAACTGATCCATCAAAAGAAAGGTTTAACTCTGTGAGATGGATGCACATCACTAAGCCATTTCTCAGAAAGCGTTTTTCCAGTTTTCTCTGAAGATATTTCCTTTTAACAATAGGCCTCAAGGAGCTCCCAAATATTGCTTCACAGATTCTACAAAAAAAGTTTTTCCAAATCAATCAAAAGAAAGTTTTGGTTATGTCAGATGAATGCACACATCACAAAGCAGTTTCTGAGAAAGATGTTTTTTAGTTTTTATCTGAAGATACTTCCTTATTCACCATATGCCTCAATGCACTCCGAAATATCTCTTAGCAGATTCCACAAAAGCAGTGTTTCCTAACTGCTCCACCAAAAGAAAGATTTAACTCTGTGAGACGAATGCACACATCACAAAGCTGTTTCTCACAAAGATTCTTTCAAGTTTTTCTCTGAAGATATTTTCTTTTTCACCATAAGCTTTAATGTGCTCCCAAATATCCCTTCGCAGATTGTACAAAAACAGTGTTTCCATATGGCTCAATCATAAGAAATGTTTAACTCTGTGAGATACATGCCCACGTCACAAGTCAGTTTCTCAGAAAGCTTCTTTCTAGTTTTTCTATTAAGATATTTCCCTTTTCACTGTATACCTCAATGTGGTCCAAAACATATCTTCACAGATTCTACAAAAACAGTCTTTCAAACTGCTCCATCAAAACAAACGTTTGTCTCTGTGTGATGAATGCACACATCACAAAGCAGTTTCTCAGAAACCTTTTTTCTACTTTTTCTCTGATATATTTCCTTTTTCACCATAGATCTCAGAGGGTTCCAAAAGATGCCTTTGCAGATTCTATAAACACTGTGTTTCAAATATCTCCATCAAAAGAAAGCTTTATCTCTGTGAGATGAATTCACACATCACAAACCAGTTTCTCAGAAAGCTTCTTCCTAGTTTTTCTCTGAAATTATTTCCTTTTCGCCATAGGCCTTAAAGCCCTCTCAAATATCCCTTCACAGATTCTATAAAAACAGTGTGTCCAAACTGCTCAATCAAAAGAAAGCTTTACTTCTGTGATATGAATGCGGACATCTCAAAGCAGTTACTCAGAAAACCTCCTTCTGGTTTTTCTGTTAAGATATTTCCTTTATCAACATAGGCCTTAAAGCACTCCCATATATCGCTTCACAGATCCTGCAAAATGAGTGTGTCAAAATTGCTGCATCACAAGAAAGTTTTACATCTATGATATAAATGAAGACACACAAAGAATTTTCTCAGAAAACCTCTTTCTGGTTTTTCTCTTAAGATATTTCATTTTTCACCATAGGTCTCAATGTGCTCCCAAATATCCCTTTGCAGATTCTCCACAAACATGGTTTCCAAACTCCTCCATCAAACGAAAGGTTTAACTCTGTGAGATGAATGCAGACATCACAAAACATTTTGTCAGAAAGCTTCTTTCTAGTTTTTCTCTTAAGATATTTCCTTTTCACCATAGGCCTCATTGAGCTCCCAAACATTCTTTGCAGATTCTACAAAACCAGTGTTTCCAAACTCTTTAATCAAAATAATGCTTTACCTCTGTGAGATGAATGCAGACATCACAAAGCATTTTCTCTTTTTTTTTTTTTTGAGACGGAGTCTCACTCTGTCGCCCAGGCTGGATTGCAGTGGTGCAATCTCAGCTCACTGCAAGCTCCGCTTCCTGGATTCATGCCATTCTCCTGCTTCAGCCTCTCTGAGTAGCTGGGACTACAGGTGCCCACCACCACGCTCAGCTAATTTTTTGTATTTTTAGTAGAGACGGGGTTTCACCATGGTCTCCATCTCCTGACCTCGTGATCCACCCACCTCGGCCTCCCAAAGTGCTGGGATTACAAGCATGTGCCACTGCACCTGGCCCATCAAAAAGCAATTTCTCACAAATATTCTTTCTACTTTTTATCTGAAAATGGTTCCTTTTTCACCATAGGCATCAATGTGCTCCCAAATATCCCTTTGCAGCTTCTACAAAAAAAGTGTTTCCAAACTGCCCCATTAAAACAAAGGTTTAGCATTGTGAGATGACTGCAAACATCAGAAAGCAGTTTCTCAGAAAGCTCTTTTCTAGTTTTTATCTGAAGGTATTTCTTTTCTCACAATAGGCCTCAATGCTCTCCCTAATTCCCCTTCACAGATTCTACAAAAACAGTGTTTCCAAACTGCTATATCAAAAGAAAGATTAATTCCATGAGGTGAACGTACACATCACAAATCCGTTTCTTAGAGAGCTTCTTTATAATTTTTCCCTAATTTTATTTCCTTTTTCACTGTAGATCTCAATGTGCTCCCAAATGTCTCTTCACAGAATCTGCAAAACAATCTTTCTGAACTCTTCCAACAAAAGAAAGGTTTAAATCTGTGCTAATGAATACACACATCACAAATCAGTTTCTCAGAAAGCTTCTTTCTAGTTTTTATGTAAAGATATTTCCCTTTTGACCATTGGCGTCAATGTGCTCTGAAATATACCTTTGCAGATTCTACAAAAACAGTGTTTCCAAACTAATTCACACGTCTCAAGTCAGCTTATCTGAAATATTCTTTCTGGTTTTTCTCTTAGGATATTTCATTTCTCACCGTAGTCCCCAATTCACTCCAAAGCATCCCTTCCAGATTCTAAAAAAAAAGTGTTTCCAAACTTCTCCATCAAAAGAAAATTCCATCACTGTGACATGAATGCACACATCACAAAGCAGTTTCTCAGAAAGATTCTTTATATTTTTAGGTGAATATATTTCCTTTTTCAACATAGGCCTCCTAGCCCTCCCTAATATCCTTTCACAAATTCTACAAAAACAGTTTTTCAAAGTGCTCCACCAAAAGAAAGATTTAACTATTTAAGATGAATGCACACATCACAAAGCACGTTCTCAGAAAGTTTCTTTCTCATTTTAATCTGAAGATATTTCCTTTTTCACCACAGGCCTCAAAGTTCTCCCAAATATCCCTTCACAGATTCTCCAAAAACAGTGTTTCCAAACTGCTTAATGAAAAGAAACCCTTAACTCTGTGACAAGAATGGATGCATCACAAAGCAGTTTCTCAATAAGCTTCTTTCTAGTTTTTCTCTGAAGATATTACCATTTTGACCCTAGGCCTCAATATGCTCCAAAATAACCCTTCACAGATTCTACAAAAACAGTGTTTCCAAACTGCTCAATCAAAAGAAAGGTTTAAGTCTGTGAGATGACAGCAAACATCACAAAGCAGTTTCTCAGAAAGCTTCTTTCTAGTTGTTTTCTGTTGATATTTCTTTTTTTTTGCTTTCATTTTTTTTATTATTATTGTACTTTAAGTTTTAGGGTACATGTGCACAATGTGCAGGTTTGTTACATATCTATACGTGTGCCATGTTGGTGTGCTGCACCCATTAGCTCGTCATTTAGCATTAGATGTATCTCCTTATGTTATCCCTCCCCCTTCCCCCCACCCCACAACAGTCCCCAGAGCATGATGTTCCCATTCCTGTGTCTGTGTCTTCTCATTGTTCAATTCCCACCTATGAGTGAGAACATGTGGAGTTTGGTATTTTGTCCTTGCGATAGTTTACTGAGAATGATTTCCAGTTTCATCCATGTCCCTACAAAGGACATGAACTCATCATTTTTTATGGCTGCATAGTATTCCATGGTGTGTATGTGCCACATTTTCTTAATCCAGTCTATTGTTATTGGACATGTGGGTTGGTTCCAAGTCTCTGCTATTGTGAATAGTGCCGCAAGAAACATACGTGTGCATGTGTCTTTATAGCAGCATGATTTATAGTCCTTTGGGTATATACCCAGTAATGGGATGGCTGGGTCAAATTGTATTTCTAGTTCTAGATCTCTGAGGAATTGCCACACTGACTTCCACAATGGTTGAACTAGTTTACCGTCCCACCAACAGTGTAAAAGTGTTCCTATTTCTCCACATCCTCTCCAGCACCTGTTGTGTCCCGACTTTTTAATGATTGCCATTCTAACTGGCGTGAGACGATATCTCACTGTGGTTTTGATTTGCATTTCTCTGATGACCAATGATGACGAGCATTTTTTCATGTGTTTTTCGGCTGCATAAATGTCTTCTTTTGAGTAGTGTCTGTTCATGTCCTTCAGCCACTTTTTGATGGGGTTGTTTGTTTTTTTCTTGTAAATTTCTTTGAGTTCATTGTAGATTGTGGATATTAGCCCTTTGTCAGATGAGCAGGTTGGGAAAATTTTCTCCCATTCTGTAGGTTGCCTGTTCACTCTGATGGTAGTTTCTTTGGCTGTGCAGAAGCTCTTTCATTTAATTAGATCCCATTCATCAATTGTGGCTTTTGTTGCCATTGCTTTTGGTGTTTTAGACATGAAGTCCTTCCCCATGCCTATGTCCTGAATGGTATTGCCTAGGTTTTCTTCTAGGGTTTTTATGGTTTTAGGTCTAACATGTGAATCTTTAATCCATCTTGAATTAATTTTTGTATAAGGCATAAGGAAGGGATGCAGTTTCAGCTTTCTACATATGGCTAGCCAGTTTTCCCAGCACCATTTATTAAATAGAGGATCATTTCCCCATTGCTTGTTTTTGTCAGGTTTGTCAAAGATCAGATAGTTGTAGATATGTAGTGTTATTTCTGAGGGCTCTGTTCTGTTCCATTTATCTATATCTCTCTTTTGATACCAGTACCATGCTGTTTTGTTTACTGTAGCCTTGTCGTATAGTTTGAAGTCAGGTAGCGTGATACATCCAGCTTTGTTCTTTTGGCTTAGGATTCACTTGGCGATGTGAGCTCTTTTTTAGTTCCTTGTGAACTTTAAAGTAGTTTTTTCCAATTCTGTGAAGAAAGTCATTGGTAGCTTGATGGGGATGGCATTGAATCTATAAATTACCTTGGGCAGTATGGCCATTTTCATCAAATTGATTTTTCCAACCCATGAGCATGGAATGTTCTTCCATTTGTTTGTATCCTCTTTTATTTCATTGAGCAGTGGTTTGTAGTTCTCTTTGAAGAGGTCCTTTACATCCCTTGTAAGTTGGATTCCAAGGTATTTTATTATATTTGAAGCAATTGTGAATGGAAGTTCACTCATTATTTGGCTGTTTGTCTGTGATTGGTGTACAAGAATGCTTGTGATTTTTGTACATTGATTTTGTATCCTGAGACTTTGCTGAAGTTGCTTATCAGCTTAATGAGATTTTGGGCTGACACAATGGGGTTTTCCAGATGTACACTCATGTCAGCTGCAAACAGGGAAAATTTGACTTCCTCTTTTACTAACTGAATACCCTTTATTTCCATGTCCTGTCAGAACTTCCAATACTATGTTGAATAGGAGTGGTGAGAGAGGGCATCCCTGTCTTGTGCCACTTTTCAAAGGGAATGCTTCTAGTTTTTGCCCATTCAGTGTGATATTGGCTGTGAGTTTGTCATAGATAGCTCTTATTATTTTGAGATACATCCCATCAATACCTAATTTATTGAGAGTTTTTAGCATGAATGATTGTTGAATTTTGTCAAAGGCCTTTTCTGCATCTATTGAGATAATCATGTGGTTTTTGTCTTCGGTTCTGTTTATATGCTGGATTACATTTATTGATTTGTGTATGTTGAACCAGCCTTGCATCCGAAGGATGAAGCCCACCTGATCATGGTGGATAAGCCTTTTGATGTGCTGTGGGATTCGGTTTGCCAGTATTTTACTGAGAATTTCTGCGTCAATATTCATCAAGGATATTGGTCTAAAATTCCCTTTTTTGGTTATGTGTCTGCCCGGGTTTGGTATCAGGATGACGCTGGCCTCATCAAATGGGTTAGGGAGGATTCCGTCTTTTTCTATTGATTGGAGTAGTTTCAGAAGGAATGGTACCAGTTCCTCCTTGTACCTCTGGTAGAATTCGGCTGTGAATCCCTCAGGTCATGTACTCTTTTTGGTTGGTAAACTATTGATTATTGCCACAATTTCAGAGCCTGTTATTGTTCTATTCAGAGATTCAATTTCTTCCTGGTTTACTCTTGGGATGGTGTATGAGTCAAGGAATTTGTCCATTTCTTTTAGATTTTCTAGTTGACTTGCATAGATGTGTTTGTATTATTCTCTGATGGTAGTTTGTATTTCTGTGGGATCGGTGATGATATCCCCTTTATCATTTTTTATTGCATCTATTTGATTTTTCTCTCTTTTCTTCTTTGTTTGTCTTGCTAGCAGTCCATCAATTTTGTTGATCTTTTCAAAAAAACCAGATCCTGGATTCATTAATTTTTTGAAGGGTTTTTTGTGTCTCTATTTCCTTCAGTTCTGCCCTAATTTTAGTTCATTCTTGCCTTCTGCTAGCTTTTGAATTTGTTTGCTCTTGCTTTTCTAGTTCTTTCAATTGTTATGTAAGGGTGTCAATTTTAGATCTTTTCTGCTTTCTTTTGTGGGCATTTAGTGCTATAAATTTTCCTCTACACACTGCTTTGAATGGGTACCAGAGATTCTGGTATGTTCTGTGTTTGTTCTCATTGGTTTCAAAGATCATCTTTAATTCTGCCTTCATTTCGTTATGTACCCAGTAGTCATTCAGGAGCAGGTTTCTCTGTGTCCATGCAGTTGAGCAGTTTTGAGTGAGTTTCTTAATCCTGAGTTCTAGTTTTATTGCACTGTGGTCTGAGAGACAGTTTGTTATAATTTCTGTTCTTTTACATTTGCTGAGGAGAGCTTTACTTCCAACTATGTGCTCAATTTTGGAATAGGTGTGGTGTGGTGCTGAAAAAATGTATATTCTGCTGATTTGGGGTGGGGAGTTCTGTAGATGTCTATTAGGTCTGCTTGGTGCAGAGCTGAGTTCAATCCCTGGGTATCCTTGTTAATTTTCTGTTTCATGAGCTGTCTAGTGTTGACAGTGGGGTGTTAAAGTCTCCCATTATTATTGTGTGGGAGTCTAGGTCTCTTTGTAGGTCACTCAGGACTTGCTTTATGAATCTGGGTGCTCCTGTATTGGGTGCATATATATTTAGGATAGTTAGGTCTCCTTGTTGAATTGGTCTCTTTACCATTATGTAATGGCCTTCTTTGTCTCTTTTGATCTTTGTTGGTTTAAAGTCTGTTTTTTCAGATACTAGGATTCCAACCCCTGCCTTCTTTTGTTTTCCATTTGCTTGGTAGACCTTCCTCCATCCTTTTATTTTGAGCCTACTTGTGTCTCTGCCTGTGAGATGGGTTTCCTGAATACAGCATACTGATCGGTCTTGACTCTTTATCCAATTTGCCAGTCTGTGTCTTTTAATTGGAGTATTTAGCCCATTTACATTTCAAGTTAATTTTGTTATGTGTGAATATGATCCTGTCATTATGATGTTAGCTGATTATTTTGCTCGTTAGTTAATGCAGTTTCTTCCTAGCCTCCATGCCCTTTACAATTTGGCATGTTTCTGCAGTGGCTGGTACTGGTTGTTCCTTTCCATGTTTAGTGCTTCCTTCAGGAGCTCTTTTAGGGCAGGCCTGGAGGTGACAAAATCTCTCAGCATTTGCTTGTCTGTAAAGTATTTTATTTCTCCTTCACTTATGAAGTTTAGTTTGGCTGGATATGAAATTCTGGGTTGAAAATTCTTTTCTTTTAGAATGTTGAATATCAGCCCCCACTCTCTTCTGGCTTGCAGAGTTTCTGCCGAGAGTACAGATGTTAGTCTGATGGGCTTTCCTTTGTGAGTAACCCGACATTTCTCTCTAGCTGCTCTTAGCACTTTTTCCTTCATTTCAACTTTGGTGAATCTGACAATTATGTGTCTTGGAGTTGCTCTTCTTGAGGAGTATCTTTGTGGCGTTCTCTTATTTCCTGAATCTGAATGTTGGCCTGCCTTGCTAGATTGGGGAAGTTCTCCTGGATAATAGCCTGCAGTGTTTTCCAACTTGGTTCCATTCTCCCTGTCACTTTCAGGTACACCAATCAGACGTAGATTTAGTCTTTTCACATAGTCCCACATTTCTTGGAGGCTTTGTTCATTTCTTTTTATTCTTTTCTCTCTAGACTGCTCTTCTCACTTCATTTCATTCATTTGATCTTCCAGCTCTGATACACTTTATTCCAGTTGATCGCATCAGCTCCTTAGGCTTCTGCTTTCTTCACGTAGTTCTCGAGCCTTGGCTTTCAGCTCCATCAGCTCCTTTACGCACTTCTCTATATTGGTTATTCTAGTTATACCTTCATCTAATTTTGTTTCAAAATTTTTAACTTCTTTGCCTTTGGCTTGAATTTCCTCCTGTAGCTCGGAGTAATTTGATCATCTGAAGCCTTCTTCTCTCAACTCGTCAAAGTCATTTTCCATCCAGCTTTTTTCCATTGCTGGTGAGGAACTGTGTTCCTGTGGAGGAGGAGAGGCACCCTGCTTTTTAGAATTTCCAGTTTTTCTGCTCTGTTTTTTCTCCATCTTTGTGGTTTTATCTACTTTTTGTCTTTGATGATGGTGATGTACAGATGGGATTTGGTGTGGATTTGGGATTTCTGTTTGTTAGCTTTCCTTCTACCAGACAGGACCCTCATCTGCAGGTCTGTTGGAGTTTGCTAGAGGTCCACTCCAGACCCTGTTTTCCTTGGTTTCAGGAGCAGTGGCTGCAGTACAGTGGATTTTCATGAACTGCGAATGCTGCTGCCTGATCACTCCTCTGTAAATTTTGTCTCAGAGGAGTACCTGGCCATGTGATGCATCATTCTGCCCCTACTGGGGGATGTCTCCCAGTTAGGCTGCTCAGGGGCCAGGGATCCACTTTAGGAGGTAGTCTGCCTGTTCTCAGATCTCCAGCTGTGTGCTGGAAGAACCACTACTCTCTTCAAAGCTGTCAAACAGGGACATTTACGTTTGAAGTGGTTTCTGCTGTCTTTGTCTATGCCATGCCCCCAGTGGTGGAGCCTACAGAGGCATGCAGGCCTCCTCGAGCTGTTGTGGGCTTCACCCAATTCAAGCTGCCCGACTGCTTTGTTTACCTAATCAAGCCTGGGCCATGGCAGGCTCCCCTCCCCCAGCCTCGCTGCTGCCTTGCAGTTTAATCTCAGACTGCTGTGCTAGCAATCAGAGAGACTCTGTGAGCATAGGACACTCTGAGCCAGATCCATGATATAATCTCCTGGTGTCCCGTTTTTTAAGCCCATCGGAATAGTGCAGTATTAGAGTGGGAGTGACCCAATTTTCCGGGTGCCATCTGTCACCACTTTCTTTGACTAGGAAAGGAAACTCCCTGACCCCTTGCAATTCCTGAGTGAGACAGTGCCTCGCCCTGCTTTGGCTCACACACTGTGTACTGCACCCACTATCCTGCACCCACTCTCTGGCACTCCCTAGTGAGATGAACCCAGTACCTCAGATGCAAATGCAGAAATCACCCATCTTCTGTATCGCTCACGCTGGGAGCTGTAGACTGGAGCTGTTCCTATTTGGCCACCTTGGCTCCACCCCCCCATATATTTCTTTATTCACTGCAGGCTTCATTGCACTCCCAAGTATACTGTTGCAGATTGTACAGAAGCAGCTGTCAAACAGCTCCTTCAAAAGAAGGGTTTAACTCTGTGAGATAAATACACTTTTCACAAAGTCGTTTCTCAGAAAGCTTCTTTCTGATTTTTCTCTGAAGATATTTCCTCTTTCACCATAGGCCTGAATGTGCTCAAAAATATACCTCAACAGATTCTACAAAAACAGTGTTTGAAAACTGCTGAATCAAAAGAAAACTTTAATTCTTTGAGGTGAATGGACACATCACAAAGCAGTTTCTTAGAAAGCTTCTTTACAGTTTTTCTCTGGAGACAGTTCTTTTTACACCATAGACCTCAAAGCACTCCAAAATATCCCTTCGTATTTTCTACAAAAACAGTGTTTCCACACTCCTGAATGAAAAGAAAGATTTATCTAAGTGAGATGCAAGTGTACATCAAAAAGTATTTTCTCAGAAATCTTTCTAGTATTTTTACTTGGAAGATATTACCTTTTTCACCATAGGCCTCAATGCACTCCCAAATATCCCTTTGCAGTTTCTTCCAAAACAGTGTTGCCAAACAGCTCCATCAAAAGAAAGGTTTAACTCAGTGAGATGAATGGACACATCTCAAAGAAGTTTCTCAGAAAGGTACTTTCTTGTTTTTCTCTGAAGATATTTCCTTTTATACCATAGGCCCGAATGCAGTCCCAAATATCCCTTCACACATTCTACAAAAACAGAGATTCCAAACTGCTCAATCAAAAGTAATGTTTAACACTGTGAGATGAATGCACATATCACAAAGGAGTTTCTCTGAGAGCTTCTTTCTAGCATTTATCTGATGTTTTTCCTTTTTCATCATATGCCTCAATGCACTCTTAGGACCTTTCCTTTCTGCAGGTTCTCCAAACCCAGTATTTCCAAACTGCTACATCAAAAGAAAGGTTTAAATCTGTGAGTTGACTGCACACATTACAAGGTATTTCTCAGAAAGCTTATTTCTAGTTGTTTTCTGAAGTTATTTTTTTATTTTCCATAGGCCTCAATGCCCTCCCAAATTTCCCTTCACAGATTCTACAAAAACATTGTTGTCAAACAGCTCCATAAAATGAAAGGTTTAACTCTGTGAGATGATTGAACACATCATGAAGCAGTTTCTTAGAAAGCTACTTTCTAGCTTATCTCTAAAGATATTTCCTTTTTTGCTCCAGGCCTCGAAGCACTCCAAAATATCCCTTCACAGATTCTACAAAAAGAGTGTTTCCAACAGGTCAATCAAATGGAAGTTTTACCTCAGTGAGATGAATGCACACATCACAAATTAGTTTATCAGAAATATTATTTCTTTTTTTTTTTCACTGAAGGTATTTCTTTTTTCACCATAGGCCTCAATGTGCTCTGAAATATCTGTTCACAGATCCTACAAAAATAGTGTTTCCAAACTGCTCAATCAAAAGAAATGTTGAACTCTGTGAGCTGAATGCCCACATCACAGTTTCTCAGAAAGCAAATATCCTTTGGCAGATTCTAAAAGAACTGTGTTTCTAAACAGTTCAATCAAAAGAAATGTTTAACTCTGTGAGACAAATGAGCGCAACACAAAAAAGTTTCTCAGTAACTTTCTTTCCAGTATATCTTGGAACATATTTCCCTTTTCACCACAGGCCTCAATGCTTTCCAAATATCCCTTTGCAGATGCTACAAAAGCAGTGTTTCCAAACTGCTCAATCAAAAGAAAGGTTTAACTCTATGAGATGAATGCATATGTCACAAAGCAGTTTCTCAGAAAGATTCTTTCTTGTTTTTGTCTGAAGATGTTTCCTTTTACATCCTATGCCTCAAAGCACTCACAAATATCCCTTCACAGATTCTGCAAAAACAGTGTTTCCAAACTGTGGAATGAAAAGAAAGGTTTCACTATGTGAGATGCATGTACTTATCACAAAGTGGTTTCACATATAGATTCCTTTTAGTTTTTATTCCTGACTATTCGCTTTTTTGAAATTGGCCTCAATGAGCTCCAGAGTGTCCATTTACAGAATGGACAAATACAGTGTTACCAAACTGCTGAATCCAAAGTAATGTTTACCTCTGTGAGATGAATGCACACAACACTAAGCAGTTTCTCAGATAGCATTGTTCTAGTATTTATCCTGGGATTTTCACTTTTTTGCCTTTGGCTTCAATGAGATCCCAAATGTCCATTAATGGACAGAAACAATGTTTCCCAACTGCTGAATACAAAGAAAGTTTTACCTCTATGAGACGAATGCACACATCACAGAGCAGTTTCTCAGAAAGCTTCTTTCTAGTTTTTATCAGATATCTCCTTTTTCACCAAAGGCCTCAATGCACTCCCAAATATCTCTTCGGAGGTTCCACAAAAACAGTGTTTCCAAACTGTTGAATGAAAAGAAAGATTGAATTCTGCAAGATGAATGTGCACATCACAATGCAGTTTCTCAGGTAGCTTCCTTGTGGTTTTCATCCTAGGATGTTTGCTTTTTTGCCAATGACATTAACAAGCACTGAAATGTCCATTCAGAGAGAGGACAAAAACTGTGCTTCCAAACTGTTGAATCCAAAGACAGGTTTAACTCTCTGAAATGAATGTAAACATCACAAAGCAGTTTCTCAGGAAGCTTCTTTAGAGTTTTTATCTGAAGGTGTTTCCTTTTTCACCATAGACCTCAACGTGCTCCCAAATATCCCTTCAAAGATTCTGCAACAAAAGTGTTTTGAAACTACTGAATGAAAATAAAGGTTTAACTCTACGAGATGAATGCACACATCTCAAAGCTGTTTCTCAGATAGCTTCCTTCTAGTTTTTTATCCTGGGATATAAGTTTTTTGCCATTGGCCTCAATGATCTCCCAAATGTCCATCCCAGGAATGGACAAAAAGTGTGTTTCCAAACTGCTGAATCAAAAGAAAGGGTTAAATCTGTGAGATGATTGCACACATCACAAAATAGTTTCTCAGAAAGCTTTTTTAGATTTTTAGAGTTTTTATCTGTAGATGTTTCCTTTTTCAACACAGGCATCAAGGTGTTCCCAAATATCACTTCCTAGATTCTTCAAAAACAGTGTTTCCAAACTGCTGAATCAAAAGAAAAGTTTAATTCTGTGAGATGAATGCACATGTCTCAAAGCAGTTTCTCAGATACCATCCTTCTAGATTTTATCCTGAGATTTTGGCTTTTTCACAATTGACCTCAATGAGTTCCCAAATGTCCACTCACAGAATGGACAAAAACAGTGTTTCCAAGCTGTTGACTGAAAAGAAATGCTTAACTTGTGAGATGAATGCACACATCACAAAATGGTTTCTCAGAATGTTTCTTTCTTGTTTTTATCTGAAAATGTTTCCTTTTTCACCATACGCCTCACTGCCCTAGGAAATATCCCTCAGCAGATTCTAAAAAAAAACAGTATTTCAAAACTGCTGAATGAAGAGAAACGTTTAAATTAGTGAGATGAATGCACATATCCCAACGTGGTTGCTCTGATTGCTTCTTTCTAGTTTTTATCCTGAGATATTCACTTTTTCACCATTGATGTCAAAGAGCTCCAAAATGTCCATTTGCAGAATGGATAAAAACAGTGTTTGCAAATTGCTAAATCCACAGAAAGTTTTACCTCTGGGAGATGAATGCACATATCACAAAGCAGCACCTAAGGAAGCTTCTTCCTAGTTTTTACACTGGGATATTCCATTTTTGCATTGACCTGAAAAAGCTCCCAAATGTCCACTTGTAGAATGGAAAAAAAACAGTGTTTCCAATTTGCTGAATCAAAAGAAAGTTTAAACAATGTGAGATGATTTTACACATCACAAAGCAGTTTCTCAGAATGATTTTTTCTTTTTTTTATCTGAAGATATTTCCCTTTTCTGAAGATATTTCCCTTTCCACCATAGGCCTCAGTGTGCTCCCAAATATCCCTTTGCAGCTTCTACAAAAACAGTTTTTACAAACTGCTGAATGAAAGGAAATATTTAGCTCAGTGAGATGAATGCACACATCACAAAGCGGTTTCTATGATAGCTTCCTTCTTGTTTTTATCTTGGGATATTTCCTCTTTCACTATTGGCCTCAATGAGCTCACAAATTTCCATTTGCAGAATGGACAAAAAGACCGTTTCCAAACTGCTGAATCCAAAGGAAGATTTAACTATTTGAGATGAACACACACATTACAAAGAAGTTTCTCGGAAAACTTGTTTCTTGTGTTTATCTGAAGATGTTTCCTTTTTCACCATAGGCCTTATTGTGCTTCAAAATGTCTCTTCACAGATTCTAAAAAACAGTGTTTCCAGACTGCTGAAAGAAAAGCATGTTTTATCTTTGTGAGATGAATGCACACATCACAAAGTGGTTTCTCAGAGAGCTTCCTTCTAGTTTTTATCTTGTGATATTTGCTTTTTTGACATTGGCCTCAATGAGCTCCCAAATATCCATTGGCAGAATGAAAAAAGTGGTGTTTCCAAAGTGCTGAATCCAAAGAAAGTTTTAACTCTGTGAGATGAATGTAAACATCAAAATTCAGTTTCTTAGAAAGCTTATTTCTGTCTTTATCTGAAGAAGTTTCCTTTTTCGCCATAGGCCTCCATGCACTCCCAAATATCCCTTCACAGATTCAACAAAAACAGTGTTTCCAAACTGCTGAAAGGAAAGAAATGATGAAGTCTGTGAGATGAATGCACACATGACAAAGCAGTTTCTCACAAAGCTTCTTTCTTGTTTTTATCTGCTGATGTCTCCTTTTTCACTGTGGGCATCAATGTGCTCCCAAACATCCCATTGTAGATTCAAAAAAAGCAGGGTTTCCACACTGCTCAATGAAAAGTAAGGTTAAAGTCTGTGAGATGAATGCACACATGACAAAGAGGTTTCTCTGGTAGCTTCCTTCTAGTTTTTTTCCTGGGATATTCACTCTTTCTCCATTGGCCTCAACAAACTCTCAAACGTCCATTCACAGAGTCGACAAAAACAGTGTTTCCAAACTACTGAATCAAAAGAAAGGTTTAACTCTTTGAGATGAATGCACAAATCACAAAGCAGTTTCTCAGAAAGTTTCTTTCAAGTTTTTATCTTTATTTATTTCCTTTTTCACTGTAGGCCTCAATGGTCTCCCAAATACCTTGCAGATTTTACAAAAACAGTGTTTCCAAACTGCTGAAAGAAAAGCAAATTTTAAATCTATGAGATGAATGCACACATCACAAAGCAGTTTCTCACAATTCTTCCTTCTTGATTTTATCTGAATATGTTTCCTTTTTCACCATAGGCCTCAATGGTCTCCCAAATATCCCTTAACATAATTTACAAAAACAGTGTTTCCAAACTGCTGAAAGAAAAGCAAATTTTAACTCTGTGAGATGAATGCACACATCACAAAATAGTTTCTCACAATGCTTCATTCTTGTTTTTATCTGAAGATGTTTCCTTTTTCACCATAGGCCTCCATGCACTCCAAAATATCCCTTCGCAGTTTCTATGAAAAGAGTGTTTCCAAAATGCTGAATGAAAAGAAAGGATTAAATCTGTGAGATGAATGCAGACATTACAAAGTGGTTTCTCAGATAGCTTCTTTCTAGTTTTTATACTGGGTTATTCACTTTTTCACCACTGGCCTCAATGACCTCTAATATGTCCATTCACAGAAAGGACAAAAAGAGTGTTTCCAAACTGCTGAATCCAAAGAATAGTTTAACTCGGGTAGATAAATGCACACATCACAAAGCAGTTTCTGAGAAACCTTCTTTCTAGTTTTTATCTGAAGATATTTTGTTTTTCAGCACAGACCTCAATGTGTTGAGGGATATTTGTGCTCCCAAATATCCCTAAGCAGAATATACGAAAACAGTGTTTCCAAATGGCTGAATGAAAAGAAATGTTTAACTACATGAGGTGAATTCACACATCTCAAAGCACTCTCTCAGATAGCGTCCTACTATTTTTTATCATGCAATGTTCTGTTTCTTGCCATTGGCTTCAATGAGCGCCCAAATGTCAATTCACAGAATGGACAAAAAGAGTGTTTCCAAACTGCTGAATCCAAAGAATAGTTTAACTCGGGTAGATAAATGCACACATCACAAAGCAGTTTCTGAGAAACCTTCTTTCTAGTTTTTATCTGAAGATATTTTGTTTTTCAGCACAGACCTCAATGTGTTGAGGGATATTTGTGCTCCCAAATATCCCTAAGCAGAATATACGAAAACAGTGTTTCCAAATGGCTGAATGAAAAGAAATGTTTAACTACGTGAGGTGAATTCACACATCTCAAAGCACTCTCTCAGATAGCTTCCTACTATTTTTTATCATGCAATGTTCTGTTTCTTGCCATTGGCTTCAATGAGCGCCCAAATGTCAATTCACAGAATGGACAAAACCAGTGCTTCCAAACTGCTGAATAAAAAGAAAGTTTTAATTCTGTGAGATGAATGAGCATATTATGAAGGAGTTTATCTGAAAGTTATTTTCTAGTTTTTATTTGGAGATATTTTCTTTTTCACCACAGGCCTCAATGCCCTCCAAAATATCCCATTGTAGATTCTACAAAAACAGTGTTTCCAAACTGATGAAGGAAAAGAAAGGTTTAACACTGCAAGATGAAAGCACATATTACAAAGCCATTTCTCAGATAACTTTGTGCAAGGTTTTATCATCATATATTCGCTTTTTCACCATTGGCCTCAATGAGATCCAAAATGCCCATTTGCAGGATGAACAAAAACAGTATTTCCAAACTGCTGAATCAAAATAAAGGTTTAACTCTGTGAGATGAATGCACACATTACAAAGCAGCTTCACAGAAAGCTTCTTTCTAATTTTTATCTGAAGATATTTTCTTTTTCATCATAGGCCTCAATGTGCTCCCAAATTCTCCTTCTCATATTCTAGAAAGACACTGTTTCCAAACTGCTGAATCAAAAGAAATATAGACCTCTGTGAGATGAATGCACACATCACAAAACTGTTTCTCAGTTAGCTTCCTTTCATTTTTTATCCTGGGATATTCCCTTTTTGCCATTGGCCTAAATGAGCTCCAAAATGTCCATTCACAGAATGGACCAAAACAGTGTTTCCAAACTACTGAAAGAAAAGAAAGGTTTAACTATGTGAGATTAATGCACACATCACAAAGGAGTTTCTCAGAAAGCTTCTTCCTATAATACATCTGAATGTCTTCTTTTTCACGTTAGGCTTCAATGTGCTCCCAAATATCCCTTCACAGATTCTAGAAAAACAGTGTTTCTAAACTTCTGGATCACAGGAAACGTTTAACTCTGTGAGATGAATGCACACATCACAAAGCAACTTCACAGAAAGCTTCTTTCTAATTTTTGTCTGAAGATATTTTATTTTTCGTCGTAGGCCTCAATGCCCTCCCAAATATCCCTTTGCATATTCTACAAAAACAATGTTTCTGAACTGCTGAATCAAAAGAAACATTGATCTCTGCGAGATGAATGCACACACCATAAAACAGTTTCTCATATAGCTTCCTGTAGTTTTTTTTATCCTGGGATATTCTCTTTTCACCATTGGCCTAAATGAGCCTAAATGTCCACTCACATAATGGACCAAAACAGTGTTTCCAAACTACTGGATTAAAAGAAAGTTTGAACACTGTGAGATGAATGCACACACATAAAAGCACTTTCACAGAAAGTCTCTTTCTAATTTTTATCTGAATATATTTTGTTTTTCACTGTATGCTGTAATGTACTCTGAAATATACCTTCACAGATTTTACAAAAACAATGTTTCCAAACTTCTGAATTGAAAGTAAGGATAACCTCTGCAAGACAAATGCACAATCACAAAGCAGTTTCTCAGAAAGCTACTTTCTAGGGTTTATCTGAATATTTTCTTTTTCACCATAGACCTCAATGTGCCCTAAAATATGCCTTTGCAGATTCTCCCAAAACAGTATTTCCAAACAGCTGAATGAAAAAGAAGTTTTCACTCTGCGAGATGAATGCGTGCATTAAAAAGTGGTTTCTCAGATAGCTTTCTTCTAGTATTTATCATGGGATATTCTCTTTGTTGCCATGGGCCTTAATGACCTCCAAATTTCCATCATAGAAAGGTCAAAAACAGAGTTTCCAAAGTGCTGAATAAAAAGCATTTTTTTAACTCTGGGAGATTAATGCACACATCACAAATAAGTTTCTCAGATAGCTTCTTTCTAGTTTTTACCTGAGAATATTTTGTTTTTCACCATAAGCCCCAATGTGGTCCCAAATATAACTTTGAAGATTCCTCAAAAACAGTGTTTCTAAACTGACGAATGAAATGAAACTTTTAAATCTGGGAGATGAATGCCCAAATGACAAAACGGTTTCTGAGATAGCTTGCTTCTAGTTTTTCTCCTGGGATATTTGCTTTTTCACCATTGGCCTCAAAGATCTCCCAAATGTCCTTTCACAGAATGGCCAAAAACAGCGTTTCCAAACTGCTTAATCAAAAGAAAGGTTTATCACTGTGAGATGAATACACACTTCTCATAGCAGTTTCTCAGAAAGTTTCTTTCTAGTTTTTAACCGAAGATATTTTGTTTTTCACCATAGGCCTTGTTGCACTTCCAAATATACCTTTACAGATTCTACAAAAACAGTGTCTCCAAACTGCTGAATTCAAAGAAATGTTTAACTCCACAAGATGAATGCACACATCACAAATAGTTTCTCAGAAAGCTTCTTTCTAATTTTTATCTGAATATATTTTCATCTTAGGCCTCAATGCACTCCCTACTATCGCTTCACAGTTTCTACAAAAACAGTTTTTCCAAACAGCTGAATGAAAAGAAAATTTTCACTCTGTGAGATGAATGCAAACATGACACAGCAGTTTCTCAGATAGCTTCCTTCTTGTTTTTTTTCTGGGGTATTCAGTTTTTCACCATTGGCCTCAGTAATCTCCCAAATGTCCATTCACAGAAAAGACAGAAACAGTGTTTCCAAACTGTGGAATCAAAGAAATGCAGAATTCTGTGAGATCAATGCACACATTTCATAGATTTTCTCAGAAACCTTTTTCTAGTTGATATCTGAAGATATTTTGTTTTTCAAAATAGGCCTCACTGCACTCCCAAATATACCTTCACAGATTCTACAAAAACAGTGTTTCCAAACTGCTGAATTCAAATAAAGGATTAACTCTGTAAGACAAATACATATATCGCAAAGTAGTTTTCCAAAAGCTTCTTTCTGGTTTTTATCTGAATACTTTCTTTTTCACCTTAAGTCTCAATATGCTTGCAAATATCCTTTCACCAATTCTACAAAAAAAGGGTTTCCACACAGCTGAATCAAAAGAAAGTTTTCACTCTGCGAGATGAATGCACACATTAAAAAGCCATTTCTCAGATAGCTTCCTTCTACTTTTTCTCTTGGGATATTCACTTTTTCACTATGGGCCTTAATGACCTCCAAATGTCCACTGTAGAATGGTCAAAAATAGTTTCCAAAGTGCCGAAAAAAAAGAATTTTTTACCTCTGGGAGATTAATGCACACATCACAAAACACTTCTCAGCAAGCTTCTTTCTAGTTTTCATCTGAGGATAATTTTTTTTCACCATAAGTGTCAATGTGCTCCCAAATATCCATTCGCAGATTATATAAAAACAGTGTTTCTAAACTTCTGAATCCAGAGAAAGGATTAATTCTGTGAGATCAAGCACATATTTCATAGATTTTCTCAGAAAGTTCCTTTCTAGTTGATATCTGAAGGTATTTTGTTTTTCAAGTAGTCTTCATTGCGGTCCCAAATATACCTTCACAGATTCTGCAAAAATAGTGTTTCCAAACTGCAGAATTCAAAGAAAAGTTTAACTCTGCAATATGAATGCACACATCAAAAAGCATTTTCTCAGATAGCTTCCTTCTCATTTTTATCCTGGGATATTTGCTTTTATGCCATTGGCCTCAGTTCACTCCAAAGTGTCCATTCGCAGAATGGAAAAAAACAGTGTTTCCAAACTGCGAAGTCAAAACTAAGGTTTAACTCTGTGAGACAAATGCACACATCACAAAGCAGTTTCTCAGAAAGCTTGTTTCTAGTTTTTATCTGAAGATATTTTCTTTTTCTCCAAAGGCCTGAATGTGCTAGCAAATATCCCTTCACAGATTCTACAAAAACAGTTTTACCAAACTGCTGAATGAAAAGAATGGTTTAACTCTGTTAGATGAATTCACACATCACAAAATGGTTACTCAGATAGCTTCCTTCTAGGTTTATCCTGTGATACTTGCTTTTTCACAATTGGCTTCAGTGAGCTCCCAAATATCCACTCACAGAATGGACAAAAACAGGGTTTCCAAACTGCTGAATCAACAGAAAGTTTTAACTCTGTGGGATGAATGCATACATTGCAAAAGCGTTTCTCAGAAAGCTACTTTCTAGTTTGTATCAGAAAATATTTTCTTTTTCACCATAGGCCTCGAAGTGCTCCCAAATATTCATTTGGAGATTCTACAAAAAGGGTGAATTCCAAACTGCTGAATCAAAAGAAAGTTTTAACTGTGTGAGATGAACACATACACTAAAAAACACTTTCTCAGAAAGCTTCTATCTAATTTTATCTTACAATTTTCTCTTTTTCACCATAGGCCTCAATGCTCTCTGAAATATCCCCACAGATTCTAAAGAGACAGTGTTTCCAAATCTCTGAATCAAAGGAAAAACTTAACTCTTTGAGATGAATGCACACATCAAAAAGCAGTTTTTCAGAAAGTTCAGGTCCATTTTTTATCTGAAGATATTTTCCTTTTGAAAATAGGCCTCAATGCACTCCCAAATATCCCTTTGCAGATTCTACTAAATCAGTGTTTCCAAACTTCTGAATGAAAAGAACCATTTAACTCTGCAAGATGAATGCACACATCACTAAGTGGTTTCTCAGATAGCTTCCTTCTAGTTTTTATCCTGGGATATTCACTTTTACGCCATTGTCCTCAATAGGCTCCCAAATATCCATTCACAGAATAGACAAAAACAGGGTTTCTAAACTGCTGAATCAAAAGAAAGGATTAACTCTGTGAGATCTGTGAGATGAATGTACACATCAAAAAGCTGTTTCTCAGATGGCTTCCTTCTAGTTTTTATCCTGGGATATTCACATTTTTGCCATTTGAATCAAGGAGCTCAGAACTCCAAAATATCCATTTGCTGAATGGACAAAAACAGTGTTTCCAAATTGCTGAATCAAAAGAAATTTTTAACTCTCTGAGATAAATTCACACTTAACAAAGCAGTTTCTCAGAAAGCTTCTTTCTATTTTTTATCTGAAGATGTTTGCTTTTTCACCATAGGCCTCAATCTGCTCCAAAATATCCCTTCTCAGATTCTACAAAAATGGTGTTTCCAAATTGCTAAGTGAAAAGAAAGGTTTAACTCTGTGAGATGAATGAGTGTGAGATGAACTCATAACAAAGCAGGTTCTTGGATACATTCCTTCCTGTTTTTATCATAAGATATTCACTTTTTCACCATTGGCCTCATTGAGTTCCCAAATGTTCATTTGCAGAATGGACAAAAATAGTGTTTCCAAACTGCTGAATTAAAAGAAAGGCGTAATTTTGTGGTATGAATGCACACATCACAAAGCAATTTCTCAGAAAGTCTCTTTCTAGTTTTATCTAAACATATCTTTTTCCCCATAAGCCTGAAGGTGCTTCAAATATCCCTTTGAAGATTCTACAAAAACAGTGTCCTCAAACTTCTGAATCAAAAGAAAAGTTTAAATCTGGAGATGAATGCACACATCAGAAAGCAGTTTCTCATAATGCCTCCTTGTCATTTATATCTGAAGATATGTTCTTTTACAATATATGGCTCAATGCAGTCACAAATATCCCTTCACAGATTATACAAAAACAGTGTTTCGAAACTGCTTAATGAAAACATCCAAAGGGGTTTCTCAGATAGCTTGCTTCAAGGTTTTATCCGTGGATATTTGCTATTTCATGAATGGCCTTAATGAGCTAAAAATGTCCACTCACAGAATGGACAAAAACCGTGTTTCCAAACTGCTGCATCATGAGAAAGTTTTAACTTTGTGAGGTGAATGCACACATTGGAAAGCAGGTGCTCAAAAAGATTCTTTCTAGTTTCTATCTTAAGTTATTTTATTTTTCACCATATTACTAAAAGCACTCTCAAAGTCCGTTTGCAGATTCTAAAACAACAGTGTTTCCAAACCTGTGATACAAAATAAAGGTTTAACACTGTGAGATGAATGCCCACATCACAAAGCAGTTTCTCTGAAAGCTTCTTTCTTGTTTTAATCTGAAGATATTTTCTTTTTCACCACAGGCCTCAAAGAGCTCCAAATATCCATTCACAGATCCTACAAAAACTGTGTTTCCAAGTTGTGGAATGAAAAGAACTTTTTAACTCTATTAGATGAATGCACACATCACATAGCCGTTTCTGACATCATTTCCTTCCAGTTTTCATACTGGGATATAAGCTTTTCCGCCACTGGCCTCAATGAGATCTCAAATGTCCATTTGCAGAATGAATCAAAACAGAGTTTTCAAGCTGCTGAATTGGTTTCCTTTTTCACCTTTTTCATTGGTTTCCTTGTTAAAGTCTGTGAGACTTTAAATGCACACCTCACAAAGCAGTTTCTCTGAGTGTTTCTTTCTACTTTCTATCTGAAGATATTTTCTTTTTCACCGTAGGCCTCAATGTGCTCCCAAATATCCCTTTGCAGATTCTACAAAAACAGCATTTCTAAACTGCTGAATGAAAAGAAACATTTAACCCTGTGAGATGAAAGCACACATCACAAAGTGGTTTCTCAGATAGCTTCCTTCAAATTTTTATCTTGGGATATTTTCTTTTTCACCATTGGCCTCAATGAGCTCCCAAATGTGCACTCACAGAATGGACAAAAACCGTGTTTCAAATCCGCTGAATCAAAAGAAAGGTTTACCTCTGTGAGATGAATGCACACATCACAAAGCAGTTTCTCAGAAAGCTTCCATCTAGTTTTTAACTGAAAATATTTCCTTTTTAATTATAGGCCTCAATGCATTCCTAAATATTCCTTTGAAATTTCTACAAAACAGTGTTTCTGAACCTTTGAATGAAACAAAAGGTTTATCTCTGTGAGATGAATGCCTACATCACAAAGCAGTTTCTCAGAAAATTTCTTTCCAGTTTTTATCTGAAGATATTTCTTTTTTCCCCATGGGCCTCAATGTGCTCCCAAATATCCCTTCTCAGTTTCTACAAAAACAGTGTCTCCAAACTGCTGAATGAATAGAACGGTTTAACTCTGTGAGATGAATGCACACATGACAAAGTGGTTGCTCATTTAGCTTCCTTCTAGTTGTTATCCTGGGATATTTGCCTTCTTGCCTTTGCCCTCAGTGAACTCCCAAATATCCCTTTACAGATCCTACAAAAGCCGTGACTCCAAAGTGCTTAATTAACTCTGTGAGATTAATGAATTGTTTATCTCTGTGAGATAAATGCACACATCACAAAGTGGTTTCTCACATAGCTGCCTTGATGTTTTTATCCTGGGATATTCACTTTTTTGCCATTGGATTCCAGTATCAAGGAGCTCCCAAATATCCATTTGCTGAAAGGACAAAATCCGTGTTTCCAAAATGCTGAATCAAAAGAAAGTTTTAACTCTCTGAAATGAATGCACACTTAACAAAGCTGGGTCTCATAAAGCTTTTCTGGTTTTTATCTGAGGATATTTCCTTTTTCACCATAGGCCTTGCTGTGTTCCCAAATATCCCTTCACAGATTCTACAAAAATGGTGTTTCCAAACTTCTGAGTGAAAAGAAAGGTTTAACTCTGCTAGATGAATGCACATCACAAAGCACTTTCTCAAGTTGCTTCCATCCAGTTTCTATCCTGGAATATTCGCTTTTTCACCTTTGGCCTCCATGCGCTCCCAAATGTCCATTCACAGAATGGATAAAAACTGTGTTTCCAAACTGCTAAATCGAAAGAAAGGTTTAACACTGTGAGATGAATGCACACATTACAAATCAGTTTCTCAGATAGCTGCTTTCTAGTTTTCATCCTGGGATATTCGCTGTTTCACTTTTGACCTATGAGTTCCCAAATATGCCTTTGTGGATTCTACAAAAACAGTGTTTCCAAACTGCTGAATGAGAAGAATGTTTGATCTCTGTGAGATGAATGCACACAGCACAAACAGTTTCTCACATAGCTTCCTTCTTGTTTATATTCTGGGATAATTGCTTTTTCCACACTGGCCTCAATGAGATACAAAATGTTCCTTCACAAAATGGACAAAAAGAGTGTTTCAAACTGTGGAATTAAAAGTAAGTAATGACTCTGTGGGAGGAATGGATACATCACAAAGCATTTTCTCAGACATCTTCTTTCCAGTTTTTATCTGAAGTTGTTTTCTTTGTCACCTTAGGCCTCAATGCACCCCCAAATATTCTTTTGGAGATTCTACAAAAACGGTGTTACCAAACTGCTGAATGGAAATTACAGTTTAACTCTGTGAGATGAACACACGCATCAGAAATGGTTTCTCATAGATTTTCTTTCTAGTTTTTATACTCAAATATTCAATTTTTCACGACTGGCATCAATGAGCTCACAAATATCCATTTGCAGAACAGAAAAAAAACAGTGTTTCCAAAAAGGTGAATCAAAAAAAGTTTAACTCTGTCAGATGAATGCACACATCACAAACCAGTTTTTCAGACAACTTCCTTCTTGTTTTTATCTGAAGATATTTTCTATGTTACCATAGACCTAGGTGTGCTCCTAAATATCTCTTTGCAAATTCTACAAAAGCAGTGTTTCCAAACCTCTGAATCAAAGGAAACGTTTAACTCTGCAAGATGAATGCACACATCACAAAGTGATTTCTCAGATAGCTTCCTTCCAGTTTTCATCCTGGGTTAGTTTCTTTTTCATGATTTCCCTCAATGACCTCCCAAATGTCCATTTTCAGAATGGACAAAAACAGTGTTTCCAAGCTGCTGAATAAGAAGAAAAGTTTAAATCTGTGAGATGAATGCACACATGACAAAGAAGTTTCTCCAAAAACTACTTTCTAGTTTTTATCTGAAGTTGATTCCTTTTTTCACCCCAGGCCGCAAAGCAGTCCCAACTATCCCTTTGCCAATATTACAAAAACAGTGTTTCCAAACTGCTGAAAGAAAAAATTGTTTACCTCTGGGAGATGAATGCAAACATCATGAAGCAGTTTCTCAGAGAGTTTCCTTTTAGTTTTTATCTTGGGATACTTGCTTTGTTGCCATTTGACTGAAGGAGATTAAAAATGTCCATTCGCAGAATGGACAAAAAGAAAATTTCCGGGGGGTGGAGCCAAGATGGCCGAATAGGAACAGCTCTGGTCTTCAGCTCCCAGCCTGAGCGACACAGAAGACGGGTGATTTCTGCATTTCTGCTTGAGGTACCGGTTTCATCTCACTAGGGAGTGCCAAAGAGTGGGTGCAGGACAGTCGGTGAAGCGCACTGTGCGTGAGCCGAAGCAGGGCGAGGCATTGCCTCACTCGGGAAGCACAAGGGGTCAGGGAGTTCCCTTTCCTAGTCAAAGAAAGGGGTAACAGACCGCACCTGGAATATCGGGTCAGTCCCAGCCCAATACTGCGCTTTTCCAACTGGCCTGGAAAACGGCACACTAGGAGACTGTGTCCCGCACCTGGCTCGGAGGGTCCTATGCCCACGGAGTCTCACTGATTGCTAGCACAGCAGTCTGAGATCAAGCTGCAAGGCGGCAGCGAGGCTGGGGGAGGGGCGCCTGCCATTACCCAGGCTTGCTAAGGTAAACAAAGCAGCCAGGAAGCTTGAACTGGGTGGAGCCCTCCAGAGCTCAAGGAGGCCTGCCTGCCTCTGTAGGCTTCACCTCTGGGGGCAGGGCACAGACAAACAAAAAGTCAGCAGGAACCTCCTCAGAATTAAATGTCCTTGTCTGACTGAGAGCTTTGAAGAGAGTAGTGGTTCTCCCAGCACGCAGCTGGAGATCTGGGAACGGACAGACTGCCTCCTAAAGTGGGTCCCTCACCGCTGAGCAGCCTAACTGGGAGGCACCCCCCCAGTAGGGACAGACTGACACCTCACTCGGCCGGGTATTCCTCTGAGACAAAACTTCCAGAGGAACTATCAGACAGCTGAATTTGTGGTCTTACGAAAATCCGCTGTTCTGCAGCCACCACTGCTGACACCCAGCCAAACAGGGTCTGGAGTGGGCCTCTAGTAAACTCCAACAGACCTGCAGCTAAGGGTCCTGTCTGGTAGAAGGAAAACTAACAAACAGAAAGGACATCCACACCAAAAACCCATCTGTATATCACCATCATCAAAGACCAAAAGTAGATAAAACCACAAAGATGGGGAAAAAACAGAGCAGAAAAGCTGGAAACTGTAAAAAGCAGAGCACCTCTCCTCCTCCAAAGGAACGAAGTTCCTCACCAGCAACGGAACAAAGCTGGATGGAGGATGACTTTGACGAGTTGAGAGAAGAAGGCTTCAGACGATCAAACTACACTGAGCTATGGGAGGAAATTCAAAACAACAGCAAAGAAGTTAAAAACTTTGAAAAAAAATTAGAAGAATGGATAACTAGAATAACCAATGGAGAAAAGGGCTTAAAGGAGCTGATGGAGCTGAAAGCCAAGTTTCGAGAACTACGCGAAGATTGCAGAAGCCTCAGTAGCAGATGCGATCAACTGGAAGAAAGTGTGTCACTGATGGAAGAAGAAATGAATGAAATGAAGCGAGAAAGGAAGTTTAGAGAAAAAAGAATAAAAAGAAATGAACAAAACCTCCAAGAAATTTGGGACTTTGTGAAAAGACCAAACCTACGTCTGATAGGTGTACCTGAAAATGACGGGGAGAATGGAACCAAGTTGGAAAACACTCTACAAGATATTATCCAGGAGAACTTCCCCAATCTAGCAAGGCAGGCCAACATTCAGATTCAGGAAACACAGAGAACACCACAAAGATACTCCTCGAGAAGAGCAACTCCAAGACACATAATTCTCAGATTCACCAAAGTTGAAATGAAGGAAATAATGTTAAGGGCAGCCAGAGAGAAAGGTCTGGTTACCCACAAAGGGAAGCCCATCAGACTAACAGCTGATCTCTCGGCAGAAACTCTACAAGCCAGAAGAGAGTGGGGTCTGATATTCAACATTCTTAAAGAAAAGAATTTTCAACCCAGAATTTCCTACCCAGCCAAACTAAGCCTCATAAGTGAAGGAGAAATAAAATACTTTATAGACAAGCAAACGCTGAGTGATTTTGTCACCACCAGGCCTGCCCTAAAAGAGCTCCTGAAGGAAGCACTAAACGTGGAAAGGAACAACTGGTACCAGCCACTGCAACAACATGCCAAATTGTAAAGACCATCGAGGCTAGGAAGAAACTGCATCGACTAACGAGCAAACTAACCAACTAACATCATAATGACAGGATCAGATTCACATATAACAATATTAACGTTAAATGTAAATGGGCTAAATGCTCCAATTAAAAGACACAGATTGGCAAACTGGATAAGGAGTCTGGACCCATCAGTGTGCTGTATTCAGGAAACCCATCTCACGTGCAGAGACACACATAGACTCAAAATCAAGGGATGGAGGACGGTCTATCAAGCAAATGGAAAACAAAAAAAGGCAGGGGTTGCAATGATAGTCTCTGATAAAATAGACTTTAAACCAGCAAAGATCAAAAGAGACAAAGAAGGCCATTATATAATGGTAAAGGGATAAATTCAACAAGAAGAGCTAACTATCCTAAATATATATGCACCCAATACAGGAGCACCCAGATTCATAAAGCAAGTCCTGAGTGACCTACAATGAGACTTAAACTCCCACACAATAATAATGGGAGATTTTAACACCCCGCTGTCAACACTAGACAGATCAATGAGACGGAAAGTTAACAAGGATATCCACGAATTGAACTCAGCTCTACATAAAGTGGACCTAATAGACATCTACAGAACTCTCCACCCCACATCAACAGAATATACATTTTTTTCAGCACCACACCACACCTATTCCAAAATTGACCACATAGTTGGAAGTAAAGCTCTCCTCAGCAAATGTAAAAGAACAGAAATTATAGCAAACTGTCTCTCAGACCACAGTGTAATCAAACTAGAACTCAGGATTAAGAAACTCACTCAAAACCGCTCAACTACATGGAAACTGAACAACCTGCTCCTGAATGACTATTGGGTACATCATGAAATGAAGGCAGAAATAAAGATGTTCTTTGAAACAAACGAGAACAAAAACACAACATACCAGAATCTCTGGGACACGTTCAAAGCAGTGTGTAGAGGGAAATTTATAGCACTAAATGCCCACAAGAGAAAGGAGGAAAGATCCAAAATTGACACCCTAACATCACAATTAAAAGAACTAGAAATCAAGAGCAAACATATTCAAAAGCTAGCAGAAGGCTAGAAATAACCAAAATCAGAGCAGAACTGAAGGAAATAGAGACACAAAAAACCCTTCAAAAAATTAATGAATCCTGGAGCTGGTTTTTTGAAAAGATCAAGAAAATGGATAGACCACTAGCAAGAATAATAAAGAAGAAAAGAGAGAAGAATCAAATAGATGCAATAAAAAATGAAAAAGGGAATATCGCCACCGATCCCAAAGAAATACAATCTACCATCAGAGAATACTACAAACACCTCTATGCAAATAAACTAGAAAATCTAGAAGAAATGGATAAATTCCTCGACAAATACACCCTCCCAAGACTAAATCAGGAAGAAGTTGAATCTCTGAATAGACCAATAACAGGTTCTGAAATTGTGGCAATAATCAATAGCTTACCAACCAAAAAGAGTCCAGGACCTCATGGATTCACAGCCGAATTCTACCAGAGGTACAAGGAGGAACTGGTACCATTCTTTCTGAAACTATTCCAATCGATAGAAAAAGAGGGAATCCTCCCTAACACATTTTATGAAGCCAGCATCATCCTGATACCAAAGCCTGGCAGAGACATAACCAAAAAAGAGAATTTCAGACCAATATCCTTGATGAACATTGATGCAAAAATCCTCAATAAAATACTGGCAAACCGAATCCAGCAGCACATCAAAAAGCTTATCCACCATGATCAAGTGGGCTTCATCCCTGGGATGCAAGGCTGGTTCAACATACGCAAATCAATAAATGAAATCCAGCATATAAACAGAACCAAAGACAAAAACCACATGATTATCTCAATAGATGCAGAAAAGGCCTTTGACAAAATTCAACAACACTTCATGCTAAGAACTCTCAATAAATTAGGCATTGATGGGACATATCTCAAAATAATAAGAGCTATCTATGACAAAGCCACAGCCAATATCATACTGAATGGGCAAAAACTGGAAGCATTCCCTCTGAAAACTGGCACAAGACAGGGATGTCCTCTCTCACCGCTCCTATTCAACATAGTGCTGGAAGTTCTGGCCAGAGCAATCACGCAGGAGAAGGAAATAAAGGGTATTCAATTAGGAAAAGAGGAAGTCAAATTGTCCCTGTTTGCAGATGACATGATTGTATATCTAGAAAACCCCATCGTCTCAGCCCAAAATCTCCTTAAGCTGATTAGCAACTTCGGCAGTCTCAGGATACAAAATCAATGTACAAAAATCACAAGCATTTCTGTACACCAATAACAGACAAACAGAGAGCCAAATCATGAGTGAACTCCCATTCACAATTGCTTCAAAGAGAATAAAATACCTGGGAATCCAACTTACAAGGGATGTAAAGGACCTCTTCAAGGAGAACTACAAACCACTGCTCAATGAAATAAAAGAGGATACAAACAAATGGAAGAACAGTCCATGCTCATGGGTAAGAAGAATCAATATCGTGAAGATGGCCATATTGCCCAAGGTAATTTATAGATTCAATGCCATCCCCATCAAGCTACCAATGACTTTCTTCACAGAATTGGAAAAAACTACTTTAAAGTTCATATGGAACCAGAAAAGAGCCCACATCACCAAGTCAATCCTAAGCCAAAAGAACAAAGCTGGAGGCATCACCCTACCTGACTTCAAACTATACTACAAGGCTACAGTAACCAAAACAGCATGGTACTGGTACCACAACAGAGACATAGATCAATGGAACAGAACAGAGCCCTCAGACATGGTGCCGCATATCTACAACTATCTGATCTTTGACAAACCTGACAAAAACAAGAAATGGGGAAAGGATTCCCTATTTAATAAATGGTGCTGGGAAAACTGGCTAGCCATATGTAGAAAGCTGCAACTGGATCCCTTCCTTACACCTTATACAAAAATTAATTCAAGATGGATTAAAGACTTATATGTTAGACCTAAAACCATTAAAATCCTACAAGAAAACCTAGGCAATACCATTCAGGACATAGGCATGGGCAAGGACTTCATGTCTAAAACACCAAAAGCAATGGCAACAAAAGCCAAAATTGACAAATGGGATCTAATTAAACTAAAGAGCTTCTGCACAGCAAAAGAAACTACCATCAGAGTGAACAGGCAACCTACAGAATGGGAGAAAATTTTTGCAACCTACTCATCTGACAAAGGGCTAATATCCAGAATCTACAATGAACTCAAACATATTTACAAGAAAAAAACAAACAACCCCATCAAAAAGTGGGCAGAGGACATGAACAGACACTTCTCAAAAGAAGACATTTATGCAGCCAAAAAACACATGAAGAAATGCTCATCATCACTGGCCATCAGAGAAATGCAAATCAAAACCACAGTGAGATACCATCTCACACCAGTTAGAATGGCCATCATTAAAAAATCCGGAAACAACAGGTGCTGGAGAGGATGTGGAGAAATAGGAACACTTTTACACTGTTGGTGGGACTGTAAACTAGTTCAACCATTGTGGAAGTCAGTGTGGCGATTCCTCAGGGATCTCGAACTAGAAATACCATTTGACCCAGCCATCCCATTACTGGGTATATACCCAAAGGACTATAAATCATGCTTCTATAAAGACACATGCACACGCATGTTTATTGCGGCACTATTCACAATAGCAAAGAGTTGGAACCAACCCAAATGTCCAACAACGATAGACTGGATTAAGAAAATGTGGCACATATACACCATGGAATGCTATGCAGCCATAAAAAAGGATGAGTTCATATCCTTTGTAGGGACATGGATGAAACTGGAAAACATCATTCTCAGTAAACTATCACGAGGACAAAAAACCAAACACCGCTTGTTCTCACTCATAGGTGGGAATTGAACAATGAGAACTCATGGACACAGGAAGGAGAACATCACACTCTGGGGACTGTTGTGGGGTTGGGGGAGGGGGGAGGGACAGCATTAGGAGATATACCTAATGCTGGATGACGAGTTAATGGGTGCAGGAAATCAACGTGGCACATGGATACATATGTAACAAACCTGCACATTGTGCACATGTACCCTAAAACCTAAAGTATAATAAAAAAAAAGATGTAATACAAGTGAAAGAAAAAGGAATAATTCATGGATCAGGAAAAAATGATCTTGAGCTCAAAGGATTATTTGGGAAGATATATTCATACTGATATATGACATGAAAACTCTAGAACACATGGCTTCCATCTCCTTGTATTTACTCTTGATGATGTTAAGACACAATCACCATCCAAATTCCTGAATCTCCTGAGTAAAGTGTCTAGTCCATCAATCATGTGCATACATGTTTCAAGACAGGTGTCAGACGTTGGGAAAAAGAAACACTGGTGATTTCAGGTAATTGCATTGTATTTAATATTATATTGATTATGAAATCAAAAGGAAACTGAACAGCAAGTATACCTTGGTATAAAATATACCAGTCTGAAGCATGAATTATTCCCTTTTCCCTCACTCACATTATTTCTGTAAATCCACTAGAGTATTTGTTTTAGTGAGATTTTTTTTCACCACTTAAACTGAGGTATATAAAATATACTACTCTTTTATGAATAATTTAGAAAAGCCTCTGAATTGCAAAAGAAAGATAAAAAGCCAATATTTAACATGTATTTTTTTACAAATTTAGAAAACAAAGGGAAAAGGGGTAACATTATTAGGAAACATTTAAGATCACTTAATAAAAATGACGTATGTTTGTTTAAATTTTCAGTAAAGAAAATAATATCTTCAAGTGAAAATATTGTTTAAGGAAAAGAGACATTATATATTTTGTTTACCTATAAAGATATTTGATATTTTAAAATGTATACTTTTCATTATATTTAGGAATTCTTCTACTGTCAACATATTCAATAATGTACAAGTTGGATTTATTTTCCTATTTATTTTAGTTTTATTAATCACAGCAGAAAAATAGTAGTGACCAGTATATTAAGAATAGTGAGTTTAAATGTAATTATATTATTAATAATTTTGAATATTAAAAAAGAAATAGTTATCTAATGTACAGTGTAAACAAGATCAAGTTTAAAGACATGTTTGGATTGTGATATGTATTTATACAAAGTGATTTGATAAACTCAATAAGTGGTTTTATGATTAAAATTATATAAAAAATGTGTACTTTTAATATTCATTCAGATTAATATAGAGGAAAGCAGAAAGACCATTTGGCTTTCCTAGCAGTTTTAAATATAAACTGAATAATAATTCTATAGGTGGTATGTCAATAGATTTTCACAGTCATTAAATTGCTGGCCAATTTATTAATTGGATATTTGTCTTCCCAGGATGTTAAAAATTTTGTTTCAGAATAATATATATGTAAATCCTTAAAAAAAAAGAATATTTCCAAACTTCTGAATCCAAAGAAAGGTTTAACTTGGTGAGATGAATATGCATATCAAAAAGCAGTTTCTCAGAAAGCTTCTTTATAGTTTTTATTGAAGATGTTTCCTTTTTCACCATAGGCCTCAATGCACCCCTAAATATCCCTTCACAGGTTCTACAATCACAGTGCTTCTAAACTGCTGAATGAAAATAAAGATTTAAATCCTTGAGATAAATGCACTCTTCACGAAGCCATTTCTCAGGTAGCTTCCTTCTAAATTTTTATCCTGCAATATTCACTTTATCACCTTTAGCCTCAATGATCTCCCAAATATCCATTTACAGATTGCACAAAAACAGGGTGTCCAAACTGCTGCATGAAAGGAAAGGTTTAACTCTGCAAGATGAATGCACACATCACAGAGCAGTCTCACATATAGCTTCCTTTTAGTTTTTATCCTGGGAAATTAGCTTTATCACCATTGGTCTCAATGAGCTCCAGAATGTCCATTCGCAAAATGCACAAAAACAGTGTTTCCAAACTGCTGAATCCAAAGAAAGGTTTAACTCTGTGTGAAGAATGCACACATCATAAAGCAATTTCTCAGAAACCTTCTTTCTAGTTTTTAACTATTTCTCAGAAAACTTCTTTCTAGTTTTTAGCTATTTCTGAGAAAACTTCTTTCTAGTTTTTAGCTGAAGGTGTTTCCTTTTTCACCATAGGCCTCAATGCACTCCAAATAGCCATTTGCAGATTCTACAAAAACAGTGTTTCCAAACTGCTCAATCAAAAGAAAGATTTAACTCTGCAAGAGAATGAACACATTGTGGAGAGGTTTCTTAGAGGGCTTCCTTCTAATTTTTATCCTGGTATATTCGCTTTTTCACAATTGGCCTCAATGAGCTTCCAAATGAACATTCTCAGAATGGACAAAAGCAGTGTTTCCAAACTGCTGAATCCAAAGAAAGTTTTATCTCCGTGCATTGAAAGCACACATCAAAAAGCTGTTCCTCAGAATGCTTTTTTCTATTTTTATCTGAAGATGTTTCCTTTTTCACCATAGGCCTCAGTGCACTCCCAAATATGACTTTGCAGATTCCATAAAAACAGTGTTTCCAAACTGCAGAATGAAAAGAAATGTTTAACTCTGCAAGATTAATGCACACATCACAAAATTATTACTCATTGAACTTCCTTCTAGTTTTATCATGGGATATTCACTTTTTCACCATTGATCTCAATAAGCTCCCAAACATCCATTCACAGAATGGACAAAAACAGTGTTTCCAAACTACTGAATCAAAAGAAAGTTTTACCTCTGTGAAACGAATGCACACATCACAAAGGAGTTTTTCAGAAAGCTCCCTTCTAGTTTCTATCTGAAGATATTTTCTTTTTCACCGTAGGCCTAAATGAGCCCCCATATGTCCCTTCAGAGATTCCACAAAAAAAGTGATTCCAAACTGCTGAATCAAAAGAAGGATTTCACTGTGTGAGATAAATGCACACACTAAAAAGCACTTTCTCAGGAAGCTTCTATCTAATTTTATCTGAAGATATTTTCTTTTTCACCATGGGCCTGAAAGCTCTCCAAAATGTCCCTTTACAGATTCTAAAAAACAGTGTTTCCAAACCTCTGAATCAACGAAAAAGTTTCATTCTGTGAGATAAATGCACACATCACAAAGTAGTTTTTCAGAAAGTTTATATCTTGTTTTTATCTGAAGATATATATTTTTAACAATAGTCCTCAATGCACTCCAAAATATCCCTTAACAGTTTCTATGAAAACAGTGTTCTCAAACTGCTGAATGACAGAAGAGTTTAACTCTGCAATATGAATGTCCACATCCCAAAGTGGTTTCTCAGATAACTTCCTTCTAATTTTTATCCTGGGATATTCTCTTTTTCATCATTGGCCTCAAAGAGCTCACAATGTCCATTCACACAATCGACAAAAACAGAGTTTCTAAACTGCTGAATCAAAAGAAAGGTTTAACTCTGTGAGATGAATGCACACATCACAAAGCCGTTTCTAAGAAGGACTCTTTCTAGTTGTTATGTGAAGATATTTGCTTTTTCACCATAGGCCTCAAAGTGCTCCAAAATATCTCATTGCAGATGGTACAAAAACAGTGTTTCCAAACTTCTGAATGAAAAGAACCGTTTGACCCTTTGAGATGAAGACACACATCACAAAGTAGTTTCTCAGATAGCTTCATTCTAGTTTTTATTCTAGGATATTCACTTTTTCACCATTGTCCTAAATGAGCTACAAAATGTCAATTCACTGAAAGGAAAAAACATTGTTTCAAAACTGCTGAATCAAAAGAAAGTTTCAACTCTGTGAGATGAATGCAAATGTCACAAAGAAGTGTCTCAGAAGCTACTTTATAGTTTTTATCCAAAATATTTCCGTTTTCACCATAAGCATCAAATCACTCCCAAATTTCCCTTTGCAGATTCTACAAAAACAGTGTTTACAAACTGCTGAAAAAAAAAAAAAAAAAACAACGTTTAATTGTGTGAGATGAATGCACACATCAAAAGCACTTTCTCACAAAGCTTCTTTCTGGTTGTTTTCTGAATATAGTTTCTTCTTACAATAGGCCTAAAAGCTCTCTGAAATGTCCCTTTGCATATCCTAAAACAACATTTCCAAACCTCTGAATCAAAGGAAAAGTTTTACACTGTGAGATGAATGCACACATCTCAAAGCAGTTTCTCAGAAAGTTTCTTTCCAGTTTTTATCTGAAGATATTTTCTTTTCCACCATAGGCCTCAATACACTCCCAAATATCCATTTGCAGATTCTACAAAAACAGTGTTTCCAAACTACTGAACGAAAAGCAATGTTTAACTCTGTGAGATGAATGCACACATCACAAAGCAGTTTCTCAGAGAGTTGTTTCTAGTTTTTATTTGAAGATAATTCCTTTTTCACAATAGCGCTCCATGTCCTCCCAAGTATTCCTTTGCAGATTATACAAAAACAGCATTTTCAAACTGTGAAATGAATGGAAATGTTTCATTTTGAGAGATTAATGCACACATCACGAAGCAGTTTCTCAAATAGTTTCTTTTTAGTATTCTTTCCTGGGATATTCACTTTTTCACATTTGGCCTCATTGAGTTCCTAAATGTCCTTTTGCAGAATGGGCAAAAACAGCGTTTCCAAACTGCTGAATGAAAGTTTATCTCTGAGATGAATGCACACATCACAAAGCAGTATCTCAGCTTATTTGTAGTTTATATCTGAAGATATGTACTTTTTCAACATACAGCTCAATGCGCTCCCAAACATCACTTCACAGATTCTACAAAAAGTGTTTCCAAACTTCTAAAAGAAAAGAACGTTTTATCTCTCTGAGATGAATACACACAACAGAAAGCGGTTCCACACATAGCTTCCTTCTTGTTTTTATTCTGGGATATTTGCATTTTTGAAATTGGCCTTAATGATCTCCCAAACATCCGTTTACAAAATGGACAAAAACAGTGTTGCCAAACTGTTGAATACAAAGAAAGGTTTAACTCTGTGAGACAAATACACATATCAAAAAGCAGTTTCTCAGAAGGCTTCTTTTTAGTTTTTATCTGAAGGTGTTTCCTTTTTCACCATAGGCCTCAATGCACTCCCAAATATCTCTTCACAGATTCTACAAAAATGGTGTTTCTAAACTGCTGAATGCAAACAAAGGTTTAAATCTTCCAGATGAATGCACTAATCACAAAGCAGTTTCTCAGATAGCTCCCTTCTAGTTTTTATCTTGGGAAATTTTGATTTTCACAATTGGCCTCAAAGAGCTCCCAAATGTCCATTCACAGAATGGCCAACAACAATGTCTCCAAGCTGCTGAGTTCCAAAAATGGTATAACTCTGTGAGATGAATGCACACATCACAAAGCTGTTTCACAGAAAGTTTCTTTTGATTTTTTATCTGAAGAAGTTTCCTTTTTCACCATAAGCCTCAATTCACTCCCAAACTGCTGAATGAAAAGAAAGGATTAACTCTGTGAGATGAATTTACACACCACAAAAGGGCTTCTCAGTTAGCTTTCCTCTAGTTTTTATCTGGGGATATGCTTTTTGTCACCATTGTCCTCAATGAGCTCCAAAGGTTCATTTGCAAAATGCACAAAAACAGGGTTTCCAAACTGCTGGATCAAAAGAAATGTTTAATTCTGTGAGATGAATGCACAACATCACATAGCAGTTTCTCAGAAAGTTTCTTCTTTTAATCTGAAGGTGTTTCCTTTATCACCATAGGCCTCAATGTGCTCGCAGACATCCCATTGAAGATTTACAAAAATAGTGTTTCTGAACTGATGAATGAAAACAAATGTTTACCTCTGTGAGGTGAATGCACACACCAAAAAGCAATTTCTCAGAAGGCTTCCTTCTGGTTTTTATCCTGGGTTATTAGCTTTGTTGACATTGGCCTCAATGAGCTCACAAAAGTCCATTCACAGAATGGATGAAAGCAGTGTTTCCAAATTGCAGGATCAAGAGAAATATTTAACTGAGAGCTAAATGCACACATCACAAAGCAGCTTCTCAGAAATCTTTGGTCTAGTTTTTATCTGTAGGTGTTTCCTGTTTCACTATAGGCCTCAATGAGTTGTGAAATGTCCATTCACAGAATTGCACAAAAACTGTGTTTCCAAACTGCTGAATGAAAAGAAAGGTTTAACTTTGAGAGATGAATGCACGCATCACAAAGTGGTTTAGCACACAGATTCCTTCTAGTTTTTGTACTGGGATATTAGCTTTATCACCATTGGCCTCAATGAACTCCAAAATGTCCATTCACAGAATGCACAAAAATAGTGTTTCCAAACTGCTCAATCAAAAGAAAGGTTTAACTCTGTGAGATGAATGCACATATCACAGAGCAGTTTCTCAGAGAGCTTCCTTCTGGTTTTTATCATAGTATATTAGCTTTTTCACCATTGACCTCAATGAGCTCCCAAATGACCATTGTCAGAATGGACAAAAGCACTATTACCAAACTGCTGAATCCAAAGAAAGTTTTATCTCCGTGAGTTGAAAGCCCACATCACAAAGCAGTTTCTCAGAAAGCTTCTTTCTTGTTTTATCTGAAGATGTTTTCTTTTACCATAGGCTTCAATGCACTTGCAAAGATCCCTTCACACATTCTAAAAAAAAAAGTGTTTCCAAACTGCTGAATGAAAAGAGAAGTTTACCTCCGTGAGATTAATGCACACATCACAAAGCAATTTCTCAGATAGCTTTCTTCTAGTCTTTATCATATAATATTGCCTTTTTCACATTTGGCCTCAATGAGCTTGAAAATATCAATTCCTAGAATGCACAAAGTGTGCATTTCCAAATTGCTGAATCCAAAAAATGGTTTAACTCTGTGAGATGAAAGCAGACATCACAAAATGGTTTCTCACAGAGCTTCCTTCTAGTTTTTATCCTGGGATATTCGATTTTTTTGCAGTTGGCCTCAATGAGCTCCCAAATGTCCATTCGTAGAACAGACAAAAACAGATTTTCTAATCTGCTGAATCCACAGACAGATTTAACTCTGTGAGATGAATGCACATATCACAAAGGGGATTCTCAGAAAGCTTCTTTCTAGTTTTAAGCTGAACATGTTTTCTTTTTCATCATAGGCCTCCATGCCCTCCCAAATATCCCTTCACTGATTCTATAGAAATAGTGTTTCCAATGTGCTGAACAAAAACAGAATTTTATCTCTGTGAGATGAATGCACACATCACAAAGCAGTTTTTCAGATAGCTTCCTTCCAGATTTTATCCTCAGATATTTGCTTTTTCACCTTTGGCCTGTATGAGCTCCCAAATATCCATTGTGTGAATGGACAAAAGAGTGTTTCTGAACTGCTGAATCAAAACAAATGTTGAACTGTGTGAGATGAATGCACACATCACAAAGTGGTTTCTCAGATGGTTTCCTTCCAGTTTTTATACTGGGATATTTGATTTTTTGCCATTGGCCTCAATGATCTTCCAAGTGTTCATTTGCAGAATGGACAAAAACAGTGTTTCCAAGCTGCTGAATAAAAAGAAATGTTTATCTCTTTGAGATGAATGAAGACATCACAAAGCAGTTTCTCAGAAAGCTTCTTTCTATTTTATATCTGAAGTCGTTTCCTTTTTCACCATAGGCCTCAGTTCACTCTCAAATATCGCTTCACAAATTCTATAAAACAGTGGTTCTAAACAGCAGAATGAAAAGAAATGTTTAACTCTGTGAGATGAATGCACACATCACAAAATGGTTGCTCAGATACTGTCCTACTAGTTTTAAGCTGGGATATTCACTTTTTCACCTTTGGCCTCAATACATTCCCAAATATCTATTCGCAGAATGGACAAAAACAGTGTTTCCCAACTTCTGAATCCTAAGAAAGGTTTAACTCTGTGAGATGAATGCACACATCACAAAACATTTTCTCACAAAGCTTTTTTCTAGTTTCTATCTGAAGATATTTTCTTTTTCACTGTAGGCTTCAATGCCCCCCTAAATATCCCTTCACAGATTCTACAAAAAAAGTGATTCCAAACTGCTCACTCAAAAGAATGGCTTAACTCTGTGAGATGAATGCACACCTAAGAAAGTAGTTTCTAGGAAAGCTTCTTTCTAGTCTTTTTCTGAAAATGTTTCCTTTTTCACCACAGGCCTCAAGGCACTATCAAATGTCCCTTCACAGATCCTACAAAAATAGTGTTTCCAAACTGCTGCATGAAAAGAAAGGTTTAACTCTCAGAGATGAATGCAAGCATCATAAATCAGTTTCTTAGCTAACTTCCTTCTACTTTTCATCACGGGATGTTCATTTTTTTTTGCCATTGGCCTCAATTAGCTCCCAAATGTCCTTTCTCAGAATGGACAAAAAGAGTCTTTCCAAAGTTATGTATCAAAAGAAAGGTTTACCTCTGTGAGTTGCATGCAGACATCACAAAGCAGTTTCTCAGAAAGCTTCTTTCTAGTTTTTGTGTGAAGATGATTCATTTTTCACCATAGGCCACAATGCACTCCAAAATATCCCTTTGCAGATTCTACAAAAACATTTTTTCAAAACTGCTGAATTAAAAAAGAGTTAACTCTGTGAGATGAATGCACACATCACAAAGCAGTTTCTCAGATAGCTTCCTTCTAGTTTTTCTCCTGGGATATTCTCTTTTTCGCCACTGGCCTCAAGGAGTTCCCAAATGTCCATTTGTGGAATGAACAAAAACAGTGTTTCCAAACTACTGAATCAAAAGAAAAGTTTAACTCTCTGAGATGAATGCACACATCACAAAGCAGTTCCTCTGAAAATTTCTTTCTAGTTTTTTGTGAAGATATTTTCTTTTTCAGCATAGGCCTCAATGCACTCCCAAATATCCCTTCACATATTCTACAAAAACAGTGTTTCCAAACCTCTGAATGTAAAGAAACTTTTAACTCTGTGAGGGGAATGCAGCCATCACAAAGTGGTTTCTCAGATTCCTTCCTTTTAGTTATCTTGGGATATTCTCTTTTTCACCATTGGCCTCAATGAGTTCCCAATATCCATTCACAAAACATACAAAAGCAGTGATTCCAAACGGCTAACTCCAAAGATAGGTTTAACTCTGATGAAAGCACACATCACAAAGCAGCTTCTCAGAAGGCTTCTTTCTAATTTTTATCTGAAGATGTTTCCCTTTTCACCTTAGGGGTCAATGCTCTCCAAAATATTTCTTTGCATATTCTACAAAAACAGATTTTGTAAACTGCTGAATGAAAAGAAAGGTTTAACTCTGTGAGATGAATGCACACATAAAAATGCAGTTTCTCAGAGATGATCCTTCTAGATTTTAAAGTAGTATACTAGCTTTTTAACCATTGGTCTCAGTGAGCACCCAAATGTCAAATGGCTCCAAATATACATTCACAGATTCTACAAAAATAGTGTTTCCAAACTGCTGAAGGAAAATAAAGCTTTAACTCTGCAAGATGAATGCACACATCACAAAGCAGTTTCTGAGATAGCTTCCTTCTACTTTTTATCCTGGAATATTCCCTTTTTCACTGTCAGCCTCAATGAGCTCCCAAATGTCCATTCACAGAATGGACAAAAACAGTTTCCAAACTGCTGAAATGAAAAGAAGGGTTTAAATATGGGAGATGAATTCATGCATCACAAAGTAGTTTCTCTGAAAGCCTTTTTTTAGTTTTTATCTGAAGATGTTTCCTTTTTTGCCATAGGCCTCAATTAGTGCCCAATTATCACTTTGCACATTCTGCAAAAACAGTGGTTAACAACTGTTGAATGAAAACAAAGATTTAATTCTGTGTGATCAAAGCACATATCACAAAGTGGCTTCTGAGATATTTTCCTCTAGATTTTATCCTGGGATATACCCTTTTTCACATTTGGCCTCAATGAACTCCTAAGTGAACATTCTTTTAATGGACAAAAGCAGTGTTTCCAAACTGCTGACATCAAAGAGAATTTTTTTTTTTGAGACAGAGACTTGGTCTGTCACCCAGGCTGAGTGCAGTGGCACAATCTCAGCTCACTGCAAGCTCACCTCCTGGGTTCACGCCATTCTCCTGCCTCAGCCTCTCTGAGTAGCTGGGACTACAGGTGCCCACCACAACACCCGGCTAATTTATTTTTGTATTTTTTAGTAGAGACAGGGTTTCACCGTGGTCTCAATCTCCTGACCTCGTGATCCACCCGCCTCGGCTTCCCAAAGTGCTGGGATTACAAGCGTGAGCCACTGCACCTGGCCCATCAAAGAGAATTTTAACTCTTTGAGATGAATGCACACATCACAAGGCAGTTTCTCTGAAAGCATCTTTTTAGTTTTTATCTGGACATGTTTCCTTTTTCACAATAGGCTCTCCTAAATGACCCTTCACGATTCTACAAAAACAATGTTTCCAAACTGCTGAAGGAAAAGAAAATTTTAACTCTGCAAAATGAATGCACACATCACAAAACGCTGTCTCAGATAACTTCCTTCCAGTTTTTATCCTGGGATATTCACTTTTTCACCATTGTTCTTAGGAGCACCCAAGAGTCCATTTGCAGAATGCACAAAAACAGTGTTTCCAAATTGCTGAATTAAAAGAAAGATTTAACTCAGCAAGATGAGTGCATATATCACAAAGAAATTTCTCAGATAGATTCCTTCTAGTTTTTATCATGAGATATTCCATTTTTTGCCACTGGCCTCAATGAACTCCCAAATGTCCATTTGCAGAATGGACAAAAACAGTGATTCCAAACTGCTGAATCCAACGAAAGGTTTAACTCTGTGAGATGAATGCACGCATCACAAAGCAGTTTCTCAAAAAGCTTCTTTCTAGTTTTTATCTGATTTGTTTCCTTTTTCACCATAGGCCTCAATGCACTCCCAAAAATATCCATTGAAAGAAAGGACAAAACCAGTGTCTCCAATCTGGTGAATAAAAAGAAGGGTTTAAACCTGTGAGATGAATGCACACTTCAAAAAGCATTTCTCAGACAGCTTCTTTCCAGTTGCTAGCTGAAAATGTTTCCTTTTTCACCGTAGTCCTCAGTGTGCTCCCAAATATCTCTTCTCTGATCCTAGAAAAACAGTGTTCCAAACTGCTAAATGAGGAGAAAGATTTAATTCTGTGAGATGAATGCACACATCACAAAGCAGTTTCCCATTTAGCTTGCTTCTAGTTTTTATCCTGGGGTATTTGCTTTTTTGCCATTGGCCTCGACGACCTCTTAAATGTCCATTCTCAGAAAGGACAAAAAAATTGTTTCCAAACTGCTGAATCCAGAAAAGTTTTAAATCCTGTGAAATGAATGCATACATCACAAAGCAGTTTCTCTGAAATCTTCTTTCTAATTTTTATGTGAAGATGTTTCCTTTTTCACAAAAGGCCTCAAGTCACTCCCAAATATAGATTTGCAGGTTCCACAAAAATAGTGTTTCCAAACTGATGAATGAAATGGAAGTTTAACTCTGTGAGATGAATATATACATCACAAAGCTTTTTCGCAGATAGATTTTTTCTAGTTTTTATCATGGAATATTCACTTTTTCACCTTTGGCCTCAATTCGCTACAAAATATCCATTCACAGAGTTGACAAAAACAGTGTTTCCAAACTGCTGAATAAAAAGAAAGGTTTACCTCTTTGAGATAAATGCACACATCACAAACCAGTTTCTCAGAAATCTTCTTTCTAGTTTTTATATGAAGATGTTTCCTTTTTCTCCATAGGCCTCAATGTGCTCCTAAATATCCCTTCACAGATTCTACAGAAATAGTATTTCCAAACTGCTGAATGAAAAGAAAGTTTAACTCTGCAAGATGAATACACACATCACATCACAAAGGGGTTTCTCAGATAGCTTCCTTCTAGTTTTTATAGTGGGATGTTCACTTTTTTGCCTTTGGCCTCAATCAGCTCCCAAATGTCCATTCTCAGTGTGGACAAAAACAGTGTTACTGCTGAATCCAAAGAAAAGTATAACCCTATGAGATGAATGCACTGATCACACAGCAGTTTCTCTTCTCAGAAGGCTTCTTTCTAGTTTTTATCACAAGATATTTCTTTTTCACAGTAGGCCTTGATGCATGCTCAAACATCCCTTCGCAGATTCTAAAAAGCAGGGTTTCCAAACTGCTGTATGAAAAGGAAGGTTTAACCTGAGAGATGAAAGCACACATTACAAACACTTTCTCAGATAGCTTCCTTCCAGTTTTTATGCCGGGATATCCTCTTTCTGCCATTGGCTTCAATCAGCTCCCAAATGTCCATTCACAGAATGGGCAAAAACAGTGTTTCCAAGCTACTGAATCCAAAGAAAGTTTTAACTCCATGAGATGAATGCACACATCACAAAGAAGTTTCTCATAAAGCTTCTTTCTGGTTTTTATCAGAAGATTTTTCCTTTTTCACCATAGGCCTCAGTGGACTCCAAAGTATCCCTTCAAAGATTCTTCAAAAGCAGTATTTCCAGACAGCTGAATGAAAAGAAAGTTTTAACTGTGCAAGATGAATGCACACATCACAGTCGTTTCTCACATAGTTTGATTTTAGTTTTTATCCCTGGATATTCACTTTTTCAAAATTGGCCTCAATGAGATCTAAAATGTCCATATGCAAAATTTAAAAAAACACTGTTTCCAAATAGCTGAACTCAAAAAAAGTTTTAAGTCTGTGAGATGAATGCACACATCTCAAAGATTTCTCAGATATCTTCCTTCTTGTCTTTATCTGATGTTTCCTTTTTCACAATAGGCATCAATGCGCTCTGCAAAATCCCTTCACAGATCCTATGAAAACAGTGTTTCCAAACTGTTTTTTTAAGTTAAAGCTTTTTATTCCTCTTGACCTCTTGTCTTAGTTTTTTGTACTTTCCTTTTATTATTATTATTATTATTATTATTATTATTGTACTTTAAGTTTTAGGGTACATGTGCACAATGTGCAGGTTTGTTACATATGTATCCATGTGCCATGTTGGTGTGCTGCACCCATTAACTCGTCATTTAGCATTAGATGTATCTCCTAATGCTGTCCCTCCCCCTCCCCCCTCACCCCACCCATAACAGTCCCCGGAGTGTGATGTTCCCCTTCCTGTGTCCATGTGTTCTCATTGTTCAATTCCCACCTATGAGTGAGAACATGCAGTGTTTGGTTTTTTGTCCTTGTGATACTTTGCTGAGAATGATGGTTTCCAGTTTCATCTATGTCCCTACAAAGGACATGAACTCATCAACATTTATGGCTGCATAGTGTTCCATGGTGTATATGTGTCACATTTTTTTAATCCAGTCTATCATTGTTGGACATTTGGGTTGGTTCCAAGTCTTTGCTATTGTGAATAGTGCCGCAATAAACATACGTGTGCATGTGTCTTTATAGCAGCATGATTTATAGTCCTTTGGGTATACATCCAGTAATGGGATGGCTGGGTCAAATGGTATTTCTAGTTCTAGATCCCTGAGGAATCGCCACACTGACTTCCACAATGGTTGAACTAGTTTACCGTCACACCAACAGTGTAAAAGTATTCCTGTTTCTCCACATCCTCCACAGCACCTGTTGTTTCCTGACTTTTTAATGATGGCCATTCTAACTGGTGTGAGATGGTATGTCATTGTGGTTTTGATTTGCATTTCTCTGATGGCCAGTGATGATGAGCATTTTTTCATGAGTTTTTTGGCTGCATAAATGTATTCTTTTGAGAAGTGTCTGTTCGTGTCCTTCACCCACTTTTTGATGGGGTTGATTTTTTCTTGTAAATTATTTTGTGTTCATTGTAGATTCCGGATATTAGCCCTTTGTCAGAAGAGTAGATTGTAAAAATTTTCTCCCATCTTATAAGTTGCCTGCTCACTCTGATGGTGGTTTCTTTTGCTGTGCAGAAGCTCTTTTGTTTAATTATATCCCATTTGTCAATTTTGGCTTTGGTTGCCATTGCTTTTAGTGTTTTAGACACGAAGTCCTTGCCCACGCCTATGTCCTGAATGGTATTGCCTAGGTTTTTTCTAGGGTTTTTATGGTTTTAGGTCTAACATGTAAGTCTTTAATCCATCTTGAATTAATTTTTGTATAAGGTGTAAGGGAGGGTTCCAGTTTCAGCTTTCTATATATGGCTAGCCTGTTTTCCCAGCAACATTTGTTAAATAGGAAATCCTTTTCCCATTTCTTGTTTTTGTCAGGTTTGTCAAAGATGAGATAGTTGTAGATATGCAGCATTATTTCTGAGGGCTCTGTTCTGTTCCACTGATCTATGTCTTTGTTGTGGTACCAGTACCATGCTGTTTGGTTATTGTAGGCTTGTAGTATAGTTTGAAGTCAGGTAGCGTGATGCCTCCAGCTTTGTTCTTTTGGCTTAGGATTGACTTGGTGATGCAGGCTCTTTTTTGGTTCCATATGAAATTTAAAGTAGTTTCTTTCAAATTCTGGGAAGAAAGTCATTGTTACCTTGATGAGGATGACATTGAATCTATAAATTACCTTGGGAAGTATGGCCATTTCCTCGATATTGATTCTTCCAACCCATGAGCATGGAATGTTCTTCCATTTGTTTGTATCCTCTTTTATTTCATTAAGCAGTGGCTTGTAGTTCTCCTTGAAGAGGTCCTTCACATCCCTTGTAAGTTGGATTCCTAGGTATTTGATTCTCTTTTAAGCAATTGTGAATGGGAGTTCACTCATGATTTGGCTTTCTCTTTGTCTGTGATTGGTGTACAAGAATGCTTGTGCTTTTTTACATTGATTTTGTATCCTGAGACTTTGCTGAAGTTGCTTATCAGCTGAAGGACATTTTGGGCTGAGACAATGGGGTTTTTTAGATATACAATCATGTCATCTGCAAACAGGGACAATTTGACTTCCTCTTTTCCCAATTGAATACCCTTTATTTCCTTCTCCTGTCTGATTGCCCTGGCCAGAACTTCCAACACTATGTTGAATAGGAGTGGGGAGAGAAGGCATCCCTCTCTTGTACCAGTTTCCAAAGGGAATGCTTCCAGTTTTTGCCCATTCCATACGATATTGGCTGTGGATTTGTCATAGATAGCTCTTATTATTTTGAGATACGTCCCAACAATACTTAATTTATTGAGAGTTTTTAGCATGAAGCGTTGTTGAATTTTGTCAAATGCCTTTTCTGTGTCTATTGAGATAATCATATGGTTCTTGTCTTTGGTTCTGTTTATATGCTGGATTACATTTATTGATTTGTGTATGTTTAACCAGCCTTGCATCCCAGGGATGAAGCCCACTTGATCATGGTGGATAAGCTTTTTGATGTGCTGCTGGATTCCGTTTGCCAGTATTTTATTGAGAACTTTTGCATCGATGTTCATCAAGGATATTGGTCTGAAATTCTGTTTTTTGATTGTGTCTCTTCCAGGCTTTGGTTTCAGGATGATGCTGGCCTCATAAAATGTGTTAGGGAGGATTCCCTCTTTTTCTATTGATTGTAATAGTTTCAGAAGAAATGGTACCAGCTCCTCCTTGTACCTCTGGTAGAATTCGGCTGTGAATGCATGTGGTCCTGGACTCCTTTTAGTTGGTAAGCTATTGATTATTGCCACAATTTCAGAGCCTATTATTGGTCTATCAGAGATTCAACTTCTTCCTTGTTTAGTCTCAGGAGGGTGTGTTTGTCGAGGAATTTATCCATTTCTTCTAGATTTCCTAGTTTATTTGCATAGAAGTGTTTGTAGTATTCTCTGATTGTAGTTGTATTTCTGTGGGAACGGTGGTGATATCCCCTTTATCATTTTTTATTGCATCTAGTTGATTCTTCTCTCTTTTCTTCTTTATTAGTCTTTCTAATGGTCTATCAATTTTGTTGATCTTTTAAAAAAACCAGTTCCTGGATTTATTAATTTTTGAAGGGTTTTTTTGTGTCTCAATTTCCTTCAGTTCCTCTCTGATTTTAATTATTTCTTGCCTTCTTCTAGCTTTTGAATATGTTTGCTCTTGCTTTTCTAGTTCTTTAAATTGTGATGTTAGGTTGTCAATTTTGGATCTTTCCTGCTTTCTCTTGTGGGCATTTAGTGCTATAAATTTCCCTCTACAGACTGCTTTGAATGTGTCCCAGAGATTCTGGTATGTTGTGTCTTTGTTCTCCACCCCAAATCAACAGAATATACATTTCTTTCAGCAGCACACCACACCTATTCCAAAATTGACCACATAGTTGTAAGTAAAGCTCTCCTCAGCAAATGTAAAAGAACAGAAATTATAACAAACTGTCTCTCAGACCACAGTGCAATCAAACTAAAACTCAGGATTAAGAAACTCACTCAAAACCGCTCAACTACATGGAAACTGAACAACCTGCTCCTGAATGACTACTGAGTACATAACGAAATGAAGGCAGAAATAAAGATTTTTTTTGAATCCAAACTGTTAAATGAAAAGAAAGGTTTAACTCTGCGAGATGAATGCACACATCATATAGCGGTTTCACAGATAGTTTTCTTCTAGTATTTATCCCTGGATATTCACCTTTTCACCATTGGCCTCAATGAACTATGAATGTCCTTTCATAATATTAAAAAAAAACTGTTTCCACCTTGCTGAATGAAAAGAAAGGTTTAACTCTGCAAGATGAATTCACACATCTCAAAGCAGTTTCTCAGATATGTTCCTTCTCATTTTATCCTGGGATATTCCCTTTTTGGCAATTGGATTCAAAAAGCTCCCTATTGACCATTCACAGAATGGACAAAAAATTGTTTCCGAACTGCTGAATCCAAAGAAAGGCTTAAATCTGTGAGATGATTGGACATTTCACAAATGAATTTCTCAGAAATCTTCTTTCTAGTTTCTATCTGAAGATATTTCCCTTTTCAACATAGGGGTCAATATGTGTCAAAATATCAGTATTCAGATTCTACAAAAACAGGGTTTTCAAACTGCAAAATGAAAACAAAGATTTAACTCTGTGAGATGAGTGCACACATCAAAATGTGGTTTCTCAGAGAATTTCCCTCTAGGTTTTTTCCTGTTGTACTCCCTTTTTTGTCATTGGCTTAATGAGCACCAAAATGTCAGTTGGTAAAATAGACAAAAACAGTGTTTCCAAACTGCTGAATCCAAAGAAAGGCTTAACACTGTGAGATGAATGCATTCATCACAAAGCAGTTTCTCAGAATGCTTCTTTCTTCTTTTATCTGAAGTAGTTTCCTTTTCCACCATTGGCCTCAGTGCACTCCCAAATATCCCTTCACAGATCCTGCAAAAACAGTGTTTTGCAACTGCTGAAAGAAAAGCAAGTTTTAACTCTTCAAGATGAATTCACCTATCACAAAGCAGTTCGTCAGATAGCTTCCTTCTAGTTTTTATCCTGAGATATTTCCTTTTTCCCCATTGGCCTCAATGAGCTCCCAATTGTCCATTCCCAGAATGGACAAAAACTGTGTTTCCAAACTGCTGAAAAAAAAGAAAGTTTTAACTCTGTGAGATGAATGCACACATCCCAAAACAGTTTCTCAGAACTCTTTTTTCTAGTTTTTATCTGAAGATGTTTCCTTTTTCACCATAGGCCTCAATGTGCTCCCAAATATCCTTTTGCAGATTCTACAAAAACAGTGTTTTCAAACTGCTAAATGAAAAGAAAATTTTTACTCTATGTGATGAATGCACACATCACAAGGTGGTTTCTCAGATAGCTCCCTTCTAGTTTTTATCCTGGGATATTTTTCACTATAGACCTCAAAAGGCTCCAAAATGTCCATTCCCAGAATGGACAAAAACAGTGTTTCAAAACTGCTGAACCCAAAGAAAAGTTGAACACTTTGAGATGAATGCACACATCATAAAGCAGTTTCCCAGAAAGCTGCTTTCTTGTTTTTATCTGAAGATGTTTCCTTTTTCACCATAGTCCTCCATGTGCTCCCAAATATCTGTTTGCAGATTCTACCAAAACTATGTTTCCAAACTCTTCCATAAAAGGAAAGCTTTAAATCTGTGAAATGAGTGCACCAATCACAAAGCAGTTTCTTAGAAAGCTTCTCCCTAATTTTTCCCTGAAGATATTTTCTTTTTCACTATAGGCCCCAAAGAGCCCCATATCCTTTTGCATACTCTACGCAAACAACGTTTCCAAAATGCTCTATCAAAAGAATTTTTTAACTCTATTATATAAATGCACACATCACAAAGCTGATTTGCATAAAGATTCTTTCTGGTTTTTCTCTTAAAATATCTCCTTTCTCACCATAGGCCTAAATGTGCACACAAATATCCCTTGGCAGATTCTACAAAAATAGTATTTTCAAACTGCTTCATCAAATGAAAGCTTTAACTCTTTGAGGCGAATGCACACATCACAAGCAGTTTCTCAGAAAGCAGTGTCTAAGAAAGCTTATTCTAGTTTTAATCTGAAGATATTGCGTTTTTCACCACAGGAATACATGCCCTCCCAAATATCCCTTTGCAGATTCTACAAAAACAGTGTTTCCAAACTGGTCAATCAAAAGAATGGTTTAACTCTGTGAGATGAATGTACACATCACAAATTAGTTACTCAGAAAGAGTCTTTCTTGTTTTCTTTTTCTTCTCTCGAGATATTTCCTTTTCCACCCTAGGACTGACTGCACAACAAACTATCCCTTCACAGATTGTACAAGAACAGTGTTTCCAAACTGCACAATCAAAAGAAAGATTTGAGTCTGTGAGATAAATGCACACATCACAAAGTCGTTTCTCAGAAAGCTTCTTTCTAGTTTTTCTTTGAAGATATTTCCTTTTTCACAATAGGCCTCAAACCACTCAAAAATATCACTTTGCAGATTCCACATAAAGATTGTTTCCAAACTGCTCAATCAAAATTAAGGTTCAACTCTGTGAGATGAATGCTTACACCAAAAAGAATGAAGGCACACATCACAAAGCAGTTTGTCAGAAAGCTTCTTTCTAGTTTTTATCTGATTCTACTTCCTTTTTGACATTTGACCTCTATGCGCTACCAAATATCCCTTTCCATATTCCACAAAAACAGAGTTTCCAGACTGCCCAATCAAAAGAAACTTTTAACACTGTGAGATGAAGGCATGAATCACAATGCGGTTTCCTGGAAAGCTTATTTCTTGTTTTCCTCTGATGGTATTTCCTTTTTCACCATAGGCCTCATTGTGCTCCCAAATATCCCTTCGCAGATTACACAAAAACAGTGCTTACAAATAGCGCTATCAAAAGAAATGTTTAACTGTGTGAGATGAATGCATACATCACAAATCATTTTCTCAGAAAGATTCTTTCCAGTTTTTCTCTTAAGATATTTCCTTTTTGACCACAGGCCTCAATGTGCTCCAAAATATCCCTTTACAGATTCTACAAAAACAGTGGTTCTAAACTGCTCTATCAAAAGAAAGATTTAACTCTGTGAGATGAATGCACACATCACAAAGCAGTATCTCAGAAAGTTTCTTTCCAGTTTTTATCTGAAGATATTTACTTTTTCACTATAGGCCTCAATGCACTCCCAAATATCCCTACACAGATTCTACCAAAACAATGTTCCCAAACTGCTCAATCAAAGGAAAGCTTTCAATGTGTGAGATGAATGCACACGTCACAAAGCAGTTTCTAAGAAAGCTTCTTTTTAGTTTTTCTCTGAAGATGTTTTCTTTTTCACCATAGGCCTCAATTCACTCCCAAATATCCCTTCACAGATTCTACAAAAAGAGTTTTTCCAAACTGCTCAACCAAAAGAAAGGTTTAAGTCTGTGATATGAATGCATGCATCCAAGCAATTTCTCAGAAATCTTCTTTCTTGTTTTCCTCTGAAGATATTTCCTTTTTCACCATAGGTCTTGATGTGCTCCCAAACATGCCTTCACCAATTCTAACAAAACAGTGTTTCCAAAGTGCTCATTCAAACAAAATGTTTAACTCTGTGAGATGAATTCACACATCACAACGCATTTTTTCATTAAACTGCTTTCAATTTTTTATCTGAAGATATTTTCTTTTTCCCCATAACACTCAATTTGCTCCCAAATATCCCTTTGCAGAGTCTACAAAAACCATATTTCCAAACTACTCCATAGAAAGAACAGTTTAATTCTGTCAAATGTATGCAAACATCACAAAGCAGTTTCTCAGAAGGCTTGTTTCCAGATTTTCTCCTAAGATATTTCCTTTTTGACCATAGGCTTCAATATGATCCAAATATCCCACTGCAGATTCTAGAAAAACAGTGTTTCCAAACAGCTCCATCAAAAGAAAGGTTTAACTCTGTGAGATGAATGCATGCAACACAAAATAGTTTCTCAGAAAGATTCTTTGTAGTTTTAATCTGAAGGTATTTATTTTTCAACACAAGCCTCAAAGTGCTCCAAATTATCCATTTGCAGATTCTATGAAAACACTGTTTCCAAAGAGCTCCATCAGAAGAAATGTATAACTCTGAGAGATGAATGCCCACATCACAAATCAGTTTCTCAGAAAGCTTCTTTCTAGTTTTTATGTAAAATATTTCATTTTGACAATTGGCCTCAATGCATTCCCAATTATCCCATTGCAGATTTTACAAAAACAGCATTTCCAAACTCCTACATCAAAAGAAATGTTTACCTACATGAGAAAAATGCATATATCACAAAGCAGATTCTCAGAAAGCTTCTTTCTAGGTTTTTATCTGAAGATACTTTCTTTTACACCAGAGGCCTCAATGGGCTCACAAATATCCATTCATGGATTCTATTAAAACAGCTTTTCCTAAACTGCTCAATGGAAAGAAAGATTTAACTCTGTGAGATGAAGGCACACATCACAAAGAAGTTTCTCAGGAAGTTTCTTTCTAGTTTTTCTGTGAAGATATTTCTTTTTGCACCATAGGCCTCACTGTGCTCCCAAATACCCCTTCACATATTCTACAAAAACGTTGTTTCCAAACTGCTCAATCAAAAAAATGGTTTACCTCAGGGAGATGAATGCACGTATCACAAAACAGTTTCTCAGAAATCTTCTTTTTGATTTTTATCTGAGGATATTTAATTATTCAACATAGGTCTGAATGCACTCCCAAATATCCCTTCTCATATTCTACATAAGCAGTATTTTCAAACTGCTCAACCAAATGAAGGGTTTAACTCTGTGAGTTGAATGCAAACATCACAATGCATTGTCCCATAAAACTTCATTCTAGTTTTTCTCTGAAGATATTTTCTTTTTAACCATTGGCCTCAAAGCGCTCCCAAATATTCATTTGCAGATTTTTCAAAACTGTGTTTCCAAACTGCTCCACTAAAGGAAATGACTCTGTGAGATGACTGCCCAAGTCACAAAGCACTTTCTCAGAAAGCTTCTCTCTAGTCTTTATGTGAAGATATTTCCTTTTTCACTGTAGGCCTCAATGCACTCCTAAATATCCCTTCACAATTTACATAAAAGGAGAGTTTGCAAACTGCACCATCAATAGAAAGTTTTAACTCTGTGAGGTGAATGCAACACATTACATATCAGTTTCTCAGAAAGCTTCTCTTTGTTTTTATCTGATTGTTTACTTTTACACCAAAGACATTAATGTGCTCCCAAATATCCTTTCACAGATTCTACAAAAATAGTCTTTCGAAACTGCTGAATGAAAAGAAAGGTAAAACTGTACTAGGTGGATGCACACATCACAGAGAGTTTCTCAGAGAGCTTCCTTCTAGTTTTCATCCTGGGATATTCACTGTTTTGCCATTGGCCTCAAAGAGCTCCCAAATGTCCATTTGCAGAATGGACAAAAAAAAATGTTTTCAAGCTTCTGAATCAAAAGAAAGTTTTAATTCTGTGAAATGAGAGCCCATTTGGAATATGCCTATTTGGAATAGCAGTTTCTCAGAAAGCTTCTTTCTAGTTTTTATCTGAAGATGTTTTCTCTTTCAACATAGGCCTCAATGCACTCCCAAATATCCCTTTACAGTTTCTACATAAACACTGTTTCCAAACTGCTGAAAGAAAAGAAAGGTTTAACTCTGTGAGATGAATGCACACATCACAAACCAGTTTCTCAGATAGCTTCCTTCTAGTTCCTTCCTTCTAATTCACTTTTTCACCATCAGCCTAAATGAGCTCCAAAAATTGCATTCGCAAAATGGGCAAAAACTGTGTTTCCAAACTGCTGAATCAAGAGACAGATTTAACTCTGTGGGATAAATGCAGTTATCAGAAAAAAAAATATCTGAGAGAGCTTCTTTCATGATTTTATTTGAAGACATTTTCTTTTTCACAATAGGATTCAAGGCATTCCCAAATATCTTTTTGCAGATTCTACAAAAACAGTTTTTCCAAATCTCTCAATCTAAAGAAAAGTTTATCTCTGTGAGATGATTGCACACTTCACAAAGCAATTTCTCAGAAAGCTTCTTTCTAGTTTTTATCTGAAGATGTTTCGTTTTTCGCCATAGGACCCAATGCCATCTGAAATATCTCTTCACAGATTCTACAAAATCGGTGTTGCCAAACTGATCAATCAAATGATAGATTTAACTCTGTGAGACAAATGCACACATCACAAAGCATTTTCTTAGAAAGCTTCTTTCTAGTTTTTATCTGGAGATATTTCTTTTTTCAGCATAGGCCTAAATGCACTCCCAAATATCACTTCACAGATTCAACAAAAACAGTGCTTCAAAACTGTTCAAACAAGAAAAATGTTTAACTCTGTAAGATGAATGCACACATCACAAAACAGTTTATCAGCAAGCTTCTTTCTAGTTATTATCTATAGTTATTTCATTTTTCACCATAGTCTTCAATGTGCTCCCAAATATCCCTTCCCAGGTAAGACAAAAACAGTGTTTCCAAACTGCTAAATCAAAAGATAGGTTTAATTCTGTAAGATGAATGCACAAATCACAAAGTAGTTTCTTAGGAAATTTCTTTATAGTTTTTCTCTGAAGAAATTTCCTTATTTTACACTGGGCCTCAATGCACTCCCAAATATCCCTCGCAGAATATAGAAAACCGTGTTTCCAAACTATTCAATCATAAGAAGGGATTATCTCTCTCAGGTGAATGCACACATCACAAAGCAGTTTCACAGAAAGCTTCTTTCTAGTTTCTATTTGAAAATACGTCTTTTTTTACCATAGGCCTTAATGAGCTCCCAAACATTCCTTTGCAGATTTCAGAAAAACAGTGTTTCCAGACTGCTCAACAAAAAGAAAGGTTTAACTCTGTGAGATGAATGCACACATCACAAAGTAGTTTTTCAGAAAGCTTCTTTCTAGTATTAATATGAAGATATTTCCTTTTTCACCATAGGTCTCAATCCTCTCCCAGATACCCCTTCACAATATATAAAAAAAATTATTTCCAAACTATTTAATGAAAAGAGAGGTTTAACTCTGTGAGAAGAAGTTCACACATCACAAAGCTCTTTCTCAGAAAGCTTCTTTCTAGTTTTTAACTGAAGATATTTCCTTTTTCAAGATAGGCCTCAATACGCTCCCAAATATCCCTTTGCAAATTTTCCAAAAAGAGTGTTTCCAAACTACTCAATCAAAATAAAGGTTTAACTCTGTGAGATTAATGCACACATCACAAAGCAGTTTCTCAGATAGCTTCCTTCAATTTTTTTTCTTAAGATATGTCCTTTTTCACCATTGCCTCAATGTGCTCCCAAATATCCCTTCGCAGATTCTACAAAAACAATGTTTCCAAACTGCGTAATCAAAAAAATGGTTTAAGTTTGTGAGATGAATGCACACATCACAAAGTAGTTTCTCAGAAAGCTGCTTCCTAGTTTTTCTCTGAAGATATTTCCTTTTTCACCATAGGCCTCAATGTTCTCCCAATTATTCCTTCACAGATTCTACAAAAACAGTGTTTCCAAACTGTTCCACCAAAGGAAAGTTTTAACTCTGTGAGTTGAATGCACACATCAAAAATCAATTTCTTAGAAAGCATCCTTCTTGTTTTTCTCTGATTATATTTTCTTTTTCACCATAGGCCACAATGTGCTCCAAATATCCCTTTGCAGATTCTCCAAAAACAGTGTTTGCAAACTTCTCAACAGGAAGAAATGTTTAACTCTGTGAGATGAATGCACATATCACAAAGTAGTTTCCTAGAAAGGTTCTTTCTAGTTTTCCTCTGAATATATTTATTTTTTCACCATACACCTAAATGCTCTCCCAAATATCCCTTCATAGATTCTACAAGAACAGTGCTTCCAAACTGCTCCATCCAAAGAAATGTGTAACTCTATGAGATGAATGCACACATCACAAAGCAGTTTCTCAGAATGTTTCTTTCTAGTTTTTATCTGAAGGTGATTCTTGTTTCACCGTAGGCTTCAACGCACTCCCAAATATCCGTTCACAGATTCTACAAAAACAGCATTTCCAAACTACTGCATGAAAAGAAAGTTTTAACTCTGTGAGATGAATGCACACATCACAAAGCCATTTATCAGAGAGATTCTCTCAAGTTTTTATCTTGGAATATTCTCTTTTTCACCATTGTCTTAAATGAGCTCCTGAATTTTCATTGGACAAAAAGAGGGTTTCCAAACTGATACATCAAAATAAAGATTTAAAACTGTGAGATGAATGTGCAAATCACAAAGCAGTTTCTCAGAAAGCTTTTTTCTAGTTTTTAGATGAAGATGTTTCCTTTTTCACCATAGGTCTCAATGCGCTCCCAAATATCCTTTCACAGATACTACAAAAGCACTGTTCCCAAACTGCTGATTGAAAGGAAAGGTTTAACGTGGAGTGATGAATGCCCACATCAGAAAGTGTTTTCTCAGAGAGCTTCCTTCTAGTTTATATACTGATATATCCATTTTTTCACCTTTAGCCTCAATGAGCTCTCAAATGTCCATTGTCAGAATGAACAAAATCATTGTTTCCAAACTGCTGAATCCAAAGAAATGTTCAACACTTTGAGCTTAATGCATACTTTAAAAAGCAGTTTCTCTGAAAGCTTCTTTCTAGTTTTATCTGAAGATGTTTTCTTTTACATCATAGGCCTAAATGTGCTGCCAAATATATGTACAAAAACAGTGTTTCCAAAGTGCTGAATCCAAAGAAAGGTTTAAATCTGTGAGTTGAATGTGAACATCACAAAGGAGTTTCTCAGAGGGCACCTTCCTATTTTTTATCTGAGGGTGTTTCTTTTCCACCATAGGATTCAATGCACTGCCAGATATCCCTTTGCTGATTCCACAGAAAAGGTGTTTCCAAACTGCTGAATAAAAATAAGGTTTAACTCTGAGTGTTGGATTCACACACCACAAAGCAGTGACTCAGATACCTTCCTTCTATTTTTTTATCATGGAATATTCGCTTTTTTGCCATTGGCCTCAATGAACTCCCAAATATACTTTCACAGAATGGAGAAAAACAGTGTTTTCAAACTGCTGAATCCAATGAAAAGTTTAACTTTTGAGATGAATGCACACATCACAAAGCAGTTTCTGAGAAAGCTTCTTTCTAGTTTTTATCCTGGGATATTCACATTTTTGACTTTGGCCTCAATGAACCCCCAATGTCCATTTCACAGAATGGACAAAAAACAGTGTTTCCAAATTGCTGAACCCAAAGAATGGTTTAAATCTATGAGATTATTGCACACATCACAAATCGGCTTCTCAGAAAGCTTCCTTCTTGTTTTTATCTAAAGAAGATTCCTTTTTCAGCATAGGACCCAACGCACTCCCAAATATATCTTCGCAGAATCTACCTAAACAATGTTTCAAAACTGCTGATGCAAAGAATAGGATAACTCTGTGATATGAAGGCACATATCCCAAAGCAGTTTCTCATAGAGCTTCCTTCTAGTTTTTATCCTGGTATATTCACTTTTATGGCACTGGCATTAATGAACTCCCAAAAGTCCATTTGTCAAATGGACAAAAACAGTGTTTACAAACTGCTGAATCCAAAGAAACGTTTTTCTCTATGAGATGAATGCACAAATCACAAAGCAGTTTCTCAGAAATCTTCTTTCTAGTTTTTATCTGAAGATGTTTCCTTTTTCACCATAAGTGTCAATGTGCTCCGAAATATCCATTCACAGATTGTACAAAACAGTGTTTTCAAACTGCTGAATGAAAAGAAATGTTTAACTCTGCGAGATGAATGGACACATCAAATAGTGGTTTCTCAGACAGCTTCCTTCTAGATTTTACCCAGGGATATTTGCTTTTTCACCATTGGCCTCAATGAGTTCTCAAATGTCCATTCACCGAATGGACAAAAACAGTGATTCCAAATTGCTGAATCCTAAAAAAAGATTTAATTCCGTCAGATGAATGCACACATCACAAAGCAGTTTCTCAGAAAGATTCTTTCAAGTTTTATATGAAGACTTTTCTTTTTTCACCATAATCCTCAAAGTGCTACCAAATATCACTTCACAGATTCTACAAAAACGGTGTTTCCAAACTGCTGAATGAAAAGAAACGTTTAGGAGGGTGGAGCCAAGATGGCCGAATAGGAGCAGCTCTGGTCTACAGCTCCCAGTTTGAGCGACACAGAAGATGGGTGATTTCTGCATTTCCATTTGAGGTAATGGGTTCATCTCACTAGGGAGTGCCAAACAGTGGGTGCAGGACAGTCGGTGCCATGCACTGTGTGTGAGCCAAAGCAGGGAGAGGCATTGCCTCACTCAGAAAGTGCAAGGGGTCAGGGAGTTCCCTTTCCTAGTCAAAGAAAGGGGTAACAGAAGGCACGTGGAAAATACTGCTCAGTCCCACCCTAACACTGCACTTTTCCAATGGGCTTGGAAAATGGCACAACAGGAGATTGTGTCTCACACCTGGCTTGGAGGGTCCTATGACCATGGAGTCTTTCTGATTGCTAGAACAGCAGTCTGAGATCAAAATGAAAGGTGGCAGCGAGGCTGGCAGAGGGGCACCAGCCATTGCCCAGGATTGCTTAGGTAAACAAAGCAGCCAGGAAGTTCGAACTGGGTGGAGCCCACCACAGCTCAAGGAGGCCTGCCTGCCTCTGTAGGCTCCACCTCTGGGGGCAGGGCACAAAAAAACAAAAAGTCAGCAGGAATCTCTGCAGACTTAAACGTCCCTGTCTGACAGCTTTGAAGAGAGTAGGGGTTCTCCCAGCATGCAGCTGGAGATCTGAGAATGGGCAGACTGTATCCTAAGATGGGTCCCTGAACCCTGAGCAGCCTAACTGGGAGGCACCCCCCCCCAGTAGGGACAGACTGACACCTCACTTGGCCAGGTATTCCTCTGAGACATAACGTCCAGAGGAACTATCAGACAGCTGAATTTGCGTTCTCACGATAATCCGCTGTTCTGCAGCCACTGCTGCTGACACCCAGCAAAACAGGGTTTGGAGTGGACCTCTAGGAATCTCCAACAGACCTGCAGCTGAGGGTTCTGTCTGGTAGAAGGAAAACTAACAAACAGAAAGGACATCCACACCAAAAACCCATCTGTACATCACCATCATCAAAGACAAAAAGTAGATAAAACCAAAAATATGGGGAAAAAACAGAGCAGAAAAACTGGAAACTCTAAAAAGCAGAGCACCTCTCCTCCTCCAAAGGAACGCAGTTCCTCACCAGCAATGGAACAAAGCTGGAGGGAGAATGACTTTGATGAGATGAGAGAAGAAGGCTTCAGAAGATCAACCTACTCCGAGCTATGGGAGGAAATTCAAAACAATAGCAAAGAAGTTAAAAACCTTGAAAAAAATTAGATGAATATATAACTAGAATAAAAAATGCAGAGAAGGGCTTAAAGGAGCTGATGGAGCTGAAAGCCAAATTTTGAGAACTACATGAAGATTGCAGAAGCCTTGGTAGCCAATGCGATCAACTGGAAGAAAGGGTATCAGTGATGGAAGATGAAATGAATGAAATGAAGCGAGAAGGGAAGTTTAGAGAAAAAAGAATAAAAATAAATGAACAAAGCCTCCAAGAAATATGGGACTATGTGAAAAGACCAAATCTACATCTGATTGGTGTACCTGAAAGTGACGGGGAGAATGGAACCAAGTTGGAAAACAATCTGCAAGGTATTATCCAGGAGAACTTCCCCAATCAAGCAAGGCAGGCCAACATTCAGATTCAGGAAATACAGAGAATGCCACAAAGATACTCCTCGAGAACAGCAACTCGAAGACACAAAATTGTCAGATTCACCAAAGTTGAAATGAAGGAAAAAATGTTAAGAGCGGCCAGGGAGAAAGGTCGGATTACCCACAAAGGGAAGCCCATCAGACTAACAGCTGATCTCTCGCTAGAAACTCTACAAACCAGAAGAGAGTGGGGGCCGATATTCAACATTCTTAAAGAAAAGAATTTTCAACCCAGAATTTCATATACAGCCAAACTAAGCTTCATAAGTGAAGGAGAAATAGAATACTTTACAGACAAGCAAATGCTGAGTGATTATGTCACCACCAGGCCTGCCCTAAAAGAGCTCCTGAAGGAAGCACTAAGCATGGAAAGGAAGAATCAGTACAATCCACTGCAGAAACATGCCAAATTGTAAAGATCATCGAGGCTAGGAAGAAACTGCATCAACTAATGAGCAAAATAACCAACTAACATCATAATGACAGGATCAGATTCACACATAACAATATTAACTTTAAATGTAAATGGGCTAAATGCTCCAATTAAAAGACATAGACTGGCAAACTGGATAAGGAGTCAAGACCCATCAGTGTGCTGTATTCAGGAAACCCATCTCACGTGCAGAGACACACATAGACTCAAAATGAAGGGATGGAGGAAGGTCTATCAAGCAAACGGAAAACAAAAAAAGGCAGGGGTTAAAATCCTAGTCTCTGATAAAATAGACTTTAAACCAACAAAGATCAATAGAGACAAAGAAGGCCATTACATAATGGTAAAGGGATCAATCCAACAAGAAGAGCTAACTATCCTAAATATATATGCACCCCACACAGGAGCACCCAGATTCATAAAGCAAGTCCCGAGTGACCTACAAAGGGACTTAAACTCCCACACAATAATAATGGGAGATTTTAATACCCAACTGTCAGCATTAGACAGATCAATGAGACAGAAAGTTAACAAGGATATCCAGGAATTGAACTCAGCTCTGCACAAAGTGGACCTAATAGACATCTTCAGAACTCTCCACCCCAAATCAACAGAATATACATTTTTTTCAGCACCACACCACACCAATTCCAAAATTGACCCCATAGTTGGAAGTAAAGCTCTCCTCAGCAAACGTAAAAGAAAAGAAATTATAACAAACTCTCTCTCAGAACACAGTGCAATCAAACTAGAACTCAGGATTAATAAACTCACTGAAAACCGCTCAACTACATGGAAACTGAACAGTCTGCTCTTGAATGACTACTGGGTGCATAGAGAAATGAAGGCAGAAATAAAGATGTTCTTTGAAACCAACTAGAACAAAGACACAACATACCAGAATCTCTGGGACACATTCAAAGCAGTGTGTAGAGGGAAATTTATAGCACTAAATGCCCACAAGAGAAAGCAGGAAAGATCCAAAATTGACACCCTAACATCACAATTAAAAGAACTAGAAAAGCAAGAGCAAACACATTCAAAAGCTAGCAGAAGGCTAGAAATAACTAAAATCAGAACAGAACTGAAGGAAATAGAGACACAAACAACCCATCAAAAAATTTATGAATCCAGGAGGTGGTTTTTTGAAAAGATCAACAAAATGGATAGACCACTAGCAAGACTAATAAAGAAGATAAGAGAGAAGAATCAAATAGATGCAATAAAAAATGAAAAAGGGAATATCACCACCGATCCCACAGAAATACAATCTACCATCAGAGAATACTACAAACACTACTATGCAAATAAACTAGAAAATCTAGAAGAAATGGATGAATTCCTCGACAAATACACCCACCCAAGACTAAACCAGGAAGAATTTGAATCTCCGAATAGACCAATAACAGGCTATGAAATTGTGGCAATAATCAATAGCTTACCAATCAAAAAGAGTCCAGGACCTGATGGATTCACAGCCGAATTCTACCAGAGGTACAAGGAGGAACTGTACCATTCCTTCTGAAACTATTCCAATCAATAAAAAAAGAGGGAATCCTTGCTAACACATTTTATGAGGCCAGCATCTTCCTGATACCAAAGTTGGCCTCAGAGACACAACCACAAAGATAATTTCAGACCAATATCCTTGATGAAATTTGATGCAAAAATCCTCAATAAAATACTAGCAAATCGAATCCAGCAGCACATCAAAAAGCTTATACAACGTGATCAAGTGGGCTTCACCCCTGGGATGCAAGGCTGGTTCAACATATGCAAATCAATAAATTTAATCCAGCATATAAACAGAACCAAAGACAAAAACCACATGATTATCTCAATAGACGCAGAAAAGGCCTTTGACAAAATTCAAAAACCTTTCATGCTAAAAACTCTCAATAAATTAGGTATTGATGGGATGTATCTCAAAATAATAGGAGCTATCTATGACAAACCCACAGCCAATTTCATACTGAATGGGCAAAAACTGGAAGCATTCCCTTTGAAAACTGGCACAAGACAGGGATGCACTCTCTCACCACTCCAATTCAACAAAGTGCTTAAAGTTCTGTCCAGGGCAATCAGGCGGGAGAAAGAAATAAAGGGTATTCGATTAGGAAAAGAGGAAGTCAGATTGTCCCTGTTTGCAGGTGACATGGTGGTATATCTAGAAAACCCCATTGTCTCAGCCCAAAATGTCCTTCAGCTGATAAGCAACTTCAGCAAAGTCTCAGGATACAAAATCAATGTAAATAAATCACAAGCATTCTTGTACAGCAATCACAGACAAACAGAGAGCCAAACCATGAGTGAACTCCCATTCACAATTGCTTCAAAGAGAATAAAACACCTAGGAATCCAACTTACAAGGGATGTGAAGGACCTCTTCAAGGAGAACTACAAACCACTGCTCAATGAAATAAAAGAGGATACAAACAAAAGGAAGAACATTCCAAGCTCCTGGGTTGGAAGAATCAATATCGTGAAAATGGCCATACTGCCCAAGGTAATTTATGGATTCAATGTCATCCCATCAAGCTACAGAAGACTTTCTTCACAGAATTGGAAAAAACGACTTTAAAGTTCATATGGAACCAAAAAAGAGCCCGCATCACCAAGTCAATCCTAAGCCAAAAGAACAAAGCTGGAGGCATCACCCTACCTGACTTCAAACTATACTACAAGTCTACAGTAACAAAAACAGCATGGTACTGGTACCAAAACAGAGACATAGATCAATGGAACAGAACAGAGCCCTCAGAAATGATGCCGCATATCTACAACTATCTGATCTTTGACAAACCTGACAAAAACGAGAAATGAGGAAAGGATTCCCTATTTAATAAATGGTGCTGGGAAAACTGGCTAGCCATATGTAGAAAGCTGAAACTTGATCCCTTCCTTACACCTTATACAAAAATTAATTCAAGATGCGTTAAAGACTTACATGTTAGACCTAAAACCGTAAAAACCCTAAAAGAAAACCTAGGCAATACCATTCAGGACATAGGCATGGGCAAGGACTTCATGTCTAAAACACCGAAAGCAATGGCAACAAATGCAAAATTGACAAATGGGATATAATTAAACTAAAAAACTTCTGCACAGCAGGAGAAACTGCCATCAGAATGAATAGACAACCTACAAAATGGGAGAAAATTTTTGCAACCTACTCATCTGACAAAGGGCTAATATCCAGAATCTACTATGATCTCAAGCAAATTTACAAGAAAAAGCAAACAACCTTATAAATAAGTGGGTGAAGGACATGAACAGACACTTCTCAAAAGAAGACATTTATGCAGCCAGAAACACATGAAGAAATGCTCATCATCAGTGGCCATCAGAGAAATGCAAATCAAAACCACAATGAGATATAATCTCACACCAGTTAGAATGGCTATCATTAAAAAGTCTGGAAACAACAGGTGCTGGAGAGGATGTGGAGAATTAGGAACACTTTTCCACTGTTGGTGTGACGGTAAACTAGTTCAACCATTGTGGAAGTCAGTGTGGCGATTCCTCAGGGATCTAGAACTAGAAATACCATTTGACCAAGCCATCCCATTACTGGGTATATACCTAAAGGACTATAAATCATGCTGCCATAAAGACACATGCACACGTATGTTTATTGCGGCACTATTCACAATAGCAAAGACTTGGAACCAACCCAAATGTCCGGCAACAATAGACTGGATTAAGAAAATGTGGCACATATACACCATGGAATACTATACAACCATAAAAAGTGATGAGTTCATGTCCTTTGTAAGGACATGGATGAAGCTGGAAACCATCATTCTCAGCAAACTATCGCAAGCACAAAAAACCACACACTGCATGTTCCAACTCATAGGTGGGAATTGAACAACGTGAGCACATGGACACAGGAAGGGGAACATCACATACCAGGGCCTGTTGTGTGGTGGGGAGAGTGAGGAGTGATAGCATTAGGAGATATACCTGGTGCTAAGTGACGAGTTTATAGGTGCAGCACACCAACATGGCACATGGATACAAATGTAACAAACCTGCACATTGTGCACATGTACCCTAAAACTTAAAATATAATTATAAAAAAGAAAGATTCAACTCTGTGAGATGTATGCACACATCACAAAGCAATTCCTCACAAAGCATCTTTCAACTTTTTATCTGAAGATACGTCCTTTTTGACAATAGGCCTCAATGTGCTCCCAAATATCCTATTGCAGATTCTACAAAACCAGTGTTTCCAAACTACTCAATCGAACTAAAGTTTTAACACTGTTAGATAATGTACACATGGCAAAGCAGTTTCTTAGAAAGCTTCTTTCAAGTTTTTCTGCGTAGATATTTCCTTTTCACCCTAGGCCACAATGGGCTCACAAATAACCCTTCATGGATTCTACAAAAACCGTGTTTCCAAACAGTTCTATCAACAGAAAGGTTTAACTCTGTGACATGAATGCACACACGACAAAGTCGTGTCTCAGAAAGCTTCTTTTAAGTTTTTAAATGAAGATATTTCGTTTTTCACCTTAGGCCACAATATGCTCCCAATAATCCCTTCGCAGATTCTATGAAAACAGTGTTTCCAAATTGCTCCATCAAAAGAGATGTTTAAATCTGTGAGATGAATAAACTCATCACATAGCATTTTCTCTGAAAGTTCCTTTCTAGTTTTTCTCTGAAGATATTTACTTTTTTAACATCGGCATCATTGCACTCCAAAATATCCCTCCAGAAATTCTCCAAAATCAGAGATTCCTAACTGCTCAATCAAGAGAAGGGTTTGAGTCTGTGAGAAGAATGCACTCACGACAAAGCAGATTCTCACAATGCTTCTTTCCCATTTTACCCTCCAGATGTTTCCTTTTTTACCACAGGCATCTATGCCCTTCAAAATATCCCTTGGCTGACCCTACAAAAACAGTGTTTCCAAACTACTCCATCGAAGAAAGGTTTATCACTGTGAGATGAATGCACTAATCACAAAGCAGTTTCTGAAAAGCTTCTTCCTAGTTTTTAGCTGAAGATATTTTCTTTTTCACCCTAGACCTCAATGCGATCCCAAATATGACTTTGCAGATCGTACAGAAACAGTGTTTCCAAAGTATTCCATCAAAAGAAAGGTTTAACTGTGTGAGATGAGTGCACTCATCACAAACCAGTTTCTCAGCAAATTTCTTTCTAGTTTTTATCTGAAGATGTTTCCTTCTTCAAAATGGTCCTCAATGTGCTCCCAAATATCCATTAGCAGATTCTACAAAAGCACTGTTTCTAACGTGTAGAATGAAAAGAAATATTTAAGTCTGTGGGATGAATGTACACATCACAAAGCAATTCCTCACAAATCTTCTTTCTAGTTTTTACCTGAAGATATACCCTTTTTGACAATAGGCTTCAATGTGTTCCCAAATATCCCTTTGTTGATTCTACAAAAACAGTGTTTACAAACTGCTCAATCAAACTAAGGATTTGACTCTGTGAGATGAATGCACACATCACAAAGCAGTTTCTCAGAAAGCTTCTTTCTAGTTCTTATCTGTGTATATTTTCTTTCCACAACAGGCCTCAATGAGCTCCTAAATAACACTTTGCAGATTCTGCAGAAGCAGGGTTTCTAAACAGTTCCATCAAAAGGAAGTTTTAACTCTGTGAGATGAATGCACACATCACAAAGCCATTTCTCAGAAAGCTTCTTTTAAATTTTCATCTAAAGATACTTCCTTTTTGAACATAGGCCACAATACACTCCCAAATATCCCTTGACATATTCTACAAAAACAGTGTTCCCAAACTGCGCAATCAAAAGAAGGTCTAACTCTGTGAGATGAGTGCACTCATCACAAAGCAGTTTCTCAGCAAATTTTTCGTGGTTTTTATCTGAAGATGTTTCCTTTTTCAGAATGGTCCTCAATGAGTCCCCAAATATACCTTTCCAGATTCTACAAAAGCACTGCTTTCAACCTGTAAAATGAAAAGTGTACATCTGGGTGATGAATGCACTCTTCACAAAGCAAATCCTCACAAACCTTCTTTCTAGTTTTTATCTGAAGATATGTCATTTTTGAGAATAGGCCTCAATGTGCTGCCAAATATCCCTTTGTTGATTCTACAAAAACAGTGTTTACAAGTTGCTCAATCAAACTAAAGATTTAACTCTGTGAGATGAATGCACACATCACAAAACACTTCCTCAGAAACCTTCTTTCCAGTTTTTATCTGTAGATATTTTCTTTTCACAATAGACCTCAATGCACTCCCAAATAACACTTTGCAGATTCTACAAAAGCAGAGTTTCCAAACAGTTCCATCAAAAGGAAGTTTTAACTCTGTGAGATAAATGCACACTTCACAAAGCCATTTCTCAGAAAGCTTCTTTTTAGTTTTTATCTAAAGGTATTTCCATTTTGGACAAGGGCCACAATACACTCCCAAATATCCCTTTGCATGTTCTACAAAAAGAGTGTTTCCAAACTGCACAATTGAAAGAAAGGTTTAACTCTGAGAAGAATGCTCACATCACAAAGCAGCTTCTCAGAATGGTTCTTTCTAGTTTTTGTCTGAAGATATTTCATTTTTTGCCATAGGCCTCAATGTAATTCCAAATATGCCTTCGCAATTTCCACAAAAACAGTGTCTCCTAGCTCCTCCATCAAAAGAAAGGCTTAATTCTGTGGAGTGAATGCACACATAACAAATCGGTTCCTCAGAAATCTTCTTTCTAGTTTTACTCTGAAGACACTTCCTTTTTCAACAAAGGCCTCAGTGTGCTCCCAAATATCCCTTCACAGATTCTATGAAAAACAGTGTGTCCAAACTGCTTCATCATAAGAAAGTTATACTCTGTGAGATGAATGCATACATCACAAAGCAGTTTCTCAGAAAGATTATTTCTTTTTTTCTTTTTTTTTAAATTTTATTATTATTATACAATAAGTTTTAGGGTACATGTGCACAATGTGCAAGTTTGTTACATATGTATACATGTGCCTTGTTGGTGTGCTGCACCCATTAACTCGTCATTTAACATTAGGTATATCTCCTAATGCTATCCCTCTCCCCTCCCCACCCCACAATCGTCCCCAGAGTGTGATGTTCCCCTTCCAAACTTATTTCTACTTTTTGTATCAAGATATTTCCTCTTTCACCATAGAATATAATTAGCTCCCAAATATGCTTTCACAGATTCTACAAAATAGTGTTTCCAAACTGCACCATCAAAAGAAAGGTTTATCTTTGTGAGATGAATGCCCATATCGCAAATCAGTTTCTCAGAAAACTTTCTAATTTAATTCTGACGATATTTCCTTTTTTACCATAGTCCTCAATGCACTCCCAAATATGACTTCGCAGATCATACAAAAACAGTGTTTCCAATCTGCTCAATCAAAAGAAAAGTTTCAGTATTTGAGATGAATGGACTCATTATAAAGCAGTAGCTCAGAAAGTTTATTTCTAGTTTTTCCCTGAAGATGTTTCCTTTTTCATCGTAGGCCTCAATGCGATCCAAAATATCCCTTCATAAATTCTGCAAAAATAGTGTTTCAAAACTGCTCCATCTATAGAAAAGTTTAATCTCATGAAATGAATGCACATATAACAAAGCAGTCTCTCAGAAATCTATGGTGTTTTTATCTAAAGATACTTCCTTTCTAACCATTGGCTTCAATGTCCTCCCAAATATCCCTTTGCATGCAGATTATTCAAAAACAGTGTTTCCAAATTGCCCCATCAAGAGAAATGTTTAACTCTGTGAGATGAATCCATGCATCACAAAGCAGTTTCTCACAAAGCTTCTTTCTAGTTTTTCTCTGAAGATATTTCCTTTTTCACCATAGGCATTAAAGTGCTCTGAAATATCCCTTCATAGATTCTATAAAAACATTGTTTCCAAACTGCTCCATAAAAAGAAACGTTTAATTCTTGAGAGAGATGAACACATCACAAAGCAGTTTCTCACAAAGCTTTTCTATGTTTTTCTCTGAAGATATTTGCTTTCTCACAATAGGCCTCAATGGGCAAACAAATATCCCTTAGCATATTCTACAAAAACAGTGTTTTCAAACTGATCCTTCAACAGAAACTTTAACTCTGGGAGAAGAACAGACTCATCACAAAGCCATTTCTCAGAAAGCTTCTTTCTGGTTTTTTTCTGAAGATGCATCTTTTTTCAGCCTAGGCCTCAATGCACCCACAAATACCTCCTCCTAGATTCTACAAAAACAGTTTCAAAACTGCTCAATCAAAAGAAAGTTTTCACTCTGTCAGATGAATGCCCACGTTACAAAGCAGTTTCTCAGAAAACTTTATTCTAGTTTTTTGCTGAAGGTATTTCCTTTTTCACCATAGGCCTCATTGCGCTCCTAAATATCCCTTCACAGAATCTACAAAAACCGTGTTTCCAAAGAGCTTCATCAAAAGAATTAACTGTATGAGATGAATGCACACATCACAGATCAGTTTCTCAGATATCTTCTTTCTAGTTTTTACCTAAAGATATTTCCTTTCTGACAATAGTCCTCAATGCACTCCCAGATATCCCTTCAGAGTTTCTACAAAAGGAGTGTTTCTAAAATGCTCCATCAAAATAAAGGTTTAACTATGTGAGATGAATGCACAGATTGCAAAGCCATTTCTTCAGAAGCTTCTTTCTACTTTTTCTCTGAAGTTATTTCCTTTTTCGCCATAGAGCTCAATGCACTCCCAGATATCCCTTCACAGATTCTACAAAGCTGTGTTTCCAAACTTCTCAATGAAAAGAAAGCTTTAACTCTGTGAGATGAAGGCACATCACACAAAGCAGTTTCTCAGAAAACTTCTTTCTACTTTTTATCTGAAGATGTTTTTTCACCATAGGTTTCAAAGTGCTGCCAAATATCCCTTCACAGATTCTACTAAACTCCTCCACCAAAAGAAATGTTTAACTCTGTTACATGAATGCACACATTATCAAGCAGATTTTCAAAAAGTTCCTTCTAGTTTTTATATGAAGATATTTCATCACCACAGTGCTCAATGTGCTCCCAAATATCCCTTTGCAGATTCAACAGAAATAGTATTTTCAAACTTTTGAATCCAAAGTAATGTTTAACTCTGTCAGATGAATGCACACTTCACAAAGCAGTTTCTCAGAAAGCTTTTTTCTTATTTTTCTCTGAAGATATTTCCTTTTTCACCATAGTCCTCAATGGACTCCCAAATATCACTTCACACATTCTACAAAAATAGTGTTTTCAGAAAGCTTCATCAAGGAAACCTTTCCCTCTGTGAGAAGAATGCACACAACACAAAGCATTTTCTCAGAAAGATTCCTTCTAGTTTTTTTCTAAAGATATCCCCTTTTAGAAGATAGTCCTCAATGTGCTCCCAGATATCCTTTGGCAGTTTCTACAAAAACAGTTTCCAAGCTGCTCCATCAAAATAGAAGTTTAACTCTCTGAGATGAAGGCACACATCAGAAAGCAGTTTCTCATAAAGCTTCTTTGTAGTTTTCATCTGGACATATTTTCCTTTTGACCATAGGCCTCAATGTGCTCCCAAATATCCCTTCGGAGATTCTACAAAAACTGCGTTACCACACAGCTCCATCAAAACAAATGTTTAACTCTGTGAGACGAGTGCACCCCTCACAAAGCAGTTTTTCATAAAGCTTCTTTCCAGTTTTTCTCTGAAGATAATTCCACTTTCACCACAGGCATCACTACATTCCCAAATATCCCTTCATGGATTCTACAAAAACAGTGTTTCCAAACTGCTCAATCAAAAAGAAGGTTAACACTGCACATGCAATGCACACATCACAAATAAGTATCTCCATAAAACTCTTTCTGGTTTTTCTCTTAAGGTATTTCATTTTTCACCATAGGCCTCAATGTGCTCCCAAATATAACTTTGCAGATTCTACAAAAACAGTGTTTCCAAACTCAATCAAAAAAGGATTAACTTTGTGAGATAAATGCACACATCATAAAGCAGTTTCTCAAAAAGCTCCTTTCTTTTTTGGTGGGGGGGATTTTATTTTCTTTTTTATTTTATTTCACTATTATTATACTTTAAGTTTTAGGGTACATGTGCACAATGTGCAGGTTTGTTACATATGTATACATGTGCCATGTTGATTTCCTGCACCCATTAACTCATCATTTAGCATTAAGTATATATCCTAATGCCATCCCTCCCTCTTTCCCCCACCCCACAACAGTCCCCAGAGTTTGATGTTCCCTTCCTGTGTCCATGTGTTCTCATTGTTCAATTCCCAGCTATGAGTGAGAACATACGGTGTTTGGTTTCTTGTCCTTCTGATAGTTTACTGACAATGAAGATTTCCAGTTTCATCCATGTCCCTACAAAGGACATGAAGTCATCAATTTTATGGCTGCATAGTATTCCAAGGTGTACATGTGCCACATTTTCTTAATCCAGTCTATCGATGTTGGACATTTGGGTTGGTTCCAAGTCTTCGCTATTGTGAATAGTGCTGCAATAAACATATGTGTGTATGTGTCTTTATAGCAGCATGATTTACAGTCCTTTGGTTATATACCCAGTAATGGGATGGCTGGGTCAAATGGTATTTCTAGTTCTAGATCCCTGAGGAATCACCACACTTACTTCCACAATGGTTGAACTAGTTTACAGTCCCACCAACAGAGTAAAAGTGTTCCTATTTCTCCACATGCTCTCTAGTACCAGTTGTTTCCTGACTTTTGAATGATGGCCATTCTAACTGGTGTGAGATATATCTCATTGTGGTTTTGATTTGCATTCCTCTGATGGCCAGTGATGATGACCATATTTTCATGTGTTTTTTGGCTTCATAAATGTATTCTTTTGAGAAGTGTCTGTTCATGTCCTTTGTCCACTTTTGATGGGGTTGTTGTTTTTTTTCTTTTAAATTTGTTTGGGTTCATTGTAGATTCTGGATATTAGCCCTTTGTCAGATGAGTAGGTTGTGAAAATTTTCTCCCATTTTGTATGTTGCCTGTTCACTCTACTGGTAGTTTCTTTTGCTTTGCAGAAGCTCTTTAGTTTAATTAGATCCCATTTGTCAATTTTGGCTTTTGTTGCCATTGCTTTTTGTGTTTTAGGCATGAAGTCCTTCCCCATGTCTATGTCCTGAATGGTAATGCCTAGGTTTTCTTCTAAGGTTTTTATGGTTTTAGGTCTAACATGTAAGTGTATAATCCATCTTGAATTAATTTTTGTATAAGGTGTAAGGAAGTGATCCAGTTTCAGCCTCCTACATATGGTTAGCCCGTTTTCCCAGCACCATTTATTAAATAGGTAATCCTTTCCCCATTGCTTGTTTTTGTCAGGTTTGTCAAAGATCAGATAGATGTAGACATGCAGCATTATTTCTGAGTTCTCTATTCTGTCCCATTGATCTATATCTGTGTTTTGGTACCAGTACCATGCTGTTTTGGTTACTGTAGCCCTGTAGAATAGTTCGAAGTGTGGTAGCGTGATGACTCCAGGTTTGTTTTTTTGTCTTAGGATTCACTTGGCAATGTGGGGTCTTTTTTTTGTTCCATATGACCTTTAAAGTTGTTTTTTCCAATTCTGTGAAGAAAGTCATTGGTAGCTTGATGGGGATGGCATTGAATCTATAAATTACCTTGGGCAGTATGGCCATTTTCACGATATTGATTCTTCCTACCCATGAGCATGGAATGTTCTTCCATTTGTTTGTATCCTCTTTTATTTCATTGAGCAGTGGTTTGTAGTTCTCCTTGAAGAGGTCCTTCATGTCCCTTGTAAGTTGGATTCCTAGGTATTTGATTCTCTTTGAAGCAATTGTGAATGGGAGTTCACTCATGATTTGGCTGTCTGTTTGTCTGTTATTGGTGTACAAGAATGCTTGTGATTTTTGTACTTGATTTTGTATCCTGAGACTTTGCTGAAGTTGCTTATCAGTTTAATGAGATTTTGGGCTGAGACCATGGGGTTTTCTGGATATAAAATCATGTCATCGGCAAACAGGGACAATTTGACTTCCTCTTTTCCTAATTGAATACGCTTTATTTCGTTCTGCTGCCTGATTGCCCTGGACAGAACTTCAAGCACTATGTTGAATAGGAGTGGTGAGAGAGGGCATCCCTGTCTTGTGCCAGATTTCAAAGGGAATGCTTCCAGTTTTTGCCCATTCAGTATGATATTGGCTGTGGGCTTTACATAGATAGCACTTATTATTTTGAGATACATCCCATCATTACCTAATTTATTGAGAGTTTTTAACAGGAAGGGTTGTTTTTCCCTGAAGGTGTTTCCTTTTCCAACATAGGCCTTAATGCACTCCCAAATATCCATTTGTAGATTCTATTGAAGCAGTGTTTACAAACTGCTCCATCAGAGAAAGGTTTAACTCTGTCAGGAAAATGAACACGTCACAAAGCAGTTTCTTAAAAGCTTCTTTCTAGTTTTTCTCTGAAGATATTCTATTTTTCACTACAGGCCTCAACGCACTCCCAAATATCCCTTTGCAGATTCTACAAAAACAGTATTTCCAAACTGCTCCATCAAAAGAGCAGTTGAACTCTATGATACGAATGCACACATCATTAATCAGTTTCTCAGAAAAACCCTTTCTGGTTTTTCTCTTAAGATATTTCATTTTTCACCATAGACCTCAATGCACTCCAAAATATCCCTTCACAGATACTACAAAAAAAGTGTTGCCAAACAGCAATGTCAAAAGAAAGGTTTAACTGTGTGAGATGATTGCACCCATTACGAAGCATTTTCACAGAAGGATTCTTTCTTTTTCTTCTCCGAAGGTATTTCCATTTTCACCATAAGCCTGAATATGCTCCCAAATATTGCTTCACAGATTCTATAAATACATTGTGTCCTAACGGCTCAAAGATAAGGATTGCCTCTGTGATATGAATGCACATATCACAAACCCATTTCTCAGAGAGCTTCTTTCTAGTTTTTCTCTGAAGATGTTTCCTTTTTCATGATAGCTTCGATGCACTCCAAAATATCCTTTTGCAGATTCTACAAAAACTGTGTTTCCAAACTGTTCCATCAAAAGAAAGGCTTAACACTGTGAGATCAATGAACACATTATAAAGCAGTTTCTAAGAAAACTTCTTGCTAGTTTTCATTTGAAGGTATTTCCATTTTCACCACAGGCCTCAATGCCCTCCAAAATATCCCTTCGCACATTCTACACAAACTGTGGTTCAAAACTGTTCAACCAAAATTGTGAAATGAATGCACACATCCCAAATCAGTTTCTCAGAAAGAATCTTTCTAGTTTTTCTCTTAAGATATTTCATTTTTCACAATAGGTTTCAGTGCACTCCAAAATATCTCTTTGCAGATTCTACAAAAACAGTCTGTCCATACTCCTCAATCAAAAACACGGTTTAACTCTGTGAGATGAACGCACACATCACTAAGCATTTTCTCAGAAAACTTATTTTGTGTGTTTATCCGAAGATGTTTCCTTTTTCAAAGTAGGCCTTAATGCACTCCCAAATATCCCTTCACAGATTCTACAAAGACAGGTTTCCAAACTCATCCAAAAAAGAAAGAGTAAACTCTGTGAGATGAATGTACTCATACAAAGCAGTTTCTCAGAAAGCTTCTTTCTACTTTTTTTCTGAAGGTATTTCATTTTTCATGATAGGCCTCAATGCACTCCTAAATACCTCTTAGCACATTCCACCAAAAGAGTTGTTGCAAACTTCTCAATCAAAATGAAGGTTTATCTCTGTGAGTTGAATGCACAAAAACACAAGGCAGTTTCTCTGAAAGATTCTTTGAAGTTTTTCCCTGAAGACATTAACTTTTGCAATATATGCCTCAATGCCCTTCAAAATATACCTATGGCAAACCAGTTTTCCCAGCACCATTTATTAAATAGGGAATCCTTTCCCCATTTCTTGTTTTTGTCAGGTTTGTCAAAGATCAGGTAGTTGTAGATATGCAGCATCATTTCTGAGGGCTCTGTTCTGTTCCATTGATCTATGTCTCTGTTGTGGTACCAGTACCATGCTGTTTTGGTTACTGTAGCCTTGTAGTATAGTTTGAAGTCAGGTAGGGTGATGTCTCTCGCTTTGTTCTTTTGGCTTAGGATTCACTTGGCGATGTGGGCTCATTTTTGGTTCCATATGAAGTTTAAAGTAGTTTTTTCCAATTCTGTGAAGAAAGTCATTGGTAGCTTGATGGGGATGGCATTGAATCTATAAATTACCTTGGGCAGTATGGCCATTTTCACGATATTGATTCTTCCAACCCATGAGCATGGAATGTTCTTCCATTTGTTTGTATCCTCTTTTATTTTATTGAAGAGTGGTTTGTAAGTTCTCCTTGAAGAGGTCCTTTACATCCCTTATAAGTTGGATTCCCAGGTATTTTATTCTCTTTGAAGCAATTGTGAATGGGGATTCACTCATGATTTGGCTCTCTGTTTGTCTGTTATTGGTGTACAAGAATGCTTGTGATTTTTGTACATTGATTTTGTATCCTGAGACTTTGCTGAAGTTGCTAATCAGCTTAAGGAGATTTTGGGCTGAGACCATGGGGTTTTCTAGATACACAATCACGTCATCTGCAAACAGGGACAATTTGACTTCCTCTTTTCCTAATTGAATACCCTTTATTTCCTTCTCCTGCCTGATTGCTCTGGCCAGAATTTCCAGCACTATGTTGAATAGGAGCGGTGAGAGAGGGCATCCCTGTCTTGTGCCAGTTTTCAGAGGGAATGCTTCCAGTTTTTGCCCATTCAGTATGATATTGGCTGTGGGTTAGCCATCTCCACTGCTTGAAGGCCTCACCCCATGCCCTCTGCCAGTCCCATAGTGCTCTGTAAATATGATCACGAGGAAAAGCCCTCTCAGAGTGCGTGTTGCTGTGTACAAAGGAATTTCCATCAATAAAAGCTGATCTCTCCAAAAAAAAAATAGCCATAGGTAGAAAGCTGAAACTGCCTCCCTTCCTTACACTTTATACAAAAATTAATTCAAGATGGATTAAAGACTTAAATGTTAGACCTAAAACCATTAAAATCCTACAAGAAAACCTAGGCAATACCATTCAGGACATAGGCATGGGCAAGGACTTCATGTCTAAAACACCAAAAGCAATGGCAACAAAAGCCAAAATTGACAAATGGGATCTAATTAAACTAAAGAGCTTCTGCACAGCAAAAGAAACTACCATCAGAGTGAACAGGCAACCTACAGAATGGGAGAAAATTTTTGCAACCTACTCATCTGACAAAGGGCTAATATCCAGAATCTACAATGAACTCAAACATATTTACAAGAAAAAAACAAACAACCCCATCAAAAAGTGGGCAGAGGACATGAACAGACACTTCTCAAAAGAAGACATTTATGCAGCCAAAAAACACATGAAGAAATGCTCATCATCACTGGCCATCAGAGAAATGCAAATCAAAACCACAGTGAGATACCATCTCACACCAGTTAGAATGGCCATCCTTAAAAAATCAGGAAACAACAGGTGCTGGAGAGGATGTGGAGAAATAGGAACACTTTTACACTGTTGGTGGGACTGTAAACTAGTTCAACCGTTGTGGAAGTCAGTGTGGCGATTCCTCAGGGATCTAGAACTAGGAATACCATTTGACCCAGCCATCCCATTACTGGGTATATACCCAAAGGACTATAAATCATGCTGCTATAAAGACACGTGGACACGTATGTTTATTGAGGCACTATTCACAATAGCAAAGAGTTGGAACCAACCGAAATGCCCAACAATGATAGACTGGATTAAGAAAATGTGGCACATATACACCGTGGAATAATATGCAGCCATAAAAAAGGATGAATTCATATCCTTTGTAGGGATATGGATGAAACTGGAAAAATCATTCTCAGTAAACTATCACAAGGACAAAAAACCAAACACCACATGTTCTCACTCATAGGTGGGAATTGAACAATGAGAACTCATGGACACAGGAAGGGGAACATCACACTCCGGGGACTGTTGTGGGGTTGGGGGAGGGGGGGAGGGACAGCATTAAGAGATATACCTAATGCTAAATGACGAGTTAATGGCTGCAGGAAATCAACGTGGCACACGGATACATATGTAACAAACCTGTACATTGTGCACATGTACCCTAAAACCTAAAGTATAATAAAAATAAAAATAAACAAAAATAAAAAAAATATCCCTTCGCTGATTCTACAAAAACAATGTCTCCAAACTGCTCAATCAAAAGAAAGGTTTAACTTTGTGAGATGAATGCATGCATCACAAGGTAGTTTCTCAGAATGCTTCTTTCTACTTTCCATCTGAATCTTCTTCGTTTTTCATAATAGGCCTCCATGTGCTCCCAAATATCACTTCACAGTTTCCACAAAAACAGTGTTTCCAAGCTGCTCCATCAAAACAAAAGTTTAACTCTGTGAGGTTAATCCACACATTACAAAGCAGTTTCTCAGAAAGCTTCTTTCTAGTTTTTATGTGAAGATATTTCATTTTTCCCCATAGGCCTCCATGAGCTCCAAAATATCCCTTCACAGACTCTACAAAAACAGTGATTCCAAACTACTCCATTAAAATAAAGATTTCACTGTGTGAGATGAATGCACACATCACAAATCAGTTTGTCAGAAAACTTCTTCCTAGTTTCTCTTATGATATATCCTTTTTCTCCATAGTCCTCAAGGCATTCCCAAATATCCCTTTGCAGATTCTACAAAAACAGTGTTTCTAAACTGCTCAATCAAAAGAAAGATTTATCTCTGTGAGATGAACGCTCATATCCGATAGCAGTTTCTCAGAAAGCATCTTTGAAGTTCTTATCTGAGATAATTTCTTTTTTACCATAGGCCTCAATGAGCTCCCAAATATCCCTTTGTAGATTCTACAAAAACAGTATTTCCAAATGGCTGCATCAAAGAGAGAAAAGGTTTAACACTGTGAGATGAATGCACATATCACAAAGCAGTTTCCCATAAACTTTCTTTCTAGTTTACATGTGAAGATGGTTCCTTTTTCACAATAGGCCTCAACGAGCTCCCAAATATCCCTTCACAGATTCTACAAAAACAGTGTTTCCAAATAGCTCCATCAAAAGAAAGGTTTAACACTCTGATAATGAATGCACAATTCACAAAGCATTTTCACAGAAAGCTTCCTTAAAGTTTTATCTGAGATATTTTCTTTTTCACCATAGGCTTAAAGGGGCTCCCAAATATCCAATCACAGATTCTACAAAAACAGTAATTCCATTCTGCTCCATCCAAAGAAAAATTCAACTCTGAGACATGAAAACACACATCACAAAGCAGCTTCTCCTAATTCTTCTTATTAGTTTTTTGATGATGTTTCCATTTTCAAAATAAGCCTCAATGCACTCCCAAATATCCCTTTTCAGATTCTACAAAAACATTCTTTCCAAACTGCTCCATGAAAAGAAAGTGCACGCACCACAAAGCAGTTTCTCAGAAAGCTTCTTTCTAGTTTTTCTCTGAAGATATTTCTTTTTCATCAAGACCTCGACACATTCCCAAATATACCTTCACAGATTCTACAACAAAAAGTGTTTTCAAACTGCTCCACAAAAAGAAATTTTTATCTTTGTGAGATAAATGCACACATCACAGTACACTTTCTCACAAAGATTCTTTCTAGTTTTTATGTGAAGATATTTACGTTTTCACCGTACAACTCAATATGCTCCCAAATAGCCCCGTGCAGACTCTACAAAAACAGTGTTTCATACTGCTCAACCAAAAGAAAAAGTTGAGTCTGTGACATGAATGCATACATCACAAAGTAGTTTCTCAGAAAACTTCTTTCTCAGTTTTCTCTGAAGATATTTCCTTTTTTACCATAGGCCTCTAAGAGCTCTCAAATATCCTTTCACAGATTTTAGAAAAACAATGTGTTTAAACAGCTCCATCAAAAGAAATTTTTAATTCTGTGAAATGAATGCACCTATCACAAATCAGTTTCTCAGAATTCTTATTTGAAGTTTTTCCCTAAAGATATTTCCTTTTTCACCATTGGCCTCAATATGCTCCCAAATATCTCTTCACAGAATCTACATAAAAAGTCTTCCCAAAGTGCTCTAACAAAAGAAAAGTTTAACTCTGTGACAATGAATACACACACAACACAAGTCAGTTTCCTAGAAAGCTTCTTTCTAGTTTTTACCTAAAGATATTTCCTTTTTGACCATAAGCCTCAATGAGCTCTGAAATATCCCTTCACAGATTCTACAAAAACAGTTTCCAAAATGCTCCATCAATAGAAAAGTTTAACTCTGTGAGATGTATGCACACATAACAAAGCAGTTTCTCAAAAAGCATCTTTCTAGTTTTTCTCTGAATATATTTCCTCTTTCATCATAGTCCTCAGTGCTTTCCCAAATATCCCCTTGCTGATAATACAAAAACAGTGTATCCAAACTACTCCATCAAAAGAAAGTTTTAACTCTGTGAGATGAATGCATACTTCACAAATCAGCTACTCAGAAAGCTTCTTTCTGGTTTTTCCCTTAAGATGTTTCCAACTATTCCAATCAATAGAAAAATAGGGAATCCTCCCTAACACATTTAATGAGGCCCGCAACATCCTGATACCAAAGCCTGGCAGAGACACAACAAAAAAAGGGAATTTTAGTCCAATATCCTTGATGAACATTGATGCAAAAATCCTCAATAAAATACTGGCAAACCGAATCCAGCAGCACATCAAAAAGCTTATCCACCACGATCAAGTGGGCTTCATCACTGGGGTGCAAGGTTGGTTCAACATATGCAAATCATTGAACATAATCCAGCATATAAACAGAACCAAAGACAAAAACCACATGATTATCTCAATAGATGCAGAAAAGGCCTCTGACAAAATTCAACAACTCTTCATTCTAAAAACTCTCAATAAATTAGGTATTGATGGGATGTATCTCAAAATAATAAGAGCTATCTATGACAAACCCACAGCCAATATCATACTGAATGGGCAAAAACTGGAAACATTCCCTTTGAAAACGTGCACAAGACAGGGATGCCCTCTCTTACCACTCCTATTCAACATAGTGTTGGAAGTTCTGGCCAGGGCAATTAGGCAGGAGAAGGAAATAAAGGGTATTCAATTAGGAAAAGAGGAAGTCAAACTGTCCGTTTGCAGATGACATGATTGTATATCTTAAAAACCTCGTGGTCTCATCCCAAAATCTCCTTAAGCAAATAAGCAAATTCAGCAAAGTCTCAGGATACAAAATCAATGTACAAAAATCACAAGCATTCCTATACACCAATAACAGACAGACAGCCAAATCGTGAGTGAAATCCCATTCACAATTGCTTCAAAGAGAATAAAATACCTAGGAATCCAACTTGCAAGGGACGTGAAGGATCTCGTCAAGGAGAAGTACAAACCACTCCTCAATGAAATAAAAGAGGATACAAACAAATAGAAGAGCATTCCATGCTCATGGGTAGGAAGAATCAATATCGTGAAAATGGCCATACTGCCCAAGGTAATTTATAGATTCAATGCCATCTCCATCAAGCTACCAATGTCTTTCTTCACAGAATTGGAAAAAACTACTTTAAAGTTCATATGGAACCAAAAAAGAGCCTGCATCACCAAGTCAATCCTAAGCCAAAAGAACAAAGCTGTTGGCATCACGCTACCTGACTTCAAACTATACTACAAAGCTACAGTAACCAAAACAGCATGGTAATGGTACCACAACAGAGACATAGATCAATGGAACACAACAGAGCCCTCAGAAATAATGCCACATATATACAACCATCTGATCTTCGACAAACCTGACAAAAACAAGCAATGGGGAAATGATTCCCTATTTAATAAATGGTGCTGGGAAAACTGGCTAGCCATATGTTGAAAATTGAAACTGGATCAATTCCTTACACCTTATACAAAAATTAATTCAAGATGTATTAAAGACTTACATGTTAGACCTAAAACCATAAAAACCCTAGAAGAAAACCTAGGCAATACCATTCAGGACGTAGGCATGGGGAAGAACTTCATGTCTAAAACATCAAAAGCAATGGCAACAAAAGCCAAAATTGACAAATGGGATCTAATTAAACTAAAGAGCTTCTGCACAGCCAAAGAAACTACCAGCAGAGTGAACAGGCAACATACAAAATGGGAGAAAATTTTCACAACCTACTCATCTGACAAAGGGTTAATATTCAGAATCTACAGTGAACTCAAACAAATTTAAAAGAAAAAAAAAAACAACTCCATCAACAAGTGTCCAAAGGATATGAACAGACACTACAAGAAGGAAGATATTTATGCAGTCAAAAAACACATGAAAAAATGGTCATCATCACTGGCCATCAGAGAAATGCAAATCAAAACCACAATGAGATACCATCTCCCACCAGTTAGAATGGTGATTATTCAAAAGTCAGGAAACAACAGGTGCTGGAGAGGATGTGGAGAAATAGGAACACTTTTACACTGTTGGTGGGACTGTAAACTAGTTCCCCCAGTGTGGAAGTCTGTGTGGCAATTCCTCAGGGATCTAGGACTAGAAATATGATTTGACCCAGCCATCCCATTACTGGGTATATACCCAAAGGATTATAAATCATGCTGCTATAAAGGCCCATGCACACGATATGTTTATTGCGGAACTATTCACAATAGCTAAGACTTGGAAGCAACCCAAATGTCTAAAACGATAGACTGGATTAAGAAAATGTGGCACATATACTCCATGGAATAGTATACAGCCATAAAAAATGATGAGTTCATGTCCTTTGAAGGGACATGGATGAAACTGGAAACCATCATTCTCAGCAAACTATCACAAGGACAAAAAACCCAACACCACATGTTCTCGCTCATAGATGAGAACTGAAAAATGAGAACACATGGACACAGGAAGGGGAACTTCTTCACCCTCTAGGGACAGTTGTGGGGTTGTGGAAGGGCGAAGGATAGCATTAGGAGATATACCTAATGCTAAATGACGATTTAATGGGTGCAGCACACCAACATGGCACATGTATACATATGTAATAAACCTGCACATTGTGCACATGTACCCTAAAACTTAAAGTATAATAATAATAAAATTTAAAAAACAAATATTAACAGAAAACAAAAAACAAAACAAACAAAAAAAGATTTTATTTTTCACCATAGTCCACAATTCACTCCCAAATATCCATTTGCAGATTTTACAAAAACAGTGTTTTGAAAGTGTTCAATCAAAAGAAAGTTTTACCACTGTTGTATGTATGAGACATCCTAAAGCAGTTTCTCCAAAAGCTTCTTTATAGCTTGTATTTGAAGATACTTCCTTTTTCAACATAGGCTTCCAAGTGCTCCCAAATATCCCTTCTCAAATAACACAAAAACAATGTTTCCAAACTGCTCATGCAAAATAAAGTTTACCTCTGTGAGATGAATGCACACATCACAAATCAGTTTCTCTAAATGCTTCTTTGTAGCTTTTCTCTTAAGATTCTTCCTTTTTCATCATAGGCCTCATGGCGCTCTGAAATATCCCTTCACAGGTGTACAAAAAGTTTCCAAACCACTCCATCAAAAGTTTGGAAAGGTTTAACTGTGTGAAATGAATGCATACATCACAAAGCAGTCACTCAGAAAGCTTCTTTATAGTTTTTCTCTAAAGATATAACCATTTTCAGTGTAGGCCTCAATGTGCTCACAAATATCCCTCTGCAGATTCTACAAACAGTGTCCCCAAACTGCTCTGTCAAAAGAAATATTTAACTCTGTGACCTGACTGCACTCGTCACAAAGCAATTTCTCAGAAAGCTTTTTTCTAGTTCTACTCTGATGTTATTTCCTTATTCACCATAGGCCTCAATGTGCTCCCAAATATCCTTTGTCAGATTCTATGAAAACAGTGTTTTCAAACAACTCCTTCAAGAGAAAGGTTTAACTCTTTGAGATTAATGCACACATCACAAAGCAGCTTCTCAGAAATTTCTTTCTAGTTTTTCTTGGAAGGTATTTCCTGTTTCACAGTAGGCCTCAAGGTGCTCCCAAATATCCCTTTGCAGATTCTACAAAAACTGTGTTTCCAAAGTGTTCCACAAAAAGAAGGATTTAACTCCATGAGATGAGTGCACTCATCACAAAGAATTTTTTCACAAAGCATCTTCTTAGTTTTTCTCTGAAGTTATTTCCTTTTTCACCATATTCCTCAATGCATTACCAAATATGCTTTGCAGATTCTACACAATCAGTGCTTCCAAACTGCTCTATGAAAAGAAATATTTAACCCAGGGAGATGAATGCACGCTTCTCAAAGCAGTTTCTCAGAAAGTTTCTTCCTAGTTTTTCTCTAAAGATATTTCCTTTTTCACTATAGGCCTACATGCACTCCCAAATATCCCTTCACAGATTGTAGAACAGTGTTTCCAAACTTTGAAATGAAAATAAAAGTTTAACTCTGTGAGATGAAAGCACACATCACAAAGCAGTTTCTCAGAAATTTTTTCTCTTGTTTTTATCAGAAGATATTTCCTTTTTCAGCATAGGCCTCAATGTTCTCCCAAATATCCACCCAGAGATTCTACAAAAAGAGTGTCTCCAAACTACTCCATCAAAAGAATCATTTAACTCTGTGAGTTGACTGCACACATCACAAGGCAGTTTCTCAGAAAGCTTTTTTCTAGTTGTTCTCTGAAGATATTTCCTTTTTCACCATAGACATCAACACGTTCCCAAATATCCCTTCGCAGATTTTATTTAAAAAAGTGTTTCCAAACTGCTTCATAAAAGAAAGTTATATCTGTGTGAGATGAATGCACACATCACAAAGCATTTTCTCAGACATCTTCTTTCTATCTGTTATGTGAAGATATTTCCTTTTTCAGTATAAGCCCCAATATGCTCTCAAATAGCCCTTTATAGACTCTACAAAAACAGTGCTTTCAAAACTGCTCAATGAAAAGAAACGTTTAACTCTGTGAGATCAATGCACCCACCACAAAGAAGTTTTTAAGAAAGCTTCTTTCTACTTTTCCTCTGAAGATATTTCCTTTTTCACAATAGGCCTCAACGTGCTCCAAAATATCTGTTGGCAGATTCTAGAAATACAGTGTTTGCATTCTGCTGAATGAAAAGAGAAGTTTAACTATGTGAGAAGAATGTACACATCAAAAAGTGATTTCTCAGACAGCTACCTTATAGTTTTTATCCTGGAATATGGGACTTATCCCCATTGGCTTCAGTGGGCGCCCTAATTTCTTTTCACAGAATGTTTTCAAAGGAAAGTTTTAAATTTGTGATATGAGTGCACGCATCACCAAGCAGATTCTGAGAAAGCTTATTTCTTGTTTTTATCTGAAGATGTTTCAACTATCTGCCTCAATTCACTCTCAAATACCCCTTTGCAGATTCTACGAAAACAGATTATCAAACTGTCTATAACTATCTGATCTTTGAGAAACCTGACAAAAACAAGCAATGGGGAAAGCATTCCCTATTTAATAAATGATGCTGGAAAAGCTGGCTAGCCATGTGTAGAAAGCTGAAATTGCATCCCTTCCTTACACCTTATTCAAAAATTAATTCAAGATGGATGAAAGACTTACATGTTAGACCTAAAACCATAAAAACTCTAGAAGAAAACCTAGGCATTACCATCCAGGATAGAGGCATGGGCAAGAACTTCATGTCTAAAACACCAAAAGCAATGGCAACAAAAGCCAAAATTGACAAATAGGATCTAATTAAACTAAAGAGTTTCTGCACAGCAAAAGAAACTACCAGCAGAGTGAACAGGCAATCTACAAAATGGGAGAAATTTTCACAACTTACTCATCTGACAAAGGGCTAATATCCAGAATCTACAATGAGCTCAAACAAATTTACAAGAAAAAAACAAACAACCCCATCAAAATTGGGTGAAGGACATGAACAGACACTTCTCAAAAGAAGACATTTATGCAGCCAAAAAACACATGAAAAAATGCTCATCAACACTGGCCATCAGAGAAATGCAAATCAAAACCACAATGAGATACCATCTCACACCAGTTAGAATAAGCATCATTAAAATGTCAGGAAACAAAAGATACTGGAGAGGATGTGGAGAAATAGGAACACTTTTACACTGTTGGTGGAACTGTAAGCTAGTTCAACCATTGTGGAAGTCAGTGTGGCGATTCCTCAGGAATCTGGAACTAGAAATACTATTTGACCCAGCCATCCCATTACTGGGTATATACCCAAAGGACTATAAATCATGCTGCTATAAAGACACATGCACACATATGTTTATTGCGGCACTATTCACATTAGCCAAGACTTGGAACCAACCCAAATGTCCAACAGCGATAGACTGGATTAAGAAAATGAGGCACATATACACCATGGAATACTATGCAGCCATAAAAAATGATGAGTTCATGTCCTTTTTAGGGACATAGATGAAACTGGAAACCATCATTCTCAGTAAACTACGGCAAGGACAAAAAACCAAACACTGCGTGTTCTCACTCATAGCTGGGAATTGAATAATGAGAACACATGGACACAAGAAGGGGAACATCACACTCCAGGGACTGTTGTGGGGTGGGGGAAGAGGGGAGGGATAGCATTAGGAGATATGCCTAATGCTAAATGACGAGTTAATGGGTGCAGCACACCAACATGTCACATGGATACACATGTAACAAACCTGCACATTGTGCACATGTACCCTAAAACTTAAAGTAAAATAAAATTAAAAAAAAGAAAAGAAATGTTTAAATCTCTGAGATGAATGCACACATCACAAAGCAATTTCTCAGATAGCTTCCTTCTAGTTTTTATCCTGGGATATTCCCCTTTTCGCCATTGGCCTCAATGAGTTCCCAAATCTCCATTTGCAGAATGGACAAAAACAGTGTTTCCAAACCATTGTATAGAAAGAAAGGTTTAACTTTGTGTGATGAATCCTCACAAAACAGCAGTTTCTTAGAAAGCTTCTTTCTAGTTTTATCTGAAGATTTTTCCTTTTTCACTATAGGTCTCAATGTGCTACAAAATATCCCTTTGCAGATTCTACAAAAACATTGTTTCAAACTGCTGAATGGAAAGAAAGTTTTCCCTCTGCAAGATGAATGCCCATATCACAAAGTGGTTTCTCAGATAGCTTCCTTCTTTTTATCTTGGGATATTCATTTTTTCACCATTGGCCTCAATGAGCTCCGAAATGTATGCTCACACAATGGACAAAAACAGTGTTTCCAAACTGCTGAATCCAAAGAAAATTTCATCTCTGTGAGATGAATGCACACAGCACAAAGCAGTTTCTCAGAGAGCTTCTTTCTAGTTTTTATCTGAAGGTATTTCCTTTTTCACCATATGCTTCAAAGTGCTCCCAAATATCCCTTTGCAGGTTCTACAAAAACAGTCTTTCTAATCTGCTGAAGGAAAAGTGAGGTCTAACTCTGCAAGATGAATGCACACATAACAAAGCCGTTTCTCAGTGGGCTCCCTTCTCTTTATTATCCTGGAATATTTTTTTTTCACCATTGGCCTCAATGAGCTCCCAAATGTCCATTTGCAGAATGCACTAAAAGTATGTTTCCAAATTGGTGAATGCAAAGAAAAATTTAACTTTGTGAGAAGAATGCACATATCACAAAGCAGTGTCTCAGAAAGCTTCTTCCTAGTTTTTATCTGAGGATGTTTCCTGTTTCACCATAAGCCTCAAAGGGCTCAAAAATATGCCTTCACAGATTCTACAAAAATAGCATTTCCAAATGGCTGAATGAAAAAATTTTATCATTGTTGGATGTATGCAGACATCACAAGGCAGTTTCTCACAGCCTCCTTTCTGTTTTTATCCTGGGATATTTGCTTTTTCAACATTGGCCTCAATGAGCTCCTAAATGTCCACTTGCAGAATGGACAAAAACTGTGTTTCCAAATTTATGAATCCAATGAAATGTATAACTATGTGAGATGAATGCACACATCACAAAGCAGTTTCTCAGAAAGCTTCTTTCCAATTTTTATATGAAGATACTTCCTTTTTAACCATAGGTTTCAATTTGCTCCCAAATATCCCTTTGCAGATTCTCCAAAAAACAGTGTTTCCAAACTGCTGCAGGAAAAGAGAGGTTTAACTCTACAAGATAAATGCACACATCAGACAGCTGTTTTTCAGAGGGCTCCCTTCTAGTTCTTATCCTGAGATATTTGCTTTTTCATCATTTGCACCAATGAGCTCACAAATGTCCATTCACAGACTGGAAAAAAAGTGTTTTTCCAAACTGGAGAAAACACAGAAAGATGAATGCAGAAATCAGAAAGCAGTGTCTCAGAAAGCTGCTTTATAGTTTTTATCTGAAGATGTTTCCTTTTTCACCATAGGCCTCAATGTGCTCCTAAATATCCCTTCACAAATTCTACAAAAACAGTGTTTCCAAACTGCTAAATGAAAAAAATAAGTTTTATTTCTGCAAGATGAATGCATACATCACAAAGCAATTTCTCAGAGAGCTTCCTTCTTGTTTTTATCCTGGGATATTTTCTTTTTTACTTTTGGCCTCATTGACCTCCCAAATGTCCATTCACAGAATGGACAAAAACTGTGTTTCCAAACTGCTGAATCGAAAGGTAGGTTTAACTCCATGAGGTGAATTCACACATCACAAAGCAGTTTCTCCAAAAGCTTCTTTACTGTTTTAATCTGAAGATGTTTCCTTATTCACCAGAGGCCTCAATGCACTCCTAATATCACTTTGCAGATTCTACAAAAACATTGTTTCCAAACTGCTGAATGGAAAGAAAGGTTTATCTCTGCCAGATGAATGCATACATCATACAGGTTTCTTAGATAGCTTCCTTCTAATTTTTATCTTGGGATATTTGTTTTTTCACAATTGGTCTCAATTAGCTCCCAAAAGTCTATTCGCAGAATGGACAAAAACAGTGTTTCCAAAGTGCTGAATCCAAAGAAAACTTTAACTCTGTGAGATGAGTGCACACATCACAAAGCAGTTTCTCAGAAAGCATCTTTCTAGTTTTTATCTGAGAATATTTCATTTTCACCATAGGCCTTAATGCACTCCAAATATCACTTGTAGATTCTACAAAAACAGTGTTTCCAATCTGCTGAAGGAAAAGAGAGGTTTACCTCTGCGAGATGAGTGCACACATCACAAAGCCATTACTCAGAGTGCTTCCTTCTAGTTTTTTTCCTGGGATATTCACTTTTCCTCCATTGGCCTCATTTAGCTCCAAAATATCCACTAGTGGACAAAAACAGTGTTTCCAAACTGCTGAAAAAAAAGATAGGTTTAGCTCTGTGATATGAATGCACGCATCACAAAGTCATTTCTTGGAAAGCATCTTTTTGTTTGTTATCTAAAGCTGTTTCCTTTTTCACTGTAAGCCTCATTGTGCTCCCAAATATCATTTCACAGATTCTACAAAAAAAGTGTTTACAAACAGCTGAATGAAAAGAAAGGCTTAACTCTGTGAGATGAAGGTCCACATTGCAAAGCATTCTCTCAGATAGCTTCATCCTGGTTTTCATCCTGAGATATTAGCTTTTTCATCACTGGCATCAATGAGCTCCAATATCCTTTGCAGAATATATATAAACAGTGTTTCCAAACTGCTGAATCCATAGAAAGTTTTAATCTGAAGGTGTTTCCTTTTTCACCATAGGCCTCAATGCATTCGCAAATATCCTGCTGTAGGATCTACAAAAACAGTGTCTCCAAACTGCTGAATGAAAAGAAATGTTTAATTCTGTGAGATGAATGCACACATCACAAAGACGTTTCTCAGATAGCTTCCTTGTAATTTTTATCATTGGACATTCACTTTTTTGTCAGTGGACTCAATAAGCTTCCCAAATGTCCATTCACAGAAAGGACAAAATCAGTGTTTCCTAACTGCTGAATCCAAAGAAAGGTTTAAATCTGTGAGATGAATGCAGACATCACAAAGCAGTTTCTCAGAAAGCTTCTTTCTACTTTTTATGTGAAGATGTCTCCTTTTAGACCACAGGCTGTGATGCACTACCAAATGTTCCTTTGCAGATTCTACAAAAACAATTTATCCAGACTGCTAAATGAAAAGAAAGGTATAACTGTTCAAGATGAATGAACACATCCCAAAGCTGTTTCTCAGTTTGCATTCTTCCAGATTTTATTCTGAGATATTTGCTTTTTTGCCATTGTCCTCAATGAGCTCACACATGGCCTTTGCAGAATGAACAAAAACAGTGTTTCCAACAGGCTTAATCAAAAGAAAGGTAAAACTCTCTGAAATGAATGCACACATCACAAAGCAGTTTCTCAGAAAGCTTCTTTCTAGTTTTTAATCTGAAGATGTTTCCTTTTTCACAATAGGCCTCATTGCACTCCCAAATATCATTTCACAGATTCTACAAAAAAAGTGTTTCCAGACTGCTGAATCAAAAGAAAGGTTACACTCTGTGAGATGAATGCACACATCACAAAGAAGTTTCTCAGATTGTTTCTATCGAGATTTTATGTGAGTCTATTTGCTTTTATACCAAAGGCCGCAGACCACTCCAAATGTCCCCTTGCAGATTCAACAAAAAGAGTGTTTGCAAACTGCTCAATCAAAAGTAAGGTTTCACTTTGTGAGATGAATGCACACATCACAAATAAGTTTCACGAAATTCTTCTGTCTACTTTATATGTGAAGATATTTCCTTTTCCAGAAAAGGCCTCAAAGAGCTCCAAATATCCACTTGCAATTTCTACAAAAAGAGAGTGTCCAAACTGCTCAATCAAAAGAAGTTTTCACTCTGTGAGACGAATGCATACATCACAAAGAAGTTTCTCACATTGCTTCTCTCTACATTTTATGTGAAGATATTTCCTTTTCTAACGTTGGCCTCAATACACTCCTAATGTCCACTTGCAGATACTACAAAAAGAGAGTGTCCAAACTGCTCAATCAAAAGAAAGGTTTCACTCTGCAGGATGAGTGCACTCATCACAAAGAAGTTTCTCAGAATTCTTCTGTCTAGTTTTTATGTGAAGATATTTCCATTTCCACAAAAGGCCACAAATGTCTCCAAATGTCCACTTGCACATTCTACAAAAAGAGAGTTTCAAAACTGCTCAATCAAAGGAGAGGTTTCACTCTGTGAGATGAATGCATGCATCACAAAGTAGTTTCTCAGATTGCATCTGTCTAGATTTTATGTGAAGATATTTCCTTTTCTACCATAGTCTGCAAAATGCACAAAATATCCACTTGCAGATTCTACAAAAAGAGTGTTTCCAAACTGCTCAATCAAAAGAAAGGTTCAACTCTGTGAGATGAATGCACTCATCTCAAAAAAGTTTCTCAGAATTCTTCTGTCTAGTTTTAATGTGAAGATATTTCCTTTTCCACCATAGGCCTCAAAGCACTCCAAATGACCACTTGCACATTCTACAAAAGGGGAGTCTCCAAACTGCTCAATCAAAAGAAGGTTTTCACTCTGTGTGATGAATGCACACATCACAAGTTGCTTCTCAGGTTGCTTATGTCTAGATTTTATGTGAAGATATTTCCTTTTCTACCACAGGCCCCAAAGTACTCCAAATGTCCACTTGCAGATTCTACAAAACGAGAGTTTCCACACTGCTCAATCAAAAGAAAGGTTCAAATCTGTGAGATGAATGCACACATCACAAAGATGTTTCTCAGATTGATTCTGTCTAGACTTTATGTCAAGATATTTCCTTTTCTACCCTAGGGAGCCAAGCACTCCAAATGTCCACTTGCAGATTCTACAAAAAGAGAGTTGCCAAACTGCTCTATCAAAAGAAAGTTTTCACACTGTGAGATGAAGGCACACATCTCACACAAAGAAGCTTATCAGATTGCTTCTGCCTATATTTTATGTGACGATATTTCCATTTCTACCATGGGGGCAAAGTGCTCCAAAGGTCCACCTGCAGATTCTACAACAAGTGTTTCCAAACTGCTCAACCAAAAGAAAGGTTCAACTCTGTGAGTTGAATGCACACATCACAAAGAAGTTTCTCAGAATTCTTCGGTCTAGTTTTCTTATGAAGATGTTTACTTTTCCACCATTGGCCTCAGAGAGCTACAAATGTTCACCTGCAGATTCTACCAAAAAAGAGTTTCAAAACTGCTCAATCAAAAGAAAGGTTTCACTCTGTGAGATGAATGCAAACATCACAAAGTGGTTTCTCAAATTGTATCTGTCTAGATTTTATGAAAAGTTAATTCCTTTTCTGCCATAGGCTGCAAAGCTGTCCCAATGTCCACCTGCAGATTCTACAAAAAGTGTTTGGAAACTGCTCAATCAAAAAAAATTTTCAAATCTGTGAGTTGAATGCACATGTCAGAAAGAATTTTATCAGACTGATTCTGTCTAGTTTTTATGTGAATATATTTCCTTTTCCACCAAAAGCCTCAATGCACTCCAAATATCCAGTTGCAGATTCTACAAAAAAAGAGTTTCCAAACTGCCCAGTCAAAAGAAAGTTTTCACTCTGTGAGATGAATGCACACATCACAAACAAGTTTCTCAGATTGCTTCTGTCTAGATTTTATGTGAAGATATTTCCTTTTCTAACGTAGGCCTCAAAGCACTCCTAATATCCACTTGCAGATTCTACAAAAAGAGAGTTTCAAAACTGCTCAATCAAAAGAAATATTTCACATGTGAGATGAATGCACACATCACAAAGAAGTTTCTCAGATTGCCTCTGTCTAGATTTTATGTGAAGATATTTCCTTTTCCACCATAGGCTACAAAACGCTTCAAATGTCCACCGGCAGACTCTACAAAAAGAGTGTTTCCAAACTGCTACATAAACAGAAGGTTCAACTCTGTGAGATGATGCACAAATCACAAAGAAGTTTCTCAGAATTCTTCTTTCTAGATTTTTATGAAGATATTTCCTTTTCCACCACAGGCCTCAGAGCACTCCAAATGTCCACCAGCAGATTCTACAAAAAGAGAGTTTCAAAACTGGTTGATCAAAAGAATGATTTAACTCTGCAAGATGAATGCACACATCACGAAGTAGTTTCTCAGATTGCTTCTGTCTAGATTTTACGTGAGGATATTTTCATTTCTACCATAGGCCAGAAAGCGCTCTAAATGTCCGCATGCAGATTCTACAAAAAGTGTATTTCCTAACTTCTAATTGAAAAGAAAAATTCAACTCTGTAAGATGCATGCACACTACTGAACAAGTTTCTCAGAATTCTTCTGTCTAGTTTTCACTTGATGACATTTCCTTTACTACCATAAGCCACAAAGAGCTCCAAATGTCCACTTGCAGATTCTACAAAAAGAGAGTTTCAAAACTGCTCCATCAAAAAAATTTTACCTCTGTGAGATGAATGCACACATCACAAAGAAGTTTCTCAGATTGCTTCTGTCTGGATTTTATGTGAAGATATTTCCTTTTCTACTATAGGCCATAAAGCGCTCCAATGTCCACATGCAGATTCTACAAAAAGAGTGTTTCCAAACTCATCAAAAGAAAGGTTTAACTCTGTGAGATGAATGCACACATCACAAAGAAGTTTCTTAGATTGCTTCTGTCCAGATTTTATTTGAAGATATTTCCTTTTCTACCATGGGCTGCAAAGCACTCAAAATGTCCACTTGCAGATTCTACAAAAAGAGTGTTTCCAAAGTGCTGCATAAACAGAATGGTTCAATTCTGTGAGATGAATGCACAAATCACAAAGATGATTCTCAGAATCCTTCTGTCTAGATTTTTATGAAGATCATTCCTTTTCCACCCTAGGCCTCAGAGCGCTCCAAATGTCCACCTGCAGATTCTACAAAAAGAGAGTTTCAAAACTGGTCCATCAAAAGAATGATTTAACTCTGCAAGATGAATGCACACATCACAAATTAGTTTCTCAGATTGCTTTTGTCTAGATTTTATATGAGGATATTTCCCTTTCTACCATAGGCCAGAAAGTGCTCAAAATGTCCACATGCGGATTCTACAAAAAGTGTGTTTCCAAACTTCTCAATCAAAAGAAAAGTTCAACTCTGTAAGATGAACGCACACATCAGAAACAAGTTTCTTAGAATTCTTCTGTCTAGTTTTTATGTGAAGATATTTCCTTTTCTACCATAGGCTGCAAATCGCTTTAAATGTCCACCTGCAGATTCTGCAAAAGGAGTGTTTGCAAACTGCTCAACCAAAAGAAAAGTTCAACTCTGTGAGATGAACGCACTCATCTCAAAAAAGTTTCTCAGAATTCTTCGGTCTAGTTTTAATGTGAAGATATTTCCTTTTCCACCATAGGCCTCAAAGCGCTCCAAATGTCCACTGGCAGATTCTACAAAAGGGGAGACTCCAAACTGCTCAATCAAAAGAAAAATTTCACTCTGTGAGATGAATGCACACATATCAAAGAGGTTTCTCATATATCTTCCGTCTAGATTTTATGTGAAATTATTTCCTTTTCTACTGTAGGCCACAAAGTGCTCCAAATGTCCAAATGCAGATTCTACAAAAAGAGAGTTTCCAAACTGCACAATCAAAAGAAAGGTTCAACTTTGTGAGTTGAATGCACACATCTCAAAGAAGTTTCTCAGAATTCTTCTGTCTAGTTTTTATGTGAAGATATTTCCTTTTCCACCATAGTCCTCAAAGCGCTCCAAATGTCCACTTGCAGGTTCTACAAATAGAGAGTTTCCAAACTGCTAAATCAAAAGAAAGGTTTCACTCTGTGAGATGAATGCACACATCACAAAGAAGTTTCTCAGAAGGCTTCTGTCTAGATTTTATGTGAAGATATTTCTTTTCCTACCATAGGCTGCAAAGTGCTCCAAATTTCCACTTGTAGATTCTACAAAAAGAGTGTTTCCAAACTGCTCCATCAAAAGAAAGGTTCATCTCCGTGAGATGAAAGTACACATCACAAAACATTTTTCTGAGTTCTTCTGTCTAGTATTCGTGTGAAGATATTTCCTTTTCTACCATAGGCCTCAAAGCGCTCCAAACATCCACTGGCAGATTTTACAACAAGAGAGTTTCAAAACAGCTCAATCAAAACAAAGTTTTACCTCTCTGAGATGAATGCACACATCAGAAAGATGTTTCTGAGATTGCTTCAGTCTAGATTTTATGTGAAGATATTTCCTTTTCTACCATATGCCGCCAAGCGCTCCAAATGTACGCTTGCAGATTCTTCAAAAAGAATGTTACCAAACTGCTCAATCAAAAGAATTGTTCAACTTTGTGAGATCACCGCACACATCACAAAGTAGTTTCTCAGAATCATTCAGTCTACTTTTTATGAGAAGATAATTCCTTTTCTACCATAGGCCTCAAGTGCTCCAAATGTCCACTGGCAGATACTCAAACTAGTGTTTCAAAACAGCTCCACCATAAGAAATGTTTAACTACATCAGATGAATGCAGACATGAGAAAGAAGATTCTCAGATTGCTTCCATCTAGATTTTATGTGAAGATATTTCCTTTCCTACCATAGGCCACAAAGGGCTCCAAATGTACACTTGCAGATTCTACAAAAAGAGTGTTACCAAACTGCTCTATCAAAAGAAAACTGTAACTCTGTGAGATGCATGCACACATCACAAAGGGGTTCCTCAGATTGCTTCTTTCTAGATTTTATGAGAAGATATTTTCTTTTCTACCATAGGCCATAAAGGGCTCCAAATGTCCATTTGCAGATTCTACAAAAAGAGAATTTCAAAACTGCTCAATCAAAAGAAAGGTTTCACTCTGTAAGATGAATGCACACATCACAAAGAAGTTTCTCAGATTGGTTCTGTCTAGCTTTTATGTGAAGATATTTCCTTTTCTACCACAGGCCTCAAAGCGATCCAAATGTCCACTAGCGGATTCTACAAAAAGAGTGTTTCTAAACTGCTCCACCAAAAGAAAGGTTCAACTCCATGAGATGAACGTGCACATCACAAAATATTTCCCTGAATTCTTCTGTATAGTTTTCATGTGAAGATATTTGCTTTTCTACCATAGGCCTCAATGTGCTCCAAATATCCACTTGCAGATTCTACAAAAAGAGACTTTCAATACTACTCAATCAAAACAAAGGTTTAACTCCATGAGGTGAATGTACACATCACAAAGAAGATTCTCAGATTGCTTCTGTCTAGATTTTATATGAAGATATTTTCTTTTCTACCATAGGCTACAAAGCTCTCAAAATGTCCACTAGCAGATTCTACAAAAAGAGTGTTTCCAAACTGCTCAACTACATCAGATGAATGCAGACATGAGAAAGAAGATTCTCAGATTGCTTCCATCTAGATTTTATGTGAAGATATTTCCTTTCCTACCATAGGCCAAAAAGGGCTCCAAATGTACACTTGCAGATTCTACAAAAAGAGTGTTACCAAACTGCTCTATCAAAAGAAAACTGTAACTCTGTGAGATGTATGCACACATCACAAAGGGGTTCAATAGAAAGTTTCAACTCTGTGAGATGAATGCACACATCAGAAAGAAGTTTCTCAGAATGTTTCTGTCTAGTGTTTATGTGAAGACATTTGCTTTTCCACAATAGACATCAAGGTGCTCCAAACGTCCACTTGCAGATTCTACAAAAAGTGAGTTTCAAAACTGCTCAATGATAAGAAAATTTTACCTCTGTGAGATGAATGCACACATCAAAAATAAGTTTCTCAGATTGCTTGTGTCTAGATTTTATGTGAAGATTTTTCCTTTTTGACCATAGGCCACAAAGTGCTCCAAATTTCCACTTGTAGATTCTACAAAAAGCGTGTTTCCAAAATGCTCCATCAAAAGAAATGTTCAACCACCTGAGATGAACACACACATCACAAAACATTTCTCTGAATTCTTCTGTCTAGTATTCATGTGAAGATATTTCCTTTTCTACCATAGTCATCAAGGAGCTCCAAATGTCCACTTCCAGATTCTACAAAAAGAGACTTTCAAAACTACTCAATCAAAATAAAGTTTTAACACTGTGGTATGAATGCACACATCACAAAGAAGTTTCTCAGATTGATTCTGTCTAGATTTTATGTGAAGATATTTCCTTTTCTACAATAGGCCACAAAGCTCTCAAAATGTCCACTTGCAGATTCCACAAAAAGAGTGTTTCCAAACGGCTCAATCAATAGAAAGTTTCAACTCTGTGAGATGAATGCACACAACACAAAGAAGTTTCTCAGTATGCTTCTGTCTAGTTTTAATGTGAAGACATTTGGTTTTCCACAATAGATATCAAGGCACTCCAAATGTCCACTTGCAGATACTACAAAAAGGAGGTTTAAAAATTCTCAATGAAAAGAAAGTTTTACCTCTGTGAGATGAATGCACACATCACAAGTAAGTTTCTCAGATTGCTTCTGTCTAGATTTTATGTGAAGATATTTCTTTTTCGACCATAGGCCGCAAAGTGCTCCAAATGTCCACTTGCAGATTCAACAAAAAGAGTGTTTCCAAACTGCTCCATCAAAAGAAAGGTTTATCTCTGTGCAATGAATGCACACATCACAAAGAAGTTTCTCAGAATTCTTCTGTCTAGTTTTTATGCAAAGATATTTCCTTTCAAACCATAGGGCTCATAGCACTCCAAATGTCCACTTGCAGATTCTACAAAAAGAGTTTCAAAACTGTTCCATCATAAGAAAGGTTTAACTCCGTCAGTTGAATGCACACATGAGAAAGAAGTTTCTCAGGTTGCTTCTGTCTAGATTTTATGTGTAGATATTTCCTTTTCCACCATAGGCTTCAAAGCACTCCAAATGTACACTTGCAGATTCTACAAAAATAGAGTTTCAAATCTGCTCCACAAAAGAAAACTGTAACTCTGTGAGATGAATGCACACATCACAAAGAGGTGTCTCCGATAGCTTCTGTCTAAATTTTATGAGAAGATATTTTCTTTTCTACCATTGGCCACAATGCCCTCCAAATATCCACTTGCAAATTCTACAAAAAGAGTGTTTCCAAACTGCTCTGTCAAAGATAAGTTTTAACTCTGTGAAATGAACGCACACATCACAAAGAAGGTTCTCAGAATGCTTCTGTCTAGTTTTTATGTGAAGATATTTCCTTTTTCACCATAGGCCACAAAGGGCTCCAAATGTCCATTTGCAGATTCTACAAAAAGAGAATTTCAAAACTGCTCAATCAAAAGAAAAGTTTAACTTTGTGAGATGAATGCACACATCAAAAAGTTGTTTCTCAGATTGTTTCTGTCTAGTTTTTAGGTGAAGATATTTCCTTTTCTACCATAGACCTCAAAGTGATCCAAAAGTCCACTTGCAGTTTCTACAAAAAGAGTGTTTCTAAACTGCTCCATCAAAAGAAAGGTTCAATTCCATGAGATGAATGTGCACATCACAAAATATTTCCCTGAATTCTTCTGTGTCATTTTCATGTGAAGATATTTCCTTTTCTACCATAGGCCTCAATGCACTCCAAATGTCCACTTGCAGATTCTACAAAAAGAAACTTTCAAAACTACTCAATCAAAATAAAGTTTTAGCTCTGTGAGATGAATCCACACATCACAAAGAAATTTCTCAGATTGCCTCTGTCTAGATTTTATAGGAAGATATTTCCTTTTCTACCATAGGCCACAAAGCTCTCAAAATGACCACTTGCAGATTCTACAAAAAGAGTTTTTCCAAACTGCTCAATCAATAGAAAGTTTCAACTCTGTGAGATGAATGCACACAACACAAAGAAGTTTCTCAGAATGTTTGTGTCTAGTTTTTATGTGAAGACATTTGGTTTTCCCCAATAGATATCAAGGCACTCCAAATGTCCACTTGCAGATACTACAAAAAGGTTTAAAAACTTCTCAATGAAAAGAAAGTTTGACCTCTGTGAGATGAATGCACACATCACAAATAAGTTTCTCAGATTGCTTCTGTCTAGATTTTATGTGAAGATATTTCCTTTTCGACCATGGGATGCAAAGTGCTCCAAATTTCCACTTGTAGATTCTACAAAAAGAGTGTTTCCAAACTGCTCCATCAAAAGAAAGGTTCATCTCCATGAGATGAAAGTACACATCACAAAGCATTTCTCTGAGTTCTTCTGTCTAGTATTCATGTGAAGATATTTCCTTTTCTACCATAGGCCTCAATGCGTTCCAAATGTCCACTTGCAGATTCTACAGAAAGAGACTTTCAAAACTACTCAATCAAAATAAAGTTCTAACTCTGTGAGATAAATGCACACATCACAGAGAAGTTTCCCAGATTGATTCTGTCTAGATTTTATGTGAAGATATTTCCTTTTCTACCATAGGCCGCAAAGCTCTCAAAATGTCCACTTGCAGATTCTACAAAAAGAGTGTTTCCAAACTGCTCGATCAATAGAAAGTTTCAAGTCTGTGAAATGAACAGACAGATCACAAAGAAGTTTCTCAGAATGTTTCTGTCTAGTTTTTATGTGAAGACATTTGCTTTTCCACAATAGACATCAATGTGCTCCAAATGTCCACTTGCAGATTCTACAAAAAGAGTGTTTCAAAACTGCTCAATGACAAGAAAGTTTTACCTCTGTGAGACGAATGCACACATCACAAATATGTTTCTCAGATTGCTTCTGTCTAGATTTTATGTGAAGATATTTCCTTTTCGACCATAGGCCGCAAAGTGCTCCAAATGTCCACTTGCAGATTCTACAAAAAGAGGATTTCCAAACTGGTCCATCAAAAGAAACGTTCAACTCTGTGCAATGAATGCACACATCACAAAGAAGTTTCTCAGAATTCTTCTGTCTAGTTTTTATGTGAAGATATTACCTTTCAAACCACAGGGCTCATAGTGCTCCAAAAGTCCACTTGCAGATTCTACAAAAAGAGAGTTTCAAAACTGCTTCATCACAAGAAAGGTTTAACTCCATCAGTTGAATGCACACATGAGAAAGAAGTTTCTCAGGTTGCTTCTGTCTAGATTTTATGTGTAGATATTTCCTTTTCCACCATAGCCCTCAAAGCACTCCAAATGTCCACTTGCAGATTCTACAAAAACGGAGTTTCAAAACTGCTCCATAAAAGAAAAGTGTAACTGTGTGAGATGAATGCACACATCACAAAGAAGTGTCTCAGATAGCTTCTGTCTAGGCTTTATGAGAAGATATTTTCTTTTCTACCATTGGCCACAATGCCCTCCAAATATCCACTTGCAGATTCTACAAAAAGAGTGTTTCCAAACTGCTCCATCAAAATAAAGTTTAACTCTGTGAGATGAATGCACACATCAGAAAAGAGTTTCTCAGAATGCTTCTGTCTAATTTTATGTGAAGATATTTCCTTTTACACCATAGGCCAGAAAGGGCTCCAAATGTCCATTTGCAGATTCTACAAAAAGAGACTTTCAAAACTGCTCAATGAAAAGAAAGGTTTACCTGTGTGAGATGAATGTACACATCACAAAGAAGTTTCTCAGATTGCTTCTGTCTAGATTTTATATGAAGATATTTCCTTTTCTACCATAGGGCACAAAGCTCTCAAAATGTCCACTTGCAGATTCTACAAAAAGAATGTTTCCAAACTGCTCAATCAATAGAAAGTTTCAACTCTGTGAGATGAACGCACACATCTTAAAGTAATTTGTCAGAATGTTTCTGTCTGTTTTTTTGAAGACATTTGCTTTTCCAGAGCAGACATCAAGGCACTCCAAATGTCCGCTTGCAGATAATACAAAAAGAGAGTTTCAAAACTGCTCAATGTAAAGAAAATTTTACCCCTGTGAGATGAATGCACACATCACAAATAAGTTTCTCCGATTGCTTCTGTCTAGATTTTATGTGAAGATATTTCCTTTTCGACCATAGACCCCAAAGTGCTCCAAATGTCCACTTGCAGATTCTACAAAAAGAGTGTTTCCAAACTGCTCCATCAAAAGAAAGGTTCAACTCCATGAGATGAATGTACACATCACAAAACATTTCTCTGAATTCTCCTGTCTAGTTTTTATGTGAAGATATTACCTTTCAAACCATAGGCCTCAATGTGCCCCAAATGTCCACTTGCAGATTCTACAAAGAGAGAGTTTCAAAACTGCTGCATCATAAGAAAAGTTTAACTCCGTCAGTTGAATGCACTCATGAGAAAGAAGTTTCTTAGGTTGCTTCTGTCTAGGTTTTATGTGTAGATATTTCCTTTTCCACCATAGGCCTCAAAGCACTCCAAATGTCCACTTGCACATTCTACAAAAAGAGAGTTTCAAAACTGCTCAATCAATAGAAAGGTTTCACTCTGTGGGATGAATGCACACATCACAAAGAAGTTTCTCAGATTGCTTCTGTCCAGTTTTTATGTGAAGATATTTTCTTTTCTACCATAGGCCAGAAAGCACTCCAAATATCCACTTGCAGATTCTACAAAAAGAGTGTTTCCAAACTCCTCAATCAAAAGAAATTTTCAAATCTATGAGATGAATGCACATTTCACAAAGAAGTTTTTCAGAATTCTTCTGTCTAGTTTTTATGTGAAGATATTTCCTTTTCCACCATAGGCCTCAAAGGGCTCCAAATGTCCAGTTGCAGATTCTAAAAAAGGGAGTTTCAAAACTCCTTAATCGTAAGAAAGGATTCACTTTGTGAGATAAATTCACACATCACAAAGAAGTTTCTCAGATTACTTTCATCTAGATTTTATGTGAATATATTTCTTTTCTACCATAGGTCTCAAAGTGCTCCAAATGTCCACTTGTAGGTTCTACAAAAAGAGAGTTTCCAAAATGCTCAATCAAAAGAAAGGTTTCACTGTGTGAGATTAATGCACACATCTCTAAGAAGTTTCTCAGATTGCTTCAGTCTAGATTTTATGTGAAGATATTTCCTTTTCTACCATAGTCGCCAAAGCACCCCAAATGTCCACTCCCAGATTCTATAAAAGAGTTTTTCCAAACTGCTCAATCAAAACAAAGTTTCAACTCTGTGAGATGAATGCACACAAAACAAAGTATTTTCTCAGAATTCTTCTGCCTAGTTTTGGTGTGATGATATTTCCTTGTCCACCAAAGGCCTCAAAGTGTTCCAAATGTCCACTTGCAGAATCTACAAAATAGAATTTCCAAACTCCTCAGTCAAATGAAAGGTTTCACTCTGTGAGATGAACACACACATCACTAAGAAGTTTCTCAGATTGCTTCTGTCTAGATTTTATATGAAGATATTCTCTTACCCACCATAGGCCACAAAGCGCTGCAAATGTCCACTTGCAGATTCTACAAAAAGAGTGTTTCCAAACTGCTCAAAGAATGGTTCAACTCTGTGAGACGAACACACACATCACAAAAAAGATTCTCAGAATTCTTCTGTCTAGTTTTTGGGTGAAGATATTTTTTTTCCTCCTTAGGCCTGAAAGCACTACAAATGTCCAAATGTGGATTCTACAAAAAGAGAGTTTCCAAGCTGCTCAATCAAAAGAAAGGTTTCATTTTGTGGGATGAATGCACTCATCACAAAGAAGTTTCTCTGAGTGCTTCTGTCTAGATTTTATGTGAAGATATTTCCTTTTGTACCAGAGGCCACAAAGCGCTCCAAATGTCCAATTGCAGATTCTACAAGAAAAGTGCTTTGAAACTGCTCAGTCAATTGAAATGTTCAGTTCTGAGAGATGGACACACACATCACTTAGTAGTTTCTCAGAACTCTTCTGTCTAGTTTTTGTGTGAAGATACTTCATTTTCCACAATAGGCCAAAAAGCGCTAAAATTGTCCGTTGCCAATTCTAGAAAAAGAGAGTTTCCAAACTGCTCAATCAAAAGAAACTTTTTACTCTATGAGATGAATGCACCCTTCACAAAAAAGTTTCTCATATTGCTTCTGTCTCGATTTTATGTGAAGATATTTCATTTCCTACCATAGGCCCAAAGCACTCTTAATGTCCACTTGCAGATTCTACAAAAAGAGCGTTTCCAAACTGCTCAATCAAGAGAAAGGTTCACCTCTGTGAGATGGATGCACACATCACAAAGAAGTTTCTCAGAATTCTTCTGTTTAGTTTTTGTGTGAAGATATTTACTTTTCCACCATAGGTTTCAAAGAGCTCCAAATGTCCCCTTGCAGATTCTATATAAAGAGACTTTCAAAAGTGCACAATCAAAAGTAAGGTCTCCCTCTGTGAGATGAATACACACATCACAAAGTAGTTTCTCAGATTGCTTCTGTCTAGTTTTTATGTGAAGATATTTCCTTTTCTACCATAGGCCAACAAGCCTTCCATATGTCCACTTCCAGATTCTAGAAAAAGAGTGTTTCCAAACTACAAAATCAAAATAAAGGTTCAACTGTGTGAGATGAATGTTCAGCTCTGTGAGATGAACACACACATCAATAGTAGTTTCTCAGAATTCTTCTGTCTAGTTTTTGAATGAAGAAATTTCCTTTTCTGCCATAGGCCTCAAAGCATTCCAAATGTCCACTTGCAGATTCTAGAAAAAGAGTTTCAAAACTGCTCAATCTAAAGAAATTTTTAACTCTGTTAGATGGATGCATACATCACAAATAAGTTTCTCAGATTTCTTCTGTCTCGATTTTATGTGAAAATATTTTTTTTTTCCACCATAGGCCACAAAGTGTTTCAAATGTCCACTTGCAGATTCTATAAAAACAGTGTTTCCAAACTGCTCCATTAAAAGAAAAGTTCAACCCTCTGAGATGAATGCACATATCACAAAGTAGTTTCTCAGAATTCTTCTATCTAGTTTTTGTGTGAAGATATTTCGTTTTCCACCATAGGCCTCAAAGTGCTCAAAATGTCCACTTGCAGATTCTACAAAGAGGGTTTCCAAACTTCTCAATCAAGAGAAAGTTCAAGTCCATGAGATGAACGAACATATTACAAAGAAGTTTCTCAGAATTCTTCTGCCTAGTTTTTGTGTCAAGATATTTCCTTTTTCACCATAGGACTCAAAGCGATCCACATGTCCACTTGCAGATTCTACAAAAAGAGAAGTTCCAAACTGCTCAGTCAGTAGAAAGGTTTCACTCTGTGAGATGAGCAAACACATCACAAAGAAGTTTCTCTGATTGCTTCTGTCTAATTTTTATGTGAAGATATTCCCTTTTCTACCATAAGCCACAAAGTGCTCCAAATGTCCACTTGCAGATTCTAAACAAACAGTGTTTCCAAACTGCTGAATAAAAAGAAAGTTTCAACTCTCTGGGATGAGCTCACACATCACAAAGAAGTTTCTAAGAATTCTTCTGGCTAGCGTTTGTGTGAAGATATTTCCTTTTCCACCACAGGCCTCAATGCACTCCAAATGTCCGCTGGCAGATTCTACAAAAAGAGAGTTTCCAAACTGCTCCATCAGAGGAAAGGTTTCACTCTGTGAGATGAATGCACACATCACAAAGAAGTTTCTTTTTTTTTTTTTTTTTGAGATAGAGTCTTGCTCTGTCACCCAGGCTGGAGTGAAGAGGAGCAGTCTCAGCTCACTGCAAGCTCCACCTCCCAGGTTCATGCCATTCTCCTGCCTCAGCCTCCCGAGTAGCTGGGACTACAGGCGCCCGCCACCATGCCCAGCTAATTTTTTGTATTTTTTGTAAAGACAGGGTTTCACTGTGGTCTCGATCTCCTGACCTTGTGATCCACCCGCCTCGGCCTCCCAAAGTCCTGGGATTACAAGCATGAGCCACCACACCCAGCCTTCCACAAAGAGGTTTCTCAGATTGATTCTGTCTAGATTTTATGTGAAGATATTTACTTTTTTTGTCATAGGCCTCAAAGCGCTCCCAGTGTCCCCTTGCAGATTCTACAAAAAGAGAGTTTCCAAACTGCTCAATCAAAAGAATGTCTCAACACTGTGAGATGAATGCACACATCACGAATAAGTTTCTCAGATTGCTTCTGTCTAGATTTTATGTGAAGATGTTTTCTTTTCCGCCATTGGCCGCAATGCCCTCCAAATGTCCACTTGCAGATTCTACAAAAAGAGTGTTTCCAAACTGCTCTATCAAAAGAAAGTTTTATCTCTGTGAGATGAATGCACACATCACAAAGAAGTTTCTCAGAATGCTTCTGTCTAGTTTTTATGTGAGTAACTCTGTGAGATGAATGCACACATCACAAAGAGGTGTCTCAGATTGCTTCCGTCCAGATTTTATATGAATATATTTATTTTCTACCATATGCCTCAAAGCACTCCAAATGTCCACTTGCAGATTCTACAAAAAGAATGTTTCCAAACTGCTCAATCAAAAGAAAGGTTTCACTCTGTGAGATGAATGCAGACATCACAAAACAGTTTCTCAGATTGTTTCTGTCTAGATATTATGTGATATTTCCTTTTCTACCTTGGGCCACAAAATGCTCCAAATGTCCACTTGCAGATTCTACAATAAGAGTGTTTCCAAATTGCTCAAAGAAAGCTTCAACTCTGTGAGATGAACACATGCATCAGAAAGAAGTTTCCCAGAATTCTTCTGTCTAGTTTTTATGTGAAGATATTTCCTTTTCTACCAGTCAATTTTCCTTTTCTACACTCCACTCCACTCCTCTCCACTCAACTCCACTCCTCTCCACTCCACTCCACTCCATTCCACTCCACACCAGTCCATTACACTCCACTCCATTCCACTCCTCTAAACTCCACTCCATTCTATTCCATACCATTCCATTCCAGCACACTCCACTCCACTCAACTCCATACCACTCCATCAATTCTACTCCACTGCACTCCATTCCACAACACTCCACTGCACTCGACTCCACTCCACTCCACTCCATTCCATTCCATTCCATTCCATTCCAATCCATTCCATTCCACTTCACTCCACTCCACTCCATGGAAGTACTCTCCACTCCACTACTCTCCTTAACACTCTTCTCCACTGAACTCCACTCCACTCCACTCCATTCCATTTCTATCCCATTCTATTTGACACCATTCCACTCCACTCCACTCCACTACACAACACTGAACTCCACTCGACTACACTGCACTCCACTGCACTCCACTCCACTCCATTCCATTCCATTCGTTTCTTCGACCGGATCACACTCTGTCACCTAGTCTAGAGTGCAGTGGCATAATCTCAGTTCACACTTCCTTTCACCATTCCATTCCATTCCATTTCATGCCATTTCATTCCATTCCATTCCATTCCACTTCACTCCACTCCACTCCATGGAAGTACTCTCCACTCCACTACTCTCCTTGACAGTCTTCTCCACTGCACTCCACTCCATTCCATTTCTATCCCATTCTATTTGACACCATTCCATTCCACTCCACTCCGCTACACAACACTGGACTCCACTGGACTACACTGCACTCTACTCCACTCCATTCCATTCCATTCGTTTCTTCTACAGGATCTCACTCTGGCACCTAGTCTAGAGTGCAGTGGCATAACCACAGTACACATTTTCTTTCACCATTCCATTCCATTCCATTCCATTCCATTCCATTGCACTCCACTCCTATCCACTCCATTCCCTCCCATTCCACTCTATTCCATTCCATTCCATCCCACTCCATTCCAGTCTACTCCACTGCATTACATCTCATCCCTTTCAACTCCATTCTACTGCACTCCACTCGAGTCTACTCCACTCCATTCAATTCCACTCTAACCCATTTGATTTCAATCCTTTCCAATTTAATCCACTCCACTCCACTCCACTCCATTCCATTCCACTCCACTCCACTCCATTCCATTCCATTCCACTCCATTCCATTCCTTTCCACTCCATTCCACTCCACTGCATGCCATTCCAGCACATTCTTTTCCACTCCATTCCACTCCACTGTACTCCACTCCTCTCCACTCCACTCCACTCTATTCTATTCCATTCCATTCCATTACACTCCATTCCACTCCACTCCACTCCATTCCTCTCCATTCTAATCCATTCCATTCAATTCCACTCCATTCCTTTCTACAGGTTCTCACTCTGTCACCCAGTCTGGAGTTGAGTTGCACAATCTCAGCTCAAATTTCATTTCACTATTCCACTCCATTCCATTCCGTTCCATTGCATTCCATTCCATTCCACTCCATTCCATTCAGTTGTATTCTATTCCACTCCATTCCACTCCTCTCCATTCCATTTCATCCCATTCCATTGTACTCCAATCCACTCCACTCCTGTGCACTCCACTCACCTCTATTCCATTACATACCATTCCATCGCATGCCACCCCATTCCATCCCACACCATTCCAATCCTCTCCAGTCCACTCCACGCCACTCCTTTCCATTCCATACCATTCCATCGCATTTCATTCCACTCCACTCCACTGCACTCCATTCCACAGCATTAAATTCCACTCCATCCCATTCGATTCCACTCTATTCCATTCCACTCCACTCCAATTAACTCCATTCCATTACAACCCATTTCATTCCACTCCATTCCATTTCCTTCCATTCTACTCTTCTCCACTCCACTCCATTGCATTCCATTACACTCCATTCCACTGTACTCCACTCCACTCCAACTCCACTCCATCCCATTCTATCCCATTCCTTTGCATTCCATTCCACTCCACTCTGCTCCACTCCACTCCACTCTATTCTATTACATTACATTACATTCCTTTACACTCCATTCTTCTCCACTCCACTCCAGTCTATTCCATTCCATTCAATTCTACACCATTCCAATCCATTCCTTTCTTTCGTCAGTTTCTCACTCTGTCACACTGTCTGGAGTGTAGTTGCATAATCTCAGCCAGCATTTCATTTCACCATACCATACCATTCCATTCCATTCCATTGCATTCCATAGCATTCCATTCCATTCCATTCTATTCCATTCCATTTTATTCCATTCTACTCCACTCCACTCCACTTAATTCCATTCTATTCCATTGCAGTCCATTCCATTCAATTCCATTCCACTCCATTCCATTCCATTTGTTTCTTGACAGGATCTGACTCTGTCACCCAGCCTGGAGTGCAGTGGCAGAATCTCAGCTCACATTTCATTTCACCATTCCATTCCATTCCATTCCAATCCACTCGATTCCTTTCCACTCCACTCCCTCCTTTTACCATCCATTCCACTCCACTCCACTCCATTCCACTCCTCTCCACTCCAATCCATTCAACTCCAATCCATTCCATTCCTTTCCATCCAAATCCATTCCACTCCACTCCACTCCACTCCACTCCACTCCACTCCACTCCACTCCATTCCATTCCATTCCACTCCATTCCATTCCATTACTTTCTTTCGACAAGATCTCACTCTGTCACACAGGCAGGAGTGCAGTGGCAGAATCTCACCTCACATTTCATTTCACCATTCCAATCCCTTTCATCCCACCCATGTCCACTCCACTAAACTCCATTCCACTCTACTCCATTCCACTCCACTCCACGCCTTTCCTCTACACTCCACTCCACTCCATTCCACTCCACACAAGTCCATCCCACTCCACTCCATTCCACACCACTCAACTCATCTACACTCCACTCCATTCCATTCCAGCACACTCCACTCCACTCAACTCCATAACACTCCACTCAATTCCACTCCCATCCACTACACTCCACTACACTCTTCTACACTCCACTCTATTCCTTTCCATTCGAATCCATTCCATTCCACTCCACTGCATTCCGCGAAAGTATACTCCAGTCCACTACTCTCCTTTCCACTCTTCTCCACTGCACTCCACCCCACTCCACTCCATTCCATTACATCCCATTTAATTTGACTCCATTCCACTGCACTAAACTCCACTCCACTCTACTCCACTCCACTAAACTTCATTCCGTTCCATTCCATTGCATTCCATTGCATTCCACTCCATTCCATTCCATTTGTTTCTTCGATAGGATCTCACTCTCTCACCTAGGCTGGAGTGCAGTGGCACAATCTCAGCTCACCGTTCATTTCACCATTCCATTCCATTCCATTCCATTCCATTCCATTCCACTCCACTCCTTTCCACTCCACTCCCTCCCATTCCAATCCACTTCATTCCTTTTCACTCCATTATACTCCATTCCACTCTACTCCACTCCATTCCATTCCATCTCATTCCATTCCATTCCATTCTACGGCACTCCACTCCAAACCACTCCACTCCATTCCATTCCACTCCATCACATTTTATTCCAATCCTATCCCCTTTAGTCCACTCCATTCCATTCCATTCCATTCCATTCCATTCCATTCCATTCCAATCCATTCCATTCCACTACATTCAATTCCATTCCATTCCACTCCACTCCACTCCAGTCCACTCTATCCCATTCCATCGCATTCCTTTCCACTCCATTCCACTCCACTGCACTCCACTCCTCTTCACTACAATCCTCTCTATTCTCTTCCATTCAATTCCGTTCCATTACACACCATTCCACTCCACTCCACTCCATTCCACTCCAATCCATTCAGTTGCATTCCATTCCACTCCACTCCATTCCACTTCTCTCCATTCCATTCCATCCCATTCCATTCCACACAAATTCACTCCACTCCTGTGCACAATGCTCCACTCCCCTCTATACCATTACATCCCCTTCCATCTCATTCCACCCCATTGCATCCACCTACATTCAACTCCACTCCAGTCCACTCCATGCCACTCCTTTCCATTCCACACAATTCCATCCCATTCCATTAGACTCCATTCCACTCCACTCCTCTCCATTCCACTCCACTGCACTCCATTCCACTCCATTACATTCCACTCCATCCCATTCAATTCCACAATATTCCACTCCACTCCTATCCACTCCATTCCATTCCATCCCATTTAATTCCATTCCATTCCATTTCATTCATTGAAATCCACTCCACTCCACTCCATTTCATTCCATTACACACCATTCCACGGAACTCCACTGCACTCCATTCAATGCCATTCCATCCCATTTCTTCCATTTGACTCCACTCCAATCCACTTCACTCCACTCCACTCCTCTCTGTTCTATTCTATTCCATTCCATTCCATTCCATTCCATTCCATTCCATTACACTCTATTCCACCCCACTCCAGTCCACTCCACTCCACTCCATTCCATTATTTTCCATTGCATTCCACTCCATTCCACTCTATTCCTTTCTTTCGATAGCTTTTCACTCTGTCACCCAGACTGGAGTGCAGTAGCACAATCTCAGCTCACATTTCATTTCACCATTCCATTCCATTGCATTCCATTCCATTTTATTCCATTCTATTCCGCTTCGCTCCACTCCACTGTACTCCATTCCTTTCTGTTCCATTCCATTACACTCCACTTCACTCCATTACACTCCACTCCATTGTATTCCTTCCCATTCCATTCCACTCCAATCCACTCCTTTCCGTACCACTACAGTCCACTTCACTCCTCTCTATTCCATTCCATACCATTCAATTCCATTCCATTCCATTCCACTCCATTCCTGTCCTTTACGTTCCGTTTTTTTGACAGGATCTCATTCTGTCACCCAGCCTGGAGTGCAGTGGCACAATCTCAGCTCCCATATAATTTCACCATTTCATTCCATTCCACTCTATTACACTCCACTCCACTCCACAATACTCCACTCCAGTCCATTCCATCCCATTCCATCGAATTCCATTCCACTCCATTCCACTCCACTCCACTCAACTCCACTCCTCTCCATTCCATTCCATTCCATATCAATCCATTGCACTCCACTCCACTCCTCTCCACTCCACTGCACTCCACTCCAATCCACTCCCTTCCATTCCATTCCACTCCCATCCATTCCATTCCATTCCTTTATTTCAACTAGATCTCAATATGTCACCCAGGCTGGAGTGCAGTGGCACAATTTCACCTCACATTTCATTTCACCATTCCATTCTTTTCCATTCCATTCCGTTCTGTTCCGTTCCATTCCATTCCATTCCAATCCACTCCACTCCACTCCATTCCACTCTGCTCCATTCCCCTCCACTCCACTCCACTCAATTCCATTCCATTCCATTCTACTCCATTCCACTCCACTCCACTCCATCCCAATCTATCCCATTGGTTTCCACTCTATTCCACTCCAGCCCACTCCAGTCCATTCCACTCCACTCCATTCTACTGTATTGTATTCCATTCCATTCTAGTCCCTTCCTCTCCACTCCACTGCATTCAAAGCTATTCCGCTCCATTCCACTCCACTCCTTTCTTTTCACAGGTTCTAACTCTATCACCCAGACTGGAGTGCACTGTCACAATCTCAGCTCATATTTCATTTCAGCATTCCATTCCGTTGCATTCCATTCCACTCCACTCCACTCCAATCAACTCCACTCCACTCCACTCCACTCCAGTCTATTACACTCCAGTCGACTCCACTTCATTCCATTCCATTCAGTTCCATTTCACTCGAGTCCACTAAACTCCACTCCACTCCAATCCACTACACTGCATTCCACTCCAGTCCATTTCATACCCTTCCACTCCACTCCATTCCATTCCTTCCACTCCAGTCCACTCCACTGAACTGCAATCCACTCCACTCCACTCCATTCCACTCCACTCTACTCCATTCCACTCCACTCCATTCCGCTCCACTCCACTGTGCTCCACTCTGTTCCATTCCATGCCATTCCATTCCATTCCACTCTTCTCCACTCCACTCCTCTCTACTCCATTCCATTCTATCCCATTCCATTGCAATCCATTACACTCCACTGCAGTTCACTCCGTTCCATTCTATTCCACTCCACTCCATTCCATTCTATTCCACTCCACTCCATTCCATTCCATTCCACTCCATTCCACTCCACTCCACTCCACTCCATTCCATTCCATTCCACTCCATTCTACTCCACTGCACTCTACTGCACTCTGCTCAGTTCCCTTCCACACCATCCCATTCGATTCCACTACATTCCACTCCATTAAAATCCACTCCACTCCACTCTATTCCATTCCATTCCATTCCATTCCATCCCATTCCATTCTACTCCACTCCACTCCACTCTACTCCACTCCTATACACTCCATTCGAATCCATTCCACTCTATCCCATTTGATTCCACTTCTTTACTCTCCACTCCACTCCACTACACGCCACTCCACTCCACTCCACTGCATTCCATTCCATTCCATTCCCTTCCATTCCATTCCATTCCATTCCATTCCATTGCATTCCATTCCATGCCACTCCATTCCTTTCCTTTCTTTCGACAGGTTGTCACTCTGTCCCATAGGCTGGAGTGCACTGGAACAATCTCAGTTCACGTTTCATTTCACCATTCCATTCCTTTCCACTCCACTGCTTTTCATTCCTTTCCATTCCACTCCACTCCATTACACTCCTCTCCACTCCACTCCAATCCATTCCATTCCCCTCCATTCTACTCCACTCCACTCCACTCCATTCCACTCTACTCCATTCCAGTCTTCTCCACTCCACTCCTCTCCACTCCATTCCATTCTTTCCCATTCCATTCCAATCCATTCCACTCAACACCTCTCACCTCCACTCCATTCCATTCCATTCCACTACACTCCACTCCAAGCCACTCCACTCCACTCCACTCCATTCCATTCCATTCCACTCCACTCTATTCCACTCCATTCCATTCAGTTGCATTCCATTCCACTCCACTCCATTTCACTCCTCTCCTCTCCTCTCCATTCCATTCCATTCCATTCCATTCCACACCAAATCCACTCCATTCCTGTGCACTCCACTCCACTCCAATCACCTCAATTCCATTCCATCCCATTCCATTGCATTCCATCCCATTCCATCCCACTCCATTACACTCCAGTCAAGTCCATTCACTCCAGTCCACTCCACTCCACTCTTTTTCATTCCATACCCTTCCATCCCATTCCATTACACCCTATTCCATTCCTTTCCTTTCTTGTGTCAAGATCTCATTCTATCACACAGGGTGGAGTGCAGTGGCACAATCTCAGCTCTCATTTTATTTCACCATTCCATTCCATTCCACTCTATTCCATTCCACTCTATTCCACTCCACTCCACTCCAGACAACTTCACTCCAGTCCACTCCATCCAGTGCTATCCCATTTGATTCCACTCCATTCCACTGCACTCTACTCCAGTCCACTCCCCTCCAATCCATTCCATTCCATCCCAATCCATTCGACTCCATTCCACACCATTCTACTCCACTCCACTCCACTCCTTTCCATTCCACTCCATTCCACTCAATTCCATTCCGTTCCTTTCTTTCGAACAGATCGCACTCTGTCACAGAGACTGGAGTGCAGTGGCAGCATCTCACCTCACATTTCATTTAACCATTCCATTGCCCTCCACTCCATTCCATTCCATTCCATCCCATTGCATTCCATTTCATTCCATTTCATTCCTCCACTGTCCACTCCACTCCACTCATTTCCACTCCACTCCATTCCACTCCACCCCACTCCACACCTATCTACTCCACTCCAATCCAATCCATTACACTTCAAACAAGTCCATTCCACTCCACTCCATTACAGTCCACTCCAATCCATTTATCTCCACTCCATTCCATTCCATTCCATTCCATTCCATTCCATACCATTCCATTCCACTCCATTCCAGCACTCTCCACTCCATTCCACCCAACTCCGTACCACTCCACTCAATTCAACTCCACTCCACTCCACAACACTCCACTGCACTACTCTCCACTCCATTCCATTACACTCCATTCCAATCCATTCCATTCCACTCCATTCCACTACACACAAGTACACTCCACTCCACTACTCTCCTTTCCACTCCTCCACCATACTCCACTCCATTCTATTCCATCCCATTCTATTCTACTCCATTCCAATCCACTAAACTCCTCTCCACTCTACTCAACTCCACTCCACTTCTTTCCATTCCATTCCGTTGCATTCCTTTCCATTCCATTCCATTCCAATCCACTCCATTCCATTCCCTTCGTTTCTTCGACAGGATCTCACTTTGTCAGCCTGGCTGGAGTGCATTGGCACAATCTCAGCTCACAACTCATTTCACCATTCTTTCCATTCTGTTCAATTCCATTCCATTCCATTCCACTCCCCTCCACGCCACTCCCTCCCATTCCAATCCATTCCATTCCATTCCCCTGCATTCTACTCCATTCCACTCCACTCCATTCCACTCAAGTCCACTCCATTCCAGTCCACTCCATGGCATTTGGCTCCAATTCTTTCCACGTAAATCCACTCCACTCCACTCCATTCCATTCTATTCCATTCCACTCCATTTCATTCCATTCCATTCCACTCCACTGCACTCCACTCCACTCCATCCCATTCCATCGCATTTCTTTCCACTGCACTCCACTCCTCTCGACTCTACTCCACTCTCTTCTATTCCATTCCATTCCATTCCACTCCATTCCACTCCATTCCATTCCGTTCTTTTCCATTCCATTCAATTCCACTCCATTCCACTTCATTCCTTTCTTTCGACAGGTTCTCACTCTGTCACCCAGTCTAGAGTGGAGTTGCACAATCTCCACACAAATTTCATTTCACCATTCCATACCATTGCGTTCCATTCCATTCCATTGCATTCCATTCCATTCCACTCCATTCCATTCCTTTCCATTTCACTCCACTCCCCTCCATTCCACTCCATTCCATTCAGTTGCATTCCATTCCACTCCATTCCACTCCACTCCATTCCACTTCTCTCCATTTCAATCCATTCAAATCCAATCCAATCCACTCCACTCCTCTGCACTCCACTCCACTCCCCTCCATTCCATTACAGCCCATTCCATCATATTCCACCCCATTCCATCCCACTCATTTCCACTCCCCTCCAGTCCACTCACTGCCACTGCTTTCCATTCCATACCATTTCATCCCATTCCATTCCACTCCATTCCACTCCACTCCACTCCACAACTCTCGATTCCACTCTACTCAACTCAACTCCACTGCACTTTATTCCACTGCAATACATTGCACTCCATCCAATTCGATTCCAATCCATTGCACTCCACTCAAATCAACTCTGTTCTTTTCCAACCCATTTCATTCCACTCCATTCCGTTTCATTCCATTCCACACCACTCCACTCCATTGCATACCATTACTCTACATTTCACTGCACTCCACTCCACTCCATCCCATTACATCTCTTTCCTTTCCATTCCACTCTACTCCAATCCACTCCACTCCACTCTATTCTATTCCATTCCATTCCATTCCACTCCATGCCTCTCCACTCCATGCCACTCTTTTCCATTCCATTCCATTCAATTCCACTCCATTCCACTCCATTCCTTTTTTCAACATTTTCTCACTCTGTCACCCAGTCTAGAGTGCAGTTACACAATCTCAGCTTCCATTTCATTTCACCGTTCCATATCATTGCGTTTCATTCCATTCCATTGCATTCCATTTCATTCCATTCCAATCCACTCCACTGTATTCCACTCCATTCCATTCAGTTGCATTCCATTCCACTCCACTCCATTTCACTCCTCTCCTCTCCTCTCCATTCCATTCCATTCCATTCCACACCAAATCCACTCCATTCCTGTGCACTCCACTCCACTCCAATCACCTCAATTCCATTTCATCCCATTCCATTGCATTCCATCCCATTCCATCCCACTCCATTACACTCCAGTCAAGTCCATTCACTCCAGTCCACTCCACTCCACTCTTTTTCATTCCATACCCTTCCATCCCATTCCATTACACCCTATTCCATTCCTTTCCTTTCTTGTGTCAAGATCTCATTCTATCACACAGGGTGGAGTGCAGTGGCACAATCTCAGCTCTCATTTTATTTCACCATTCCATTCCATTCCACTCTATTCCATTCCACTTTATTCCACTCCACTCCACTCCAGACAACTTCACTCCAGTCCACTCCATCCAGTGCTATCCCATTTGATTCCACTCCATTCCACTGCACTCTACTCCAGTCCCCTCCCCTCCAATCCATTCCATTCCATCCCAATCCATTCGACTCCATTCCACACCATTCTACTCCACTCCACTCCACTCCTTTCCATTCCACTCCATTCCACTCAATTCCATTCCATTCCTTTCTTTCGAACAGATCGCACTCTGTTACAGAGACTGGAGTGCAGTGGCAGCATCTCACCTCACATTTCATTTCACCATTCCATTCCCCTCCACTCCATTCCATTCCATTCCATCCCATTGCATTCCATTTCATTCCATTTCATTCCTCCACTGTCCACACCACTCCACTCATTTCCACTCCACTCCATTCCACTCCACTCCACTCCATACCTATCTACTCCACTCCAATCCAATCCATTACACTTCAAACAAGTCCATTCCACTCCACTCCATTACAGTCCACTCCAATCCATTTATCTCCACTCCATTCCATTCCATTCCATTCCATACCATTCCATTCCACTCCATTCCAGCACTCTCCACTCCATTCCACCCAACTCCGTACCACTCCACTCAATTCAACTCCACTCCACTCCACAACACTCCACTGCACTACTCTCCACTCCATTCCATTACACTCCATTCCAATCCATTCCATTCCACTCCATTCCACTACACACAATTACACTCCACTCCACTACTCTCCTTTCCACTCCTCCACCATACTCCACTCCATTCTATTCCATCCCATTCTATTCTACTCCATTCCAATCCACTAAACTCCTCTCCACTCCACTCAACTCCACTCCACTTCTTTCCATTCCATTCCGTTGCCTTCCTTTCCATTCCATTCCATTCCATTCCAATCCACTCCATTCCATTCCATTCCAATCCACTCCATTCCATTCCATTCGTTTCTTTGACAGGATCTCACTTTGTCACCCAGGCTGGAGTACGTTGTCACAATCTTAGCTCACATCTCATTTCACCAATCCATTCCATTCCATTTGATTCCATTCCATCCCATTTGATTCCATTCCATCCCATTCCACTTCACTCCACTCCACTCCTTTCCACTCCACTCCTTTCCACTACACTCCCTCCCATTCCAATCAATTCCATTCCATTCCACTGCATTCCACTCCATTCCACTCCTCTCGATTCCACTCAAGTCCACTCCATTCCATTCCACTCCATCACATTTGACTCCAAACCTTTCCACTTTAATCCACTCCACTCCACTCCGTTCCATTCCATTACATTCCATGCCATTCCATTCCATTCCATTCCATTCTACTGCATTTCATTCCATTGCACCCACTCCATCCCACTCCATCGCATTCCTTTCCACTGCACTTCACTCCTCTCAACTCCACTCCCACTCAACTCCACTCCTTTCAACTCCACTCCCTCCCTTTCCAATCCATTCCATTCCATTCCACTGCATTCCACTCCATTCCACTCCTCTGCAGTATGCTCCATTCCATTCTACTCCATTGCGTTTGACTCCCATCCTTTCCACTTTAATCCACTCCACTCCATTCCATTCCATTCCACTCCATTTCATTCCATTCCATTCCATTCCATTCCACTGCACTCTACTCCTCACCAATAAATTCCATTCCATAGCATTCCTTTGCACTGCACTCCACTCCACTCGACTCCACTCCACTCTCTTCTATTCCATTCCATTCCATTCCATTACACTCCATTCCACTCCAGTCCACTCAATTCAATTCCGTTCTTTTCCATCCCATTCAATTCCACTCCATTCCACTTCATTCCTTTCTTTCGATAGGTTCTCACTCTGTCACCCAGTCTGGAGTGGAGTTGCACAATCTCAGGTCAAATTTCATTTCAACATTCCATACCATTGCGTTCCATTCCATTCCATTGCATTACGTTTTATTCCCTTCCATTCCATTCCATTCCACTCCATTCCACTACTCACCACTCCGTTCCATTCAATTGTATTCCATTCCACTCCATTCCACTCCACTCCATTCCACTCCTCTCTATTCCATTCCATCCCATTCCCTTCCAATCCAATCCACTCCACTCCTATGCACTACGCTACACTGCCCTCCATTCCATTTCTGCCCATTTCATCGCTTTCCACCCCATTCCATCCCACTCCTTTCCTCTCCCCTCCAGTCTACTTCACTCCAGTCCAATCCCTGCCACTGCTTTCCATTCCATACCATTCCATCCCATTCCATTCCACTTCATTCCACTCCACTCCACTCCAATCAACTCCACTGCACTCCACTCCATTCCATACCATTCCATTTCACACCATTCCATTCTTTTCCTTTCTTTGGACCAGATCACACTCAGTCACACAGGCTGGAGTGCAGTGGCAGAATCTCACCTCACATTTCATTTCACTATTCCATTTCATTCCGTTCTATTCCATTTCATTCCACCCCTGTCCACTCCACTCAATTCCACTCCACTCCATTCCACTCCACTCCATTCTACTCCACTCCACTCCACTCCACACCGGTCCATCCCACTCCACTCCATTCCACTCTAATCCACTCCACTCCACTCCATTCCACTCCACTCCATTCCACTCCACTCCACTCAACTCCATACCACTCCACTCAATTCTACTCCACTCCACTCCACAACACTCCACTGCACTTGACTCCACTCCATTCCATTCCATTCCAATCCATTCCATTCCACTCCACTCCACTCCACGGATGTTCACTCCCCTTCACTACTCTCCTTACAACTCTTCTCCACTGCACTCCACTGCATTCCATTCCATTCCATTCCATTCCATTCCATTCCATTCCATTCCATTCCATTCCATTCCATTCCATTCCATTCCATTGTATTCCATTCCATTCCATCCCATTCCACTCCATTCCATTCCATTCGTTTCTTTGACAGGATCTCATTCTGTCACCCAGGCTAGAGCCCAGTGGCAAAATCTTAGCTCACATTTCATTTCATCATTCCATTCCATTCCATTCCATTCCATTCCATTCCATTCCATTCCATTCTATTCCATCCCATTTCATTCCTTTCCACTCCACTCGTTTCCACTCCACTTCCTCCCATTCCAATCCATTCCATTCCATTCCTCTCCACTCCCCTCAACTCCACTGCATTCTATTCTACTCCGTTCCACTCAACTCCAATCTTCTCACTGCACTCCACTCCCCTGCACTCCATTCTATTCCATTCCTCTCCACTCCACTCCACTCCCTTCCATTCCATCCCTTTCCATTCACTCCATTCCACTCCTTTCCCCTCCACTCCACTCAACTCCACCACACTCCATTCCATTCCATTCATTTCTTTTGACAGAATCTCACTCTGTCATCCAGGCTAGAGCGCAGTGGCAAAATCTCAGCTCACATTTCATTTCAACATTCCGTTCCATTTCATTCTATTCCATGCCATTCGGTTCCATTCCATTCCACTCCACTCCCTCCCATTCCAATCCATTCCATTCCATTCCTCTCCATTCCACTCCACTGCCCTCCATTCCACCCCATTTCATTCCACTTCATTCTACTGCACTCCACTCGACTCCATTCAATTCCACTCTCTCCCATTTGATTCCAATCCTTTCCACTTTAATCCACTCCACTCCACTCAATTCTATTCCATTCCATTCCAGTCCATTCCATTCCATTCCATTTCACTCCATTCCATTCCATTCCACTCCACTGCACTCCACTCCATTCCACTCCTCTACATCCCATTCCAGTGCATTGCTTTCCTCTCCATTCCACTCCACTGCACTCCACTCCTCTGCACTCCACTCCATTCCACTCCCCTACATTCCATTCCAGCGCAATCCTTTCCAATCCATTCCACTCCACTGCACTCCAATCCTCTCCACTCTTCTCCACTCTATTCTATTCTATTCCATTCCATTTCATTCCATCCCTTTACACTCCATTTGACTCCCCTTGACTCCATTACACTCCAGTGTATTCCATTCCATTCAATTCCACTCCATTCCTCTCCATTCCTTTCTGTCGACAGGTTCTCACTTTGGCACCCAGTCTGGAGTAGAGTTGCACAATCTCTGCTCAAATTTCATTTCACTATTCCATACCATTTCATTCCATTCTATTCCATTCCATTCCATTCCATTCCATCCCATTCCATTCCATTGCATTCCATTCCATTCCATTCCATTCCATTCCATTCCATTCCATTCCATCCCATCCCATCCCATCGCATTCCATTCCATTCCATTCCATTCCATTCCATTCCATTCCATTCCATTCCATTCCATTCAATTTCCCTCCATTCAATTCCACTCTATTCCTCTCCATTCCTTTCTTTTGACAGGTTCTCACTCTGTCACCCAGTCTGGAGGGTAGTTGCACAATATCAGCTCAAATTTCATTTCAGCATTCCATACCATTTCGTTCAATTCCATTTGATTGCATTCCATTCCATTCCATTTCATTCCATTCCATTCCATTCCAATCCATACCATTCCATTCCATTTCATTCCACTCCACTCCAATCCATTCCACTCCTTTCCATTCCGTTCCATCCCATTCCATTCCACTACAATCCACTCCACTCCTGTGCACTCCACTCCACTCCCCTCCATTACATTACATCCCATTCCATAACATTCCACCCCATTCCATTCCACACCATTCCACTCCCCTCCTGTCCAATCCACTCCAGTCCACTGCACGCCACTTATTTCCATTCCATACAATTTCATCCCATTCCATTCCACGCCATTCCACTCCACTCTACTCCACTGCACTCCATTCCACTCCATTGCATTCCACTCCATCCCATTCGATTCCAATCCATTCCACTCCACTCCAATCCACTCCATTCAATTCCAACCCAATTCATTCCACTCCATACCATTTCATTCCATTGCACTCCACTCCACTCCATTGTATTCCATTACACTCCATTTCACTGCACTCCACTCCACTCCATCCCATTCCATAGCATTCCTTTCCATTCTATTCCAATCCACTTCACTCTATTCCACTGTATTCTATCACGTTCCATTCCATTCCTTTACACTCCATTCCTCTCCACTCCATTCCTCTCCACTCTGTTACATTCCGTTCCATTCCATTCCACTTCATTCCATTCCAATCATTTCTTCAGCAGAATCTCCCTTTCTCACCCAGGCTGGAGTGCAGTGGCAGAATCTCAGCTCACAATTCATTTCACCATTCCATTCCATTCCATGCCATACCATTCTATTCCACTACAATCCACTCGACTCCTTTCCACTCCCCTCCATGCCATTACCATCCATTCCACTCCACACCACTCCATTACACTCCACTCCACTCTAATCCACTCCACTCCAATAAATTCCATTCCATTCCATCCCAATCCATTCCACTCCATTCCACTCCAATCCACTCCTCTCTACTCCACTCTACTCCACTCCACTCCATTCCATTCCATTCCATTCCATTCCATTCCATTCCATTCCACTCCATTCCATTCAATTCCTTTCTTTGTACCAGATCACACTCTGTCACACAGGCTTGATTGCAGTGGCAGAATCTCACCGCAAATTTCATTTCACCATTCCATTCCATTGCATTCCCTTTCATTCTACCCATCTCCACTCCACTCCACTCCATTCAACTCCATTCCCTTCCCCTCCACTCCACTCCATTTGTCTACACTCCACTCCACTCTGCTCCATTCCACTGCACACAAGTCCATTGCACTCCTGTCCAATCCACTACACTCCACTCCACCCATCTCCACTCCAATTCATTTCATTCTTAACCATTCCATTCTACTCCATTCAAGCACACTCTTCTCCACTTGACTCCGTAATGTTCCACTGAATTCTACTCCACTCCACTCGACTACACTCCACTCCACTCACTGCACTCCACTCCACTCCATTCCATTCTATTCCAATCCATTGCATTCCACTCCACTCCACTCCACACAAGTACACTCCTCTCCACTACTCTCTTTTCCACTCTTCTCCACTTCACTCCACTCCACTCCACTCCATTCCATCCCTTTCTATTCGACTCCATTCCACTACACTAAACTCCACTCCACTCCACTCCGCTCCACTCCGCTCCACTCCACTCCATTAAATTGCATTGCATTCCATTCCATTCCATTCCATTCCATTCCATTCCATTCCATTCCAATCCATTCCACTCCATTCCATTCCACTCCATTCGATTCCATTCCATTCGTTTCTTCGATAGGATCTCACTCTGGCACCCACGCTGGAGTGAATTGGCACAATCTCAGCTCACTTTTCATTTCACCATTCCATTCCGTTCCATACCGTTCCACTCCACTCCTCTCCTTTCCAATCCACTCCCTCCAATTCCAGTCTATTCCATTCTTTCCACTCCTTCCACTCCGTTCCACTCCACTCCATTCCATTCCATCCCATTCCATTCCACCCCATTCTACTGCACTCCATTCCACACTACTCCACTCTACACCACTCCACTCCATTCCATTCCACTCTATCACATTTGATTCCAATCCTATCGCTGTTAATCCACTCCACTCCATTCCATTCCATTCCATTCCATTCCATTCCATTCCATTCCATTCCATTCCATTCATTCCATTCCATTCCTCTAGATTCATTTCCATTTCATTCCACTCCACGGCACTCCAGTCCAGTCCACTCCACCCCATTCCATTGCATTCCTTTACACTCCATTCCACTCCACTGCACTTCACTCTTCTCCACTCCACTCTTTTCTATTCCATTCAATTCCATTCCATTACACTCCATTCCACTCCACTCCATTCTACTCCTCTCCATTCCATTCCATCCCATTCCTTTCGACACCAATCAACTCCAATCCTGTGCACACCACTCCACTCCCCTCCATTCTATTACATCCCATTTCATCACATTCCACACCATTCCATCCCACTGCATTCCAGTTCACTCCATTCCACTCCATGCCACTCCTTTAAATTCCATACCATTCCATACCATTCCATTCCACTCCATTCCACTCTACTCCACTCCACTCCACTGCACTCCATTCTACTCCATTACATTCCACTCCATCTCATTCGATTCCAGTATATTCCACTCCAGTCCAATCCACTCCACTCCATTCCACCCCATTTCATTCCACTCCAATCCATTTCATTCATTCCATGCCACTCCACTCCACTCCATTGCATTCCATTCCACTTCATTCCACTGAAGTCCACTGCATTCCACTCCACTCCACTGCATTCAATCCCATTCCAGCCCATTTCTTTCCATTCCAATCCACTCCAAGGCACCCCACTCCACTCCATTTCAATCCACTCAATTCGGTTTCATTCCATTCCACCCCATTCCACTCCACTCCTCTCCACTCCAGTCCACTCCATTCCATTCCATTGTATCCCTCTCCATTCGACTCCACTCCACTCGACTGCACTCCCCTCCACTCCACTCCATTACACTCCATTCCATTCCAATCCATTCCTCTCCATTCCAATCCTTTCTTTCTAAAGGATCTCACTCTGTCAGGCAGGCTGGAGTGCAGTGGCACAATCTCAGGTCACATTTCATTTCATCTTTGTGTTCCATTACATTCAAATCCACTCCACTCCACTCCACTCCAGAGCATTCCATTGAATTCCATTACATTCCACTCCATTACACTCCAAACAAGTTCACTCCTGTCCACTCCATTCCATTCCATGAAATTACATTCTACTCCATTCCACTACACTCCACTGCAATCCACTCCAATATACTCCATTCCATTCCATCCCATTCCTATTCACTCCTTTCCCCTCCATTCCACACCACTGCATTCCACTCTACTCCACCCCACTCCAGTACACTCCACTCCATTCCATTCCATTCCATTCCATTCCATTCCATTCCACTCAACTCCCCTCAACTCCACTGCATTCTATTCTACTCCGTTCCACTCCACTCCAATCCTTTCCATTCCACTCCACTCCCCTGCACTCCACTCTACTCCATTCCTCTCCACTCCACTCCACTCCCTTCCATTCCATCCCATTCCGTTCATTCCAGTCCACTCCACTCCACTCCTATTCACTCCGCTAAACTACATTCCATTACAACCCATTCCATTCCACTCAATTCCCCTCCACTCCACTCAACTCCATCCCACTCCACTCCATTCCATTCCATTCATTTCTTTCGACAGGATCTATGTTACATTGGCTGGAGTGCAGTGGCAGAATCTCAGCTCACATTTCATTTCACAATTCCATTCCATTCCATTCCATTCCATTCCATTCCATTCCTTTCCATTATATTCCATTCAACTCCACTCCACTCCACTCCTCTCCATTCCACTCCACTTCACTCTATTCAAATCCACTCCACTCCACTCTGCTCCACACCACTCCATTCCACTCCATTCCACTGCACTCAGTTCCATTCCATTCCATTACCCTACATTCCACTCCACTGCACTCCACTCCACTGCACTCCACTCCACTCCATTCCACTCCACTGCACTTCCCTCCACACCACTGCATTCCATTCCACTCCATTCCACACCACTGCACTCAACTCCTCTTCACTTCACTCTATTTCATTCCATTTCATTCCATTCCTTTCCATTCATTTCCATTGCATTCCATTCTGTTCCATTCCGTTCCCTTCCATTCCATTCCATTCCATTTCACTCCACTTCACTCAACTCCAAACCCCTGCATTCCATTCCATTACGAACCCTTCCATTCCATTCTATTCCACTGCACTTTTCTCCACTTTACTCCACTGCCCTCCATTACATTCCATCCCATTCCACTCCACTCCACTCCATTCCTTTCTATTCCATTCCAACACACTGCAATCCAGTCCACTCCCTTCCATTCCATTCCTTTCCGTTCCATTCCATATAATTCTATTCCATTCCCTTCCCTTCCATGCCATTACACTCCACTCCACTCCACTGGAAATCACTGCATTCCATTCCATTTCATTCCATTCCATTCCATTCCACTGGAATCCACTCCACTCGTTTCCACTTCACTCCATTCCATTGTTTCCTATTCCACTGCACTCCATTCCATTCCTTTCCATTCCATTCCACTATATTCCTCTCCACTCCACTCCACTCCAATCCTTTCTATTCCATTCCACTAAACGGTACTCCACTCCACTGCTTTCCATTCTATTCCATTTCATTCCATTCCATTCCCTTCCATTCCATTCAATTGCATTCCATTCCCTTCCATTCCATTCCATTGCACTGACCTCCACTCTACTCCAACCCTCTGCATTCCATTCCATTCCCTTCCATTTCATTCAATTACATTCCAATCCACTACACTCAACTCTTCACCACTCCAATCCATTCCATACCATACCATTCTATTCCACTCCATTCCTTTCCACTACACTACACTCCACTGTACTCCACTCCTTTCTATTTCATTCAACCACACTGCACTCCACTCCACTGCATTCCATTCCATTCCATTCCCCTCCAATCCACTACACTCCAGTCCACTGCATTCCATTCTGTTCCATTCCTTTCCATCCCACTCAACTCCACTCCATTTCCATCCATTCCATTCCATTCCAATCCATGCCATTCCATTCCATTCCACTCGAAACCCTTCCAATTCACTCCACTCCACTACAATCAATTGCATTCATTCAAAATCAATTCCAGTCCACTCCACTCCATTCCATTCATTTCCATTCCACTCCACTCCCCTCCACTCCTCTCCACTCCATTCCTTTCTACTCCATTCCATTGCACTGCACTCCACTCCACTCCTTTCCATTCCATTCCATTCCATTTCATTCCGTTCCGTTGCATTGCAATCCATTCCTTTGCCTTCCATTCCATTCCATTCCATTCCACTCCACTCAACTCCATTCGAGTGCACTCCAGTCCACTGCCTTCCATTTCATTCCATTCCTTCCCATCCCACTCCACTCCACTCCATTCCACTCCAATCCACTCCACTCCATTCCATTCCATTCCACTCAAAACCCCTCCACTTCACTCCACACCACTCCATTCCACTACACTACACTCCTATCCATTCCATTCCTTCCCATTTTATTCTACTCCACTCCACTCCATTCCATTCCATTCCATTCCACTCCACTCCCCTCCACTCCTCTCCACTCCATTCCATTCTACTACATTCCACTGCACTGCACTCCACTCCAATTCTTTCCATTCCATTCCATTCCATTCCATTCCATTCCATTCCATTCCATTCCATTCCCTTCCTTTCCGTTCCATTGCATTGAAATCCATTCCTTTCTCTTCCTTTCCATTCCATTCCACTCCACTCCACTCTAATCCACTGCATTCAATTCCGTTGTCTTCGAATCCATTCTGTTCCACTCCACTCGACTCCACTCCACTGCATTCCATTCCATTCCATTGCATTCCATTGCACTTGAATCCACTCCACTCCACTCCACTGCACTCCATTCCATTCCTCCCCATTCCACTCCACTCCACTCCGCTCCATTCCATTCCATTCCATTCCATTCCACTCCACTTCACTCCATTCCTTTCTACTCCATTCCACTACACTGCACTCCACTCCACTCCTTTCCATTCCATTACTTTCCCTTCCGTTCCATTTCATTCTTTTCCATTGCCTTCCATTCCATGCCATTCCACTCCACTGCACTCCAAATCACTGCATTCCATTCCATTCCATTCCATTCTATTCCACTGGAATCCAATCCACTCTACTCCACTTCACTCCATTCACTTATTTCCCAGTCCACTGCACTCCACTCCATTCCAATGTATTCCAATCCAGTACATTCCACTCCAATCCTCTGCACTCGCTTCCTTTCTACTCCATTCCCCTAAACTCTTCACCACTCCACTCCTTTCCATTCCATTCTATTTCATTCCGTTCCAATTCATTCCATTCCATTCCATTCCATTGCACTCCACTCCACTCTGCTCCAATCCCCTACATTCCATTCAATTCCATTCCATTCCATTCCATTCCACTCAATTACATTCCTGTCCACTACTCTCTACTATCCTCCACTCCCCTCCATTCCATTCCATCCCATTCTATTCCACTCCATTCCACTTCACTCCAATCCACTCTAATCCACTTCATTCCGTTCCTTCCCATTCCAGTCCACTCCACCCCACTCCATTCCATTCCCTTCAACTCGAATCCATTCTACTCCACTGCACTTTTCTCTATTCCACTCTATTCCATTCCTTCCCATTCCACTCCACTCCATTCCAATCCATTCCATTCCATTCCATTCCATTCCATTCCATTCCATCCCATTCCATTCCATTCCATCCCATCCCATCCCATTCCATTCCATTCCATTCCATTCCATTCCATTCCATTCCATCCCTTACCATTCCATTCCATTCCATTCCATTCCATTCCATTCCAACCCTTTCCATTCCATTCCATTCCATTCATTTCCATTCCATTCCTTTCTATTAAACTCCATTCCACTCCACTCCACTTTACTCCACTCCACTCCACTAAACTCCTTTCCTTTCTCCTCCTTTCCACTATGCTGCAGTCCACTCCACTCCAATGCATTCCATTCCATTCCATTCCCTTCCATTCCATTCCTTTCCACTCCTCTCCACTATACTCAAATCCACTGCATTCCATTCCATTCCATTCCATTCTGGTCCATTCCATTATTTTCTACTTGAATCCACTCTACTCCACTCCACTCCATTCCATTTCATTCCTTCCAATTCCACTCCACTCCGCACCATTCCATTCCATTCCTTTCCACTTCACTCCAATCCTTTCAACTCCATTCCAGTACAATGTATTCCATTCCATTCCACTCAATTCCGTTCCATTCCATTTCATTCCATTCCATTCCATTGCATTCCATTCCATTTCAATGCACTCCACTCCACTCGAATCCACTGCATTCTGTTCCATTCCATTCCATTCCGTTTCATGCCACTCGAATCCACTCCACTCAACTGCACACCACGACATTCCATTCTTCCCATTCAACTCAAATCCACTCCATTCCATTCGATTTCATTCCATTCAGTTCAGTTCTATTGCATTCCATTCCATTCCCTTCCATTCCATTCCATTCCACTCCACTCCACTCCGGTCCAATCCACTCCAATCCACTGCATTCGATTGGATTCCATTCCTTCACATCTCACTCCACTCCACTCCATTCCATTCGATTCCATTCAATTCTATTCCACTCCAATCCACTCCTGGCCATTCCATTCCATTCCATTAGAAACCACTCCACTTCACTCTACTCCACTCCACTCCAATCCATTCCATTCCTTCCCATTCAATTTCATTCCTCTCCACGCCAACCTATTCGATTCCATTCCACTACACTCCACTCCACTCTTCTCCATTCCATTCCGTTCTACTCCATTCCACTGCACTGTACTCCACTCCATTCCAATGCATTCCATTCCATTCCATTCCATTTCATTCCATTCCATTCCTTTCCATTCCATTCCATTCCAATGGGATCCTCTCCACATGACTCCACTTCACTCGATTCCATTCTTTCTCATTCCACTGGACTTCATTCCATTCCTTTAAATTCCATTCCACTGCATTCCAATCCACTCCACTCCACTCTATTCCTTTCTACTCCATTCCACTGAACAGTACTCCACTCCACTCCTTTCCATTCCAGTGCGTTTCTTCCGTTTCATTTCATTCCATTCCACTCCATTCCATTCCATTCCATTCCATCCCATTCCATTGCATTCCATCCCATCCCATCCCATCCCATCCCATCCCATCCCATCCCATCCCATTCCATTCCATTCCATTCCATTCCATCCCATCCCTTTCCATTCCATTCCATCCCATTCCATTCCATTCCATTCCATTCCATCCCATCCCATCCCATCCCATCCCATCCCATCCCATTCCATTCCATTCCATTCCATTCCATTCCATTCCATTCCGTTCTAATCCATTGCATCCCATTCCATTCCCTTACATTCCATTCACTCCTCTCCACTGTACTCTAATACCCTAAATTGCATTCCATTCCCTTCCATTCCATTCCATTCCACTCCACTCAACTCTGGTCCAAACCACTGCATTCGATTCGATTCCATTCCTTCACGTCTCACTCCACTCCACTCAATTCCATTCGATTCCATTCAATTCCATTCCACTCCAATCCACTCCTCTGCACTCCAATCCATTCCATTCGTTCTCATTCAATTTCATTCCTCTCCACTCCAATCTATTCGATTCCTTTCCACTACACTCCACTCCACTCTTCTCGATTCCATTCCATTCTACTCCATTCCACTGCACTGCACTCCACTCCATTCCAATGCATTCCATTCCATTTCATTCCATTGCAATCCATTCCGTTCAATTCCATTCCATTGCATTCCACTCCACTTTAGTAAAATCCACTTCATCCCATTCCATTCCATTCCATTCCTACCCACTCTACTCCACTCTATCCGACTCCATTCCACTCCACTCCAATACACTGCATTCCATTCCATTCCATTCCATTCCATTCCATTCCATTCCATTCCATTCCATTCCAATGGGATCCACTCCACACGACTCCACTTCACTCGATTCCATTCTTTCTCATTCCACTGGACTTCATTCCATTCCTTTAAATTCCATTCCACTGCATTCCAATTCACTCCACTCCACTCTATTCCTTTCTACTCCATTCCACTGAACAGTACTCCACTCCACTCCTTTCCATTCCAGTGCGTTTCTTCCGTTTCATTTCATTCCATTCCACTCCATTCCATTCCATTCCATTCCATCCCATTCCATTGCATTCCATTCCATCCCATCCCATCCCATCCCATCCCATCCCATCCCATTCCATTCCATTCCATTGCATTCCATCCCATCCCATCCCATTCCATTCCATTCCATTCCATTCCATTCCATTCCATTCCATTCCATTCCATCCCATCCCTTTCCATTCCATTCCATCCCATTCCATTCCATTCCATTCCATCCCATTCCAATCCATCCCATCCCAATCCATCCCATCCCTTTCCATTCCATTCCATCCCATTCCATTCCATGCCATTCCATCCCATTCCAATCCATTCCATTCCATTCCATTCCATTCCATTCCATTCCATTCCGTTCCGTTCCGTTCCGTTCCGTTCCGTTCCATTCCATTCCATTCTATTCCATTCCATCCCATTCCATTCTATTCCATTCCATCCCATTCCATTCCCTTACATTCCACTCACTCCACTCCACTGTACTCTAATACCCTAAATTGCATTCCATTCCCTTCCATTCCATTCCATTCCACTCCACTCAACTCCGTTCCAATCCACTGCATTTGATTCGATTTCATTCCTTCACGTCTCACTCCACTCCACTCAATTCCATTCGATTCCATTCAATTCCATTCCACTCCAATCCACTCCACTCCACTCCAATCCATTCCATTCGTTCTCATTCAATTTCATTCCTCTCCACTCCAATCTATTCGATTCCATTCCACTACACTCCACTCCACTCTTCTCGATTCCATTCCGTTCTACTCCATTCCACTGCACTGCACTCCACACCATTCCAATGCATTCCATTCCATTTCATTCCATTGCAATCCATTCCGTTCAATTCCATTCCATTGCATTCCACTCCACTTCAGTAAAATCCACTTCATCCCATTCCATTCCATTCCATTCCTATCCACTCTACTCCACTCTATCTGACTCCATTCCACTCCACTCCAATACACTGCATTCCATTCCATTCCACTCCATTCCATTCCATTCCATTCCATTCCATTCCATTCCATTCCATTCCATTCCACTCCACTCCACTCCACTCCACTCCATTCCATTCCATTCCATTCCATTCCATTCCATTCCATTCCATTCCATACCATTCCATTCCATTCCATTCCAATGGGATCCACTCCACACGACTCCACTTCACTCGATTCCATTCTTTCTCATTCCACTGGACTTCATTCCATTCCTTTAAATTCCATTCCACTACATTCCAATCCACTCCACTCCTCTCTATTCCTTTCTACTCCATTCCACTGAACTGTACTCCTCTCCACTCCTTTCCATTCCAGTGCGTTTCCTTCCATTTCGTTTCATTCCATTCCAGTCCGTTCCATTCTATTCCATTCCGTTCCATTCCATTCCATTGCATTCCATGCCATTCCATGCCATGCCATGCCATCCCATCCCATCCCATCCCATCCCATCCCATCCCATCCCATCCCATTCCATTCCATTCCATGCCATTCCATCCCATCCCCTCCCATCCCATCCCATTCCATTCCATTCCATCCTATTCCATTGCATTCCATTCCATCCCATTCCATTCCTTTCCATTCTATTCCATTCCATCCCATTCCATTCCCTTACATTCCATTCACTCCACTCCACTGTACTCTAATACCCTACATTGCATTCCATTCCATTCCATTTCGTTCCATTCAATTATATTCCAATCCACTACTCTCCACTCTTCTCCACTCCACTGCATTCCATTCCATCCCATTCTATTCCACACCATTCCACTCCACTACACTCCACTCTTCTCCACTCCATTCCATTACTTCCCATCCCAGTCAACTACACTACACTCCTTTCCATTCCATTCCCTTCCACTCGCATCCACTCTAATCCACTCCACTTGACTCCTTTCCACTCCATTCCACTCCTTACCATTCCCCTGCCCTTCACTCCACTACGTTACACTCCATTCCGCTCCACTCCATGCCTCTCCACTCCATTCCCTTCTACTCTATTGCACTACACTGCACTCTACTCCACCACATTCCATTCCATTTCATTCCATTCCATTCCATTCTTTTCCTTTGCTTTCCATTCCATTCATTCCATTCCTTTCCAGTCCTTTCCATTACACTGCACTCCACTCCACTCCAATCCGACGCAATCCATTCCATTCCATTCCCTTCCATTCTGTTCCATTCCACTCCATTCCTCTACTCTCTAATCCACTGCATTCCATTCCATTCAACTCATTTCAACTCTAATCCACTGCACTCCACTCTACTCCTTTCTACATCATTCCACTACATTGCCCTCCACTCCATCCCATTCCATTCCATTTCATTGCATTCCATTGCCTTCCATTCCATTCCATTCCTTTCCATTCCGTTCCATTCCACTCCACTCCAGTCCATTCCAGGCCACTCCAATCCAGTGCATTCCATTCGATTCCTTTGGATTCCATTCCATTCCTTTCCATTCCATTCCATTCCATTCCATTCCATCCCATCCCATCCCATCCCATCCCATCCCATCCCATTCCATTCCATTCCATTCCATTCCATTCCATTCCATTCCATTCCATTCCATTCCATTCCGTTCTAATCCATTGCATCCCATTCCATTCCCTTACATTCCATTCACTCCTCTCCACTGTACTCTAATACCCTAAATTACATTCCATTCCCTTCCATTCCATTCCATTCCACTCCACTCAACTCTGGTCCAAACCACTGCATTCGATTCGATTCCATTCCTTCACGTCTCACTCCACTCCACTCAATTCCATTCGATTCCATTCAATTCCATTCCACTCCAATCCACTCCTCTCCACTCCAATCCATTCCATTCGTTCTCATTCAATTTCATTCCTCTCCACTCCAATCTATTCGATTCCATTCCACTACACTCCACTCCACTCTTCTCGATTCCATTCCATTCTACTCCATTCCACTGCACTGCACTCCACTCCATTCCAATGCATTCCATTCCATTTCATTCCATTGCAATCCATTCCGTTCAATTCCATTCCATTGCATTCCACTCCACTTCAGTAAAATCCACTTCATCCCATTCCATTCCATTCCATTCCTACCCACTCTACTCCACTCTATCCGACTCCATTCCACTCCACTCCAATACACTGCATTCCATTCCATTCCATTCCATTCCATTCCATTCCATTCCATTCCATTCCATTCCATTCCATTCCAATGGGATCCACTCCACACGACTCCACTTCACTCGATTCCATTCTTTCTCATTCCACTGGACTTCATTCCATTCCTTTAAATTCCATTCCACTGCATTCCAATTCACTCCACTCCACTCTATTCCTTTCTACTCCATTCCACTGAACAGTACTCCACTCCACTCCTTTCCATTCCAGTGCGTTTCTTCCGTTTCATTTCATTCCATTCCACTCCATTCCATTCCATTCCATTCCATCCCATTCCATTGCATTCCATTCCATCCCATCCCATCCCATCCCATCCCATCCCATCCCATCCCATCCCATTCCATTCCATTCCATTGCATTCCATCCCATCCCATTCCATTCCATTCCATTCCATTCCATTCCATTCCATTCCATTCCATTCCATTCCATTCCATCCCATCCCTTTCCATTCCATTCCATCCCATTCCATTCCATTCCATTCCATCCCATTCCAATCCATCCCATCCCTTTCCATTCCATTCCATCCCATTCCATCCCATGCCATTCCATCCCATTCCAATCCATTCCATTCCATTCCATTCCATTCCATTCCGTTCCGTTCCGTTCCGTTCCGTTCCGTTCCGTTCCATTCCATTCCATTCTATTCCATTCCATCCCATTCCATTCTATTCCATTCCATCCCATTCCATTCCCTTACATTCCACTCACTCCACTCCACTGTACTCTAATACCCTAAATTGCATTCCATTCCCTTCCATTCCATTCCATTCCACTCCACTCAACTCCGTTCCAATCCACTGCATTTGATTCGATTTCATTCCTTCACGTCTCACTCCACTCCACTCAATTCCATTCGATTCCATTCAATTTCATTCCACTCCAATCCACTCCACTCCACTCCAATCCATTCCATTCGTTCTCATTCAATTTCATTCCTCTCCACTCCAATCTATTCGATTCCATTCCACTACACTCCACTCCACTCTTCTCAATTCCATTCCGTTCTACTCCATTCCACTGCACTGCACTCCACACCATTCCAATGCATTCCATTCCATTTCATTCCATTGCAATCCATTCCGTTCAATTCCATTCCATTGCATTCCACTCCACTTCAGTAAAATCCACTTCATCCCATTCCATTCCATTCCATTCCTATCCACTCTACTCCACTCTATCTGACTCCATTCCACTCCACTCCAATACACTGCATTCCATTCCATTCCACTCCATTCCATTCCATTCCATTCCATTCCATTCCATTCCATTCCATTCCATTCCATTCCATTCCATTCCATTCCACTCCACTCCACTCCACTCCATTCCATTCCATTCCATTCCATTCCATTCCATTCCATTCCATTCCATTCCATTCCATTCCATTCCATTCCATTCCATTCCATTCCAATGGGATCCACTCCACACGACTCCACTTCACTCGATTCCATTCTTTCTCATTCCACTGGACTTCATTCCATTCCTTTAAATTCCATTCCACTACATTCCAATCCACTCCACTCCTCTCTATTCCTTTCTACTCCATTCCACTGAACTGTACTCCTCTCCACTCCTTTCCATTCCAGTGCGTTTCCTTCAATTTCGTTTCATTCCATTCCAGTCCGTTCCATTCTATTCCATTCCGTTCCATTCCATTCCATTGCATTCCATGCCATTCCATGCCATGCCATGCCATCCCATCCCATCCCATCCCATCCCATCCCATCCCATCCCATTCCATTCCATTCCATGCCATTCCATCCCATCCCCTCCCATCCCATCCCATTCCATTCCATTCCATCCTATTCCATTGCATTCCATTCCATCCCATTCCATTCCTTTCCATTCTATTCCATTCCATCCCATTCCATTCCCTTACATTCCATTCACTCCACTCCACTGTACTCTAATACCCTACATTGCATTCCATTCCATTCCATTTCGTTCCATTCAATTATATTCCAATCCACTACTCTCCACTCTTCTCCACTCCACTGCATTCCATTCCATCCCATTCTATTCCACACCATTCCACTCCACTACACTCCACTCTTCTCCACTCCATTCCATTACTTCCCATCCCAGTCAACTACACTACACTCCTTTCCATTCCATTCCCTTCCACTCGCATCCACTCTAATCCACTCCACTTGACTCCTTTCCACTCCATTCCACTCCTTACCATTCCCCTGCCCTTCACTCCACTACGTTACACTCCATTCCGCTCCACTCCATGCCTCTCCACTCCATTCCCTTCTACTCTATTGCACTACACTGCACTCTACTCCACCACATTCCATTCCATTTCATTCCATTCCATTCCATTCTTTTCCTTTGCTTTCCATTCCATTCATTCCATTCCTTTCCAGTCCTTTCCATTACACTGCACTCCACTCCACTCCAATCCGACGCAATCCATTCCATTCCATTCCCTTCCATTCTGTTCCATTCCACTCCATTCCTCTACTCTCTAATCCACTGCATTCCATTCCATTCAACTCATTTCAACTCTAATCCACTGCACTCCACTCTACTCCTTTCTACATCATTCCACTACACTGCCCTCCACTCCATCCCATTCCATTCCATTTCATTGCATTCCATTGCCTTCCATTCCATTCCATTCCTTTCCATTCCGTTCCATTCCACTCCACTCCAGTCCATTCCAGGCCACTCCAATCCAGTGCATTCCATTCGATTCCTTTGGATTCCATTCCATTCCTTTCCATTCCATTCCATTCTGTTCCATTTCATTTCATTCCACACGAATCCACTCTCTTCCTCTTCACTCCACTCCACTCCTCTCCATTCCTTTCCTTCCCATTCCAGTCTGTTCCACTCCATTCCATTCCATCCAACTCCACTGCACTCCCCTCCATTCCTATCTACTCCATTCCACAACACTGTAGTCCACTCCTCTCCAGTCCATTACACTCTGTTCCATTTCATTCCATTCCATTTCAATCCATTCCATTCCATTGCTTTCCATTCCTTTCCCTTCCCTTCCATTCCCTTCCATTCCACTCCTCTCCCCACTACTACAATCTACTGCCTCTATTCCATTCCATTAATTTCCATTCCATTCCACTCCACTCCCCTCTACTCCAATACACTGAACTCCATTTGATTCTATTTAATTCCACTCGAAACCACTCTACTCCTCTCCACAACACTCCACACAAATCCACTGCATTCCATTCCTTCCTGTTCTACTCCACTCTACTCCACTCCTTTCCATTCCACTCCTTTCCACTCAGCTTCAGTCTGCTGTACTCGACTACATTCCATTCCTTTCTACTCCATTACACTACACTGCACTCCACACTACTCCATTCCATTCCATTCCATTCCATTCCATTTCATTGCATTGCGTTGCATTCCATTCCATTCCTTTCCCTTCCATTCCATAACATGCCACTCCACTCCACTCCACTCCAATCCACTGCACTCTGCTCCTCTCCATTCCATTCTATTGCATTGCATTCTATTCCATTCCATTCCATTCCCTTCCCCTGGAAACCACTCCAATCCACTCTAGTCCATTCCATTCCTTCCCATTCAAATCTATTCCACTCCTCTACATTCCATTCCATTCCACTTCACCCCACTCCACTCCACTGCATTCCTTTCTACTCCATTCCACTTCACTGAACTGCACTCCACTCCATTCCCTCCCATTCCGTTCCATTCCATCCCATTGCATTTCATTCCATTCCACTCCACTTCTCTCTGATCCACTGCATTCTATTCCTTTCTTTTTTTTGAGACGGAGCCTCGCTCTGTTGCCCAGGCTGGAGTGCAGTGGCGCAATCTCGGCTCATTGTAACCTCTGCCCCCCGGGTTCATGCCATTCTCCTGCCTCAGCCTCCCGAGTAGCTGGGACTACAGGTGCCCACCTCCAGGCCTGGCTCATTTTTTGTATTTTTAGTAGAAACGGGGTTTCACCATGTTAGCCAAGATGGTCTCGATATCCTGACCTCGCGATCCACCCACCTCAGCCTCCCAAAGTGCTGGGATTACAGGCATGAGCCACCGCACCCGGCCAGCTGCAATCCATTCCATTCCATTCCATTCCATTCCATTCCATTCCATTCCATTCCATTCCATTCCATTCCATTCCACTGGAATCCATTCTGCTCGACTCCACTTCTCTCCATTCGATTCCTTCCCATTCAACTCCACTCCATTCCATTCCATTTCATTCCACTCCATTCCACTCATCTCCACTCCACTCCTTTCTTTCTACTCCATTCCACTAAACTGCACTCCACTCCACTCCACTACTTTCCATTCCATTGCATTTCATTCCGTTTCATTTCATTCCATTCCATTTCATTCCCTTCCATTCCATTCCATTGTACTCCATTCCAGTCCAATCACCTGCATTCCATTCCATTCCATTTCATTCCATTCCATTCCATTCAATTACATTCTAATCCAATACTATCCACTCGACTCCACTCCACTAAATTCCATTCCATCCATTCTATTCCAACCATTATTCTCCACTACACTTCTCTCTACTCCACTCCATTCCATTCCTTCCTATTCAACTCCTCTACAATCCACTCCATTCCATTCCATTCCCTTGCACTCAAATCCACTCTACTCCTCTCCACTCTACTCCACTCCATTCCATTGCTTTCCTTCCCTTTCCACTCCACTCCACTCCATTCCATTCCATTTTATTCCATTCCATTCCATTCCATTCCACTCCTTTCCATTCCACTCCATTCCAATCCAATCCACTCCACTCCATTCCACTCCACTCTATTCCTTTCTACTCCATTCCAGCACACAGCACTCTTCTCCATGCCATTAAATTCCATTCCATTCCATTCTTTTCCGTTGCATTCCATATCATTCCAACCCATTCCATTCCCTTCCATTCCAATCCATTCTACTCCACTCCACTCCAACCATCTGCATTCCATTCCATTCCATTCCATTCCATTCCATTCCATTCCATTCCATTCCATTCCATTCCATTCCATTCCACTGGAATACACTCTACGACAGTACACTCTACTCCACTCCACTCCATTCCATTATTTCCCATTCAATCCACTCCAATACACTCCGTTCCATTCCACTCCATTCCATTCCACTCCACTCCAATCCAATCCACTGCCTTCCATTCCATTCCATTCCATTCCATTCCATTCCATTCTTTCCATTCCACTCAAATCCACTGTACGCCACTGCACTCAACTCCCCTCCACTCCGTTCCATTCCTTCCCATTCTAGTCCACTCCAGTACACTCCATTCCACTCCACTCCACTCCATTCCATCCCATTCAATTCCCTTCCATTCCATGGCATTTCAATCCATTCCATTACCTTCCATTAAATTCCGTTCCACTCCACTCCACTCCATTCCACTGCATTCCATTGCATTCCATTACTTTCCACTGGAATCCACTCCACTAGAATCCACTTCACTCCTTTCCATTACTTCCCATTCCACTCCACTCCATTCCATTCCTTTCCTTTCCATTTCACTCCATTCCACTCCACTCCACACCAATCCATGGTGTTCTATTCCAGTCCACTCTATTCCATTGCATTCCACCCTATTACACTCTATGCCAATCCACTCTGCTCCGCTCCAGTGCATTCCATTCTTTCCCATTCCAATCCAGTCCAATACACTCCATTCCATTCCATTCCACTCCACTCCAATCCAATCCACTGCCTTCCATTGCATTCCATTTCATTCTATTCAATTCCATTCCATTCCACTCGAATCCAATCTACGCCACTCCACTCTACTCTGCTCCAATCCATTCCATTCCTTCCCATTCCAGTCCACTCCAATACACTCCATTATACCCTACTCAACTCCTCTCCACCCCATTCCATCCTAATCCATTCCTTTCCGTTCCATTGCATTTCATTCCATTCCATTACCTTCCATTAAATTCCATTCCATTCCACTGCACTCCAATCCACTGCATTCCAATCCATTCCGTTCCATTGCATTCCATTCCACTGGAATGCACTCCACTCGACTCCACTTCACTCCATTCCATTCCTTCCCATTCAACTCCACTCCATTCCATTCCACTCCATTCCACTCCACTCCACTCCACTCCACAGTATTCCATTCCATTCAATTCCATTCCATTCCAATCTAATCCACTGTACGCCAGTCCACTCTACTGCATGCAACTCCATTCCATTCTTTCCCATTCCAACCCATTCCAATATATTCCACTAAATTCCATTCCATTGAACTCCACTCCACGCCAATCCACTGCCTTCCATTCCATTTCATTCCATTCGTTTCAATTCCACTCCATTTCATTCAAATCCACTCTACGCCACTTCACTCTACTCCGCTCCACTCCATTCCATTCATTCACATTCCAGTACATTCCAATACCCCCCAATTCCATGCCACTCCAGTGCACTCAATTCCATTCAATCCCATTCCATTCTCTTCCGTTCCATTGCATTACATTCCATTCCATTGCTTTCTATTAAATTGCATTCCACTACACTCCACTCCAATCCACTGCCTTCCATTCCATTCCATTCCATTCTATTCCATTCCATTCCCTTTTATTCCATTCCATATCATTCAACTCGATTCCACTCTATGGTACTCCACTCTACTCTACTCCACTCTATACCTTTCCTTCCAATGCCAGTCCACTCCAGTACACTCCATTCCACTCCACTCCACTCCTCTCCACTCCATTCCATCCCATTCCACTCCCTTCCATTCCATTGCATTTCATTCCATTCCATTACCTTCCCTTAAATTCCATTCCACTCCACTCCACTCCAATCCACTGCATTCCATTCCATTCCATTACCTTCCATTAAATTCCATTACACCTCACTCCACTCCAATCCACTGCATTCCATTCCATTCCATGCCATTCCACTGCAATCAACTCCACTCGACTCCACTTCACTCCATTCCCTTCCTTCCCATTCCGCTACACTCCATTCCATTGCTTTCCATTCCATTCCACTCCATTCCACTCCACTCCACTCCAATCCATGGTATTCCATTCCATTCCATTCTATTCCATTCCATTCCACTCTAATCCACTCTATGCCAGTCCACTCTACGCCAGTCCACTCTACTCCACTCCACTCCAATCAATTCTTTCCCATTCCTATCCACTGCAATACACTCCATTCCATTCCATTTCATTCCATTCCACTCCACTCCACTCCAATCCACTGCCTTCCATTCCATTCCATTCCATTCCATTCCATTCCATTCTATTCCATTCCATATTACTCCACTCCGCTCCACTCCAAGCCATTGCATGCCAATCCATTCCATTCCATTCCATTCCTTGCCACTGCATTCCACTCTATTCCACTCCCCTGTACTCCACTCCACTATGTTCCATTCCTTTCCACTCAACTCCACTCCACTACACTCCATTCCATTAAATCCCAATCGATTCCACTACACTCCACTCCACTGCACTCCATTCCATTCTACTCCAATCCAATACACTACCCTCCTCTACACTGCATTGCATTCCATTGCATTCCTTTCCATTCCATTGCATTTCATTGCATTCCATTCCCTTCCTTTCCATACCCTTCCACTCCAATACACCCCAGTCCTCTGCATTCCATTCCATGCCATTCCACTCTACTCCTCTCCAATCCAATCCACTCCGTTTCATTCATTCACTTTCCACTCCACTCCACTCCTCTCCATTCCATTCCATTACATTGCATTCCAATCCACTCCTCTCCATTACAATCCAGTGCATTCCATTCCATTTCATTCCTTTCCCTTCCATTCCATTTGACTCCTCTCCATTCCACTCCAATCCACTCCACTCAAATCCAATCCATTATTTCTACTCAATTCCACTACACTGTACTCCACTGCCATCTATTGCATTCCATCCCATTCCATTCCTTCCATTGCATTCTTTTCCTTTCCATTCCCTTCCATTCCATTCCATTCTACTCCATTCCACTGAACTCCAATCCACTGCATTCTGTTCGATTCCATTCCTCTTGAATCCACTCTACTACTCTCCACCCCGCTCCTTTTGACTACTCCTCTCTAAACTCCATTTCATTCCTTCCCATTCCACTACACTATACTGCAATCCATTCCATTCCTTTCCATTCCATTCCATTCCATTATATTGCAGTCGAATCCACTCCACTGCACTCCACTCCATTCCTTGCCATTCCACTGCACTCCACTCCTCTCCATTCCCCTCCATTCCACTCCACTCCATGTCATTCCACTGAATTCCTTTCTATTCCATTCACCTGCACTGCTCTCCACTCCATTCCATTCCATGCATTCCATTCCATTCCTCTCCACTCCACTCCTCCTCTATCCACTGCAATCAATTCCATTGCATTCCATTCCATTCCATTAAATTCCATTCCACTCCAATCCACTTCATTTCATTCCATTCCATTCCATACCATTCCACTCCATTCCACTCAAGTCCACTGCACTCCACTCTTCTCCTTTCTACATCATTCCACTACACTGCACTCCACTCCACTCCATTCCATTCCGTTTCATTGTGTTACATTCCATTCCATTCCCTTCCATTCCATTCCACTCCACTCCTCTCAACTCCACTCCCCTCCACTCCAATCCACTGCATTTCGTTCGATTCCATTCCATTAAATTCCATTGCCTTCCAGCCGAATCCAATCTACTCCACTCCAATCCACACCACTCAATTCCATTCCTTCCCTTGGCAGTCCACTCCACTCCATTCCATTCCATTCCATTCCATTTCTTTACATTCCATTCCCTTCCTTTCCGTTTCATTGCATTAAAATCCATTCCATTCCCTTCCATTCCATGCCACTCCACTCCACTCCACTCCACTCCACTCCAATCCAGTGCTTTCCATTCGATTCCATTCCATTCCATTCCATTCCATTCCATTCCATTCCATTCCATTCCACGTGAATCTACTCTATTCCACTCCATTCCCCTTCACTTCATTCCGTTCCTTCACATTCCAGTCCACTCCACTCCATTCAATTGCATTCCACCCCACTGCACTCCAATCCATTCCTTTCTACTGCATTCCACGACACGGTACTCCACTCCTCTCCGTCTATTCCCTGCCATTCCATTCCATTCCACTCCACTCCACTCTACTCCAATCCACTGCATTCCATTCCATTATTTTATATTCCACTAGAATCCACTCTATTCCTGTCCACAACACTCGACCCCACTCAATTCCATTCCACTCCTTCCCATTAAACTCTACTCCACTGTACACCCCTTTTTTCCATTCCACTCAACTTCAATCCTGTACATTCCACTCCATTGCATTCCTTTCTACTCCATTTCACTATACGGAACTCCACTCCACTCTATGCCATTACAATCAGTATCATTCCATTCCATTGCATTCCATTCCAATCCTTTCCCTTCCATTCCATAGCATTCCACTCCACTCCTTTCCAATCCACTGCACTCCACTCCTCTTCATTCCATTCCACACGAAACCACTCCACTCCACTCCAATCCTTTCCATTCATGCCCATTCAACTCCACTCCAACCAACAACATTCCATTCCATTCTATTCCACACCACTCCAGTCCTTTCCTTTCTACTCCATTCCACTACACTACACTCGACTTTACTCCATTCCAACCCATTCCATTCCATTCCTCTGCATTCGACTCCAAACCAATGCATTCCCTGCTTCTCCATTCCACCACACTGCTCTCCACTCCACTCTCCTGGATTCCATTCCATTCCATTCTTTTCCATTCCTTTCCATTGCATTCCATTACGTACCATTCCATTCCATTCCATTCCATTCCACACCACTCTGCTCCTATACACTGATTTCCAGTCCATTCCATTCCACTAAAATTCACTCCACTCCACTCCCCTCCAATGCAATCCACTCTACTCCATTCCATTACTTTCCATTGAACTCCACTCAACTCCACTCCACTCCAATCCATTCCATTCTGATCCACTGCATTACCTTCCATTCCACTCCCGTCCATTCCGTTCCATTCCGTTCCATTCCTTTCCATTCCATTCCACTCCAATCCACTCCACTTCATTCCAGTCCATAACGGTCCTTTCCATTACATTCCTTTCCGTTCCTCTCTAAACCACTCCACTTCACTCTACTCCACTCTAATCCACTCCATTCCTTCCCATTCAACTCCACTCCACTCCACTCCATTCCATTCCATTGCACTGCAGTCCACTCAACTCAACTCCATTCATTTATACTCCATTCCACTTCACTTCTTTCCTTTCCACTACATTCCATTCCAATCTAATCCATTCCATTCCATTGTATTCCATTCAGTTCCACTGCATTGCATTCTATTTCTTTCCATTACACTCCACTCCAATCCACTTCATTCCATTCCATTCCATGCCATTACTTTACATTACATACCCCTTGTATCCACTCTGCTTCACTCCACTCCACTCCACTCCATTCCATTCATTCCCATTTCTCTATGCTCCACCCCATTCTTTCCTTTCTACTCCATTCCACTACACTGCATTCTACTCCATTCCACTACACTGCATTCTACTCCACTCCACTACAATCCACTTTATTCCATTCCATTCCATTACATTACGTTCCACTCGAATCCACTCGAATCCACTTCACTCCACTCCACTCCACTCCTTTCCATTCGTTCCCATTCCTCTCCACTACTCTACATCCCATTCCATTCCTTTCCATTTCATTCCATTCCATTCCACTCCATTCCTCTCCACTACACTCCACTGCACTTCTTTCTACTTGATTCCACAACAATACACTATTCTCCACTCCATTCCATTCGATTCTGATCCACTGCATTACTTTCCATTCCATTCCCGTCCATTCCATTCTATTCCCTTCCATTCCTTTCCATTCCATTCCACTCCACTCCACTCCAATCCACTGCATTCCATTCCATTCCATTACCTTCCATTAAAATCCATTCCACTATACTCCACTCCAATCCACTGCATTCCATTCCATTCCATGCCATTCCACTGCAATCCACTCCACTCGACTCCACTTCACTCCATTCCATTCCTTCCCATTCCACTACACTCCATTCCATTCCTTTCCATTCCATTCCACTCCATTCCACTCCACTCCACTCCAATCCATGCTATTCCATTCCATTCCATTTTATTCCATTCCATTCCACTCTAATCCACTCTATGCCACTCCACTCTACTCTACTCCACTCCATTCAATTCTTTCCCATTCCTATCCACTGCAATACACTCCATTCCATTCCATTTCACTCCATTCCACTCCACTCCACTCCAATCCACCGCCTTCCATTCCTTTCCATTCCATTCCATTCTATTCCATTCCATTCCATTTCAATCGAATCCACTCTACGCCACTCCAATCTATTCCGCTCCACCCAACTCCGCTCCACTCCATTCCATTCCTTCCCATTCCAGTTGACTCCAATACACTCCATTCCACTTTACTCCACTATACTCCATCCCATTCCATTAGCTTCCTTTCCATTGCATTTCATTCCATTCCATTACCTTCCAGTAAATTCCATTCCACTCCACTCCACTCCAATCCATTTCATTCCATTCCATTCGTTCCCATTCCACTCCACTCCATTCCTTTCCTTTCCATTCCATTCCACCACAGTCTGCTCCACTCCACTCCATTCCATTCCTTTCTACTCCATTCCACTAAACTGCACTCTGTTCCATTCCATTCCATTTCATTCCGTTCCATTCCACCACACTGCACTCCCCTCCTCTCCATTCCATTCCCTTCCATTCCATTCCACTGCACTCCACTCCACTCTACTCCAGTCCCCCGCATTCCATTCCATTCCATTCCATTCAATTACATTCCATTCCATTCAATTACATTCCAATCCACTACTATACACTCGTCTCCATTCCATCCCATTGTATTCCACTCCTTTCCACTGCACTACACTCCTCTCTATTAAACTCCATTCCATTCCTTCCCATTCTATTCCACTCCACTCCATTCCATTCCATTTTATTCCTTTCCATTCCATTCCATTTCACTCCACTCCACTCCATTCCTTTCTACTCCATTCCACTAAACTGCAATCCACTCCATTGCATTCCATTCCATTCCCTTCCAATACACTCCATTCCACAACACTGCAATCCACTACATTGCACTCCATTCCATTCCATTCCATTCCATTCCATATTACTCCACTCCGCTCCACTCCAAGCCATTGCATGCCAATCCATTCCATTCCATTCCTTGCCACTGCATTCCACTCTATTCCACTCCACTGTACTCCACTCCACTATGTTCCATTACTTTCCACTCAACTCCACTCCACTACATTCCATTCCATTAAATCCCAATCCATTCCACTACACTCCACTCCACTGCACTCCATTCCATTCTACTCCAATCCAATACACTACCCTCCTCTACACTGCATTGCATTCCATTGCATTCCTTTCCATTCCATTGCATTTCATTGCATTCCATTCCCTTCCTTTCCATACCCTTCCACTCCAATGCACCCCGGTCCTCTGCATTCCATTCCATGCCATTCCACTCTACTCCTCTCCAATCCACTCCACTCCGTTTCATTCATTCACTTTCCACTCCACTCCACTCCTCTCCATTCCATTCCGTTACATTGCATTCCATTCCATTCCATTCCCTTCCATTCCATTGCATTCCAGTCCACTCCTCTCCATTACAATCCAGTGCATTCCATTCCATTTCATTCCTTTTCCTTCCATTCCATTTGACTCCTCTCCATTCCACTCCAATCCACTCCACTCAAATCCAATCCATTCCTTTCTGCTCCATTCCACTACACTGTACTCCACTCCCATCTATTGCATTCAATTCCATTCCATTCCTTCCATTGCATTCTTATCCTTTCTATTCGCTTCCATTCCATTCCATTCTACTCCACTCCACTGAACTCCAATCCACTGCATTCTCTTCGATTCCATTCCTCTCGAATCCACTCCACTGCTCTCCACTCCATTCCTTGCCATTCCACTGCACTCCACTCCTCTCCATTCCCCTCCATTCCACTCCACTCCATGTCATTCCACTGAATTCCTTTCTGTTCCATTCCTCTGCACTGCTCTCCCCTCCATTCCATTCCATTCCATTCCATTCCATTCCATTCCATTCCATTCCATGCATTCCATTACATTTCTCTCCACTCCACTCCTCCTCTATCCACTGCAATCAATTCCATTGCATTCCATTCCATTCCATTAAATTCCATTCCACTCCAATCCATTCCACTCCAATCTACTTCATTCCATTCCATTCCATTCCATACCATTCCACTCCATTCCACTCAAGTCCACTGCACTCCACTCTTCTCCTTTCTACATCATTCCACTACACTGCACTCCACTCCACTCCATTCCATTCCATTCCATTCCGTTTCATTGTGTTACATTCCATTCCATTCCCTTCCATTCCATTCCACTCCACTCCTCTCAACTCCACTCCCCTCCACTCCAATCCAGTGCATTCCGTTCGATTCCATTCCATTCCATTCCATTGCCTTCCAGTCGAATCCACTCTACTCCACTCCAATCCACACCACTCAATTCCATTCTTTCCCTTGGCAGTCCACTCCACTCCATTCCATTCCATTCCATTCCATTTCTTTACATTCCATTCCCTTCCTTTCCGTTTCATTGCATTAAAATCCATTCCATTCCTTGCCACTCCCCTCCACTCCACTCCACTCCACTCCACTCCAATCCAATGCATTTCATTCGATTCCGTTCCATTCCATTCCATTCCACGTGAATCTTCTCTATTCCACTCCATTCCCCTTCACTTCATTCCGTTCCTTCACATTCCAGTCCACTCCACTCCATTCCATTGCATTCCACCCCACTGCACTCCAATCCATTCCTTTCTACTGCATTCCACGACACGGTACTCCACTCCTCTCCATTCTATTCCCTGCCATTCCATTCCATTCCACTCCACTACACTCTACTCCAATCCACTGCATTCCATTCCATTCTTTTACATTCCACTAGAATCCACTCTATTCCTGTCCACAACACTCGACACCACTCCATTCCATTCCACTCCTTCCCATTCAACTCTACTCCACTCTACACTCCTCTTTTCCATTCCACTCAACTTCAATCCTCTACACTCCACTCCATTGCATTCCTTTGTACTGCATTTCACTACACTGAACTCCACTCCACTCCATTCCATTCCATTCAGTATTATTCCATTCCATTGCATTCCTTTCCAATCCTTTCCCTTCCATTCCATAGCATTCCACTCCACTCCTTTCCAATCCACTGCACTCCACTCCTCTTCATTCCATTCCATTAAATTCCATTCCACACGAAACCACTCCACTCCACTCTAATCCTTTCCATTCATACCCATTCAACTCCACTCCATCCAACAACATTCCATTCCATTCCATTCCACTCCACTCCCGTCCTTTCCTTTCTACTCCATTCCACTACACTACACTCGACTTCACTCCATTCCAACCCATTCCATTCCATTCCTCTGCATTCGACTCCAAACCAATGCATTCCCTGCTTCTCCATTCCACCACACTGCTCTCCACTCCACTCTCCTGGATTCCATTCCATTCCATTCTTTTCCATTCCTTTCCATTGCATTCCATTACGTACCATTCCATTCCATTCCACACCACTCTGCTCCTATACACTGATTTCCAATCCATTCCATTCCACTAAAATTCACTCCACTCCACTCCCCTCCAATGCAATCCACTCTACTCCATTCCATTACTTTCCATTGAACTCCACTCAACTCCACTCCACTCCAATCCATTCCATTCTGATCCACTGCTTTACCTTCCATTCCATTCCCGTCCATTCCATTCCATTCCGTTCCATTCCTTTCCATTCCATTCCCCTCCACTCCACTCCACTTCATTCCAGTCCATAACGGTCCTTTCCATTACATTCCTTTCCGTTCCTCTCTAAACCACTCCACTTCACTCCACTCTAATCCATTCAATTCCTTCCCATTCAACTCCACTCCACTCCACTCCATTCCATTCCATTGCACTGCAGTCCACTCAACTCAACTCCATTCATTTATACTCCATTCCACTTCACTTCTTTCCTTTCCACTACATTCCTTTCCAATCCAATCCATTCCATTCCATTGCATTCCATTCAGTTCCACTGCATTGCATTCTATTTCTTTCCATTACACTCCACTCCAATCCACTTCATTCCATTCCATTCCATGCCATTACTTTACATTACATACCCCTTGTATCCAGACTGCTTCACTCCACTCCACTTCACTCCACTCCACTCCATTCCATTCATTCCCATTTCTCTATGCTCCACCCCATTCTTTCCTTTCTACTCCATTCCACTACACTGCATTCTACTCCACTACACTACAATCCACTTTATTCCATTCCATTACATTACGTTCCAATCGAATCCACTCGAATCCACTTCACTCCACTCCACTCCACTCCTTTCCATTCGTTACCATTCCTCTCCACTACACTACACTCCATTCCATTCCTTTCCATTTAATTCCATTCCGTTCCACTCCATTCCTCTCCACTACACTCCACTGCACTTATTTCTACTTGATTCCACAACAATACACTACTCTCCACTCCATTCCATTCGATTCTGATCCACTGCATTACTTTCCATTCCATTCCCGTCCATTCCATTCTATTCCCTTCCATTCCTTTCCATTCCATTCCACTCCACTCCACTCCAATCCACTGCATTCCATTCCATTCCATTACCTTCCATTAAATTCCATTCCACTTCACTCCACTCCAATCCACTGCATTCCATTCCATTCCATGCCATTCCACTGCAATCCACTCCACTCGACTCCACTTCACTCCATTCCATTCCTTCCCATTCCACTACACTCCATTCCATTCCTTTCCATTCCATTCCACTCCATTCCACTCCACTCCACTCCAATCCATGCTATTCCATTCCATTCCATTTTATTCCATTCCATTCCACTCTAATCCACTCTATGCCACTCCACTCTACTCCACTCCACTCCATTCAATTCTTTCCCATTCCTATCCACTGCAATACACTCCATTCCATTCCATTTCACTCCATTCCACTCCACTCCACTCCAATCCACCGCCTTCCATTCCTTTCCATTCCATTCCATTCTATTCCATTCCATTCCATTTCAATCGAATCCACTCTACGCCACTCCAATCTATTCCGCTCCACCCAACTCCGCTCCACTCCATTCCATTCCTTCCCATTCCAGTTGACTCCAATACACTCCATTCCACTTTACTCCACTATACTCCATCCCATTCCATTAGCTTCCTTTCCATTGCATTTCATTCCATTCCATTACTTTCCATTAAATTCCATTCCACTCCACTCCACTCCAATCCATTTCATTCCATTCCATTCGTTCCCATTCCACTCCACTCCATTCCTTTCCTTTCCATTCCATTCCACCACAGTCTGCTCCACTCCACTCCATTCCATTCCTTTCTACTCCATTCCACTAAACTGCACTCTGTTCCATTCCATTCCATTTCATTCCGTTCCATTCCACCACACTGCACTCCTCTCCTCTCCATTCCACTCCATTCCATTCCTTTCTACTCCATTCCACTAAACTGCACTCTGTTCCATTCCATTCCATTTCATTCCGTTCCATTCCACCACACTGCACTCCTCTCCTCTCCATTCCATTCCCTTCCATTCCATTCCACTGCACTCCACTCCACTCTACTCCAGTCCCCCGCATTCCATTCCATTCCATTCCATTCAATTACATTCCATTCCATTCAATTACATTCCAATCCACTACTATACACTCGTCTCCATTCCATCCCATTGTATTCCACTCCTTTCCACTGCACTACACTCCTCTCTATTAAACTCCATTCCATTCCTTCCCATTCTATTCCACTCCACTCCATTCCATTCCATTTTATTCCTTTCCATTCCATTCCATTTCACTCCACTCCACTCGATTCCTTTCTACTCCATTCCACTAAACTGCATTCCACTCCATTGCATTCCATTCCATTCCCCTCCAATACACTCCATTCCACAACACTGCAATCCACTACATTGCACTCCATTCCATTCCATTCCATTCCATTCCATTCCATTCCATTCCATTCCATTCCATATTACTCCACTCCGCTCCACTGCACGCCATTGCATTCCAATCCATTCCATTCCATTCCATTCCATTCCATTCCATTCCATTCCATTCCATTCCATTCCTTGCCACTGCATTCCACTCTATTCCACTCCACTGTACTCCACTCCACTGTGTTCCATTCCTTTCCACTCAACTCCACTCCACTACACTCCATTCCATTAAATCCCAATCCATTCCACTACACTCCACTGCACTCCATTCCATTCTACTCCAATCCAATGCACTGCCCTCCTCTACACTGCATTGCATTCCATTGCATTCCTTTCCATTCCATTGCATTTCATTGCATTTCATTCCCTTCCTTTCCATACCCTTCCACTCCAACGCACCCCAGTCCTCTGCGTTCCATTCCTTGCCATTCCACTCTACTCCTCTCCAATCCACTCCACTCCGTTTCATTCATTCACTTTCCACTCCACTCCACTCCTCTCCATTCCATTCCTTTACATTGCATTCCATTCCATTCCATTCGCTTCCATTCCATTGCATTCCAATCCACTCCTCTCCATTACAATACAGTGCATTCCATTCCATTTCATTCCTTTCCCTTCCATTCCATTTGACTCCTCTCCTTTCCCATCCAATCCACTCCACTCAAATCCAATCCATTCCTTTCTACTCCATTCCACTACACTGTACTCCACTCCCATCTATTGCATTCAATTCCATTCCATTCCTTCCATTGCATTCTTTTCCTTTCCATTCCCTTCCATTCCATTCCATTCTACTCCATTCCACTGAACTCCAATCCACTGCATTCTGTTCGATTCCATTCCTCTCGAATCCACTCTACTCCTCGCCACCCCGCTCCTCTCCAATCCTCCTCTCTCCACTCCATTTCATCCCTTCCCATTCCACTACACTATACTGCAATCCATTCCATTCCATTCCATTCCATTATATTCCAGTCGAATCCGCTCCACTGAACTCCACTCCATTCCTTGCCATTCCACTGCCCTCCACTCCTCTCCATTCCCCTCCATCCCACTCCACTCCATGTCATTCCACTAAATTCCTTTCTATTCCATTCCACTGCACTGCTCTCCACTCCATTCCATTCCATTCCATTCCATTCCATTCCATGCATTCCATTCCATTCCTCTCCACTCCACTCCTCCTCTATCCACTGCAATCAATTCCATTGCATTCCATTCCATTCCATTAAATTCCATTCCACTCCAATCCATTCCACTCCAATCCACTTCATTCCATTCCATTCCATTCCATACCATTCCACTCCATTCCACTCAAGTCCACTGCACTCCACTCTTCTCCTTTCTACATCATTCCACTACACTGCACTCCACTCCACTCCATTCCATTCCATTCCATTCTGTTTCACTGTGTTACATTCCATTCCATTCCCTTCCATTCCATTCCACTCCACTCCTCTCATCTCCACTCCCCTCCACTCCAATCCAGTGCATTCCATTCGATTCCATTCCATTCCATTGCCTTCCAGTCGAATCCACTCTACTCCACTCCAATCCACACCACTCAATTCCATTCCTTCCCTTGGCAGTCCACTCCACTCCATTCCATTCCATTTCTTTGCATTCCATTCCCTTCCTTTCCGTTTCATTGCATTAAAATCCATTCCATTCCCTTCCATTCCATGCCACTCCCCTCCACTCCACTCCACTCCACTCCAATCCAGTGCTTTCCATTCGATTCCATTCCATTCCATTCCATTCCATTCCATTCCATTCCATTCCATTCCATTCCATTCCATTCCATTCCATTCCATTCCAGGTGAATCTACTCTATTCCACTCCATTCCCCTTCACTTCATTCCGTTCCTTCACATTCCAGTCCACTCCACTCCATTCAATTGCATTCCACCCCACTGCACTCCAATCCATTCCTTTCTACTGCATTCCACGACACGGTACTCCAATCCTCTCCATTCTTTTCCCTGCCATTCCATTCCATTCCACTCCACTCCACTCTACTCCAATCCACTGCATTCCATTCCATTCTTTTACATTCCACTAGAATCCACTCTATTCCTGTCCACAACCCTCGACACCACTCCATTCCATTCCACTCCTTCCCATTCAACTCTACTCCACTGTACACCCCTCTTTTCCATTCCACTCAACTTCAATCCTCTACACTCCATTCCATTGCCTTCCTTTGTACTCCATTTCACCTCACTGAACTCCACTCCACTCCATTCCATTCCATTCAGTATCATTCCATTCCATTGCATTCCATTCCTATCCTTTCCCTTCCATTCCATAGCATTCCACTCCACTCCTTTCCAATCCACTGCACTCCACTCCTCTTCATTCCATTCCATTAAATTCCATTCCTCACGAGACCTCTCCACTCCACTCCAATCCTTTCCATTCATACCCATTCAACTCCACTCTGTCCAACAACATTCCATTCCATTCCATTCCACTCCACTCCCGTCCTTTCCTTTCTATTCCATTCCACTACACTACACTCGACTTCACTCCATGTCAACCCATTCCATTCCATTCCACTGCATTCCACTCCAATCCACTGCATTCCCTGCTTCTCCATTCCACCACACTGCTCTCCACGCCACTCTCCTGGATTCCATTCCATTCCATTCTTTTCCATTCCTTTCCATTACATTCCATTACGTACCATTCCATTCCATTCCATTCCATTCCATTCCATTCCACACCACTCTCCTCCTATACATTGATTTCCAATCCATTCCATTCCACTCGAATTCACTCCACTCCACTCCCCTCCAATGCAATCCACTCTACTCCATTCCATTAGTTTCCATTGAACTCCACTCCACTCCACTCCACTCCACTCCACTCCACTCCACTCCAATCCATTCCATTCTGATCCACTGCATTACTTTTCATTCCATTCCCGTCCATTCCGTTCCATTCCCTTCCTTTCCTTTCCATTCCATTCCACTCCACTCCACTCCACTCCACTTCATTCCATTCCATAACGTTTCTTTCCATTACATTCCTTTCCGTTCCTCTCTAAACCACTCCACTTCACTCCACTCCACTCTAATCCATTCCATTCCTTCCCATTCAACTCCACTCCACTCCACTCCATTCCATTCCATTGCACTGCAGTCCAATCAACTCCACTCCATTCATTTATACTCCATTCCACTTCACTTCTTTCCATTCCACTACATTCCCTTCCATTCCAATCCATTCCATTCCATTCTATTCCATTCAGTTCCACTGCATTGCATTCTATTTCTTTCCGTTACACTCCACTCCAATCCACTTCATTCCATTCCATTCCATTCCATTCCATTACTTTACATTACATTCCCCTTGTATCCACTCTGCTTCACTCCACACCTCTCCACTCCACTCCACTCCATTCCATTCATTCCCCTTTCTCTATGCTCCACCCCATTCTTTCCTTTCTACTCCATTCCACTACACTGCATTCTACTCCACTCCACTATAATCCACTTTATTCCATTCCATTACATTTCATTACGTTCCACTCGAATCCACTTCACTCCACTCCACTCCACTCCTTTCCATTCGTTCCCATTCCTCTCCACTACACTCCACTCCATTCCATTCCTTTCCATTTCATTCCATTCTGTTCCACTCCATTCCTCTCCACTACACTCCACTGCACTTCTTTCTACTTCATTCCTCTGCAATGCACTACTCTCCACTCCATTCCATTCCATTCTGATCCACTGCATTACTTTCCCTTCCATTCCCGTCCATTCCGTTCTATTCCCTTGCATTCCTTTCCATTCCATTCCACTCCACTCCACTCCACTCCGATCCACTGTATTCCACTCTGTAACTTTCCTTTCCATTACATTCCTTTCCATTCCTCTCTAAACCACTCCACTTCACTCCACTCCACTCTAATCCATTCCATTCCTTCCCATTCAACTCCTCTCCAAACCACTCCACTTCACTCCACTCCACTCTAATCCATTCCGTTCCTTCCCATTCAACTCCTCTCCACTCCACTCTTTCAATTCCATTCCACTCCATTCCATTGCAATCCACTCCACTCCAATCCATTCCTTTCTACTCTATTTCACTACAGTGCACTGCACTCCACTCCATTCCTTTCCATTCCATGCCATTGTATTGCCATTCGTTCTTTTCCTTTCCATTCCTCTCCACTCCACTGCAATCCACTGCGTTCGATTCCATTCAGTTCAATTCCACTCAAATCCACTGTATTCTGTGCAACTCGACTTCACTCCACTCCAATACAATGCTTTCCATTCTATTCCAGTCCATTCCACTTAAATCCACTCTACTCCACTCCACTCAACTCCACTTCATTTCATTCCATTCCACTCCACTCCCCTCCTCTCCTCTCCACTCCATTCTGTTCTACTCCATTCCACGGCAGTGCACTCCACTCCACTCCTTTCCATTCCATTCCATTCCGTTGTACCACATTTCACGGCACTGCACTCCACTCCACTCCTTTTCATTCCATTCCATTCCATTCCATTCCATTCCATTCCATTCCATTCCATTCCATTGCAATCTATTCCATTTCCTTCCTTTCCATTCCATTCCACTCCACTCCACTCCAGTCCACTGCATTCCATTGCATTCCATTCCTTTCCATTCGAATCCACTCTACTCCTCCTCACTGAACTCCACTCAACTCCAATCCAATCTACGGCATTCATTTCCCTTCCTTTGCATTCCATTTGGCTCGAATCCACTCCACTCCACTTCACTGCATTCCATTCCATTCCTTTCCATTCCACTCCACCACACATCACTCCATTCCATTCCATTCCATTCCATTCCATTCCATTCCATTCCATTCCACTCCACTCCATTCCTTTCTACCCCATTCCACTTCACTGCATTCCACTGCAATCCACTACAATCCACTTTATTCCATTTCATTCCGTTCCGTTCCGTTCCATTCCATTCCATTCCATTCCATTCCATTCCATTACACTCGTATCCACTCTACTCCTCTCCACTCCACTCCTTTCCATTCGTTCCCATTCCTCTCCACTCCACTCCACTCCATTCCATTCCATTCCTTTCCATTTCTTTCCATTCCATTCCACTCCATTCCTCTCCACTACACTCCTCTGCATTTCTTTCTACTTCATTCCACTACAATGCATTCCTCTCCACTCCATTCCATTCCATTCTGATCCACTGAATTACTTTGCATTCCGTTGCCATCCATGCCATTCCATTCCCTTCCATTCCTTTCCATTCCATTCCACTCCACTCCACTCCACTGCATTCCATTCCATAACATTCCTTTCCATTACATTCCTTTCCATTCCTCTCTAAACCACTCCACTTCACTCCACTCCACTCTATTCCATTCCATTCCTTCCCATTCAACTCCTCTCCACTCCACTCATTCCATTCCATTCCAGTCCACTCCACTCCAATCCATTCCTTTCTACTCCATTTCACTACAGTGCACTTCACTCTACTCCATTCCTTCCCATTCCGTTCCATTGTATTGCCATTCTTTCTATTCCTTTCCATTCCTCTCCACTCCACTCCAATCCACTGCATTCGATTCCATTCCACTCAAATCCACTCTACTCCACTCCACTCGACTCCACTCCATTTCATTCCATTCCACTCCACTCCCCTCCACTCCTCTCCACTCCATTCTGTTCTACTCCATTCTACCGCACTGCACTCCACTCCACTCCTTTCCCTTCCATTCCATTCCGTTCCATTGCATTGCAATCCATTCCATTTCCATCCATTCCATTCCATTCCACTCCACTCCACTCCAGTCCACTGCATTCCACTGTATTCCATTCCTTTCCACTCGAATCCACTCTACTCCTCTTCACTCGACTCCACTCAACTCCAATCCAATCTACGGCATTCAATTCCATTCCATTGCATTCCATTTGACTCGAATCCACTCCACTCCACTCCACTGCACTCCATTCCATTCCTTTCTATTCCACTCCACCCCCCACCTTACCATTCCATTCCATTCTTTCCATTCCATTCCATTCTTTCCATTCCATTCAATTCCCTTCCACTCCACTCCATTCTTTGCTACTCCATTCCACTACAATGCACTCCAAACCACTCCATTCCATTCCATTCCTTTCCATTCCGTTCCATTGAATTTTTTTCTATTCCCTTCCTTTCCATGCCATTACACTCCACTCCACTCCACATTCCTTCATTCCATTCCATTCCGTTCCATTCCATTCCATTCCATTCCATTCCATTCCATTCCATTCCATTCCATTCCATTCCAGTCCCTTCCATTCCATTCCACTGGAAACCATTCCGGTCAATTCCACTTCACTCCAGTCCATTCTTTCCCATTCCACTGCACTCCATTCCATTCCTTTCCATTCCATTAAACTACATTCCACTCCACTCCACTCCACTCCATTCCTTTCTACTCCATTCCACTAAACTGTACTCCACTTCAATGCTTTCCATTCCATTCCATTTCATTCCGTTCCATTTCATTCCAGTCCATTCCATTGCATTCCATTTCCTTCCATTCCATTCCATTGCACTCCACTCCACTCAACTCCATTCCCCTACATTCCGTTCCATTCCATTCATTTACATTCCAATCCACTACACTCCACTCTTCCCCACTCCAATCCATTCCATTCCATACCATTCTATTCCACTCCATTCCAGTCCACTACACTCCACTCTACTCCATTCCATTCCATTCATTCCCATTCCAGTCCACTACACTCCACTCCATTCAATTACATTCCATTCTACTCGAATCCACTCTGCTCCACTATGCTCGACTCCACCCCAATCCGTTCCATTCCTTCCCATTCCACTCCACTCCATTCCATTCTATTCATTTCTATTCCACTCCATTCTACTCTACTCCACTCCACTCCACTGCATTCCTTTCTACTCCATTACACTATGCTGCATACCACTCCACTCCAATGCATTCCATTCCATTCCATCCTATTGCATTCCCTTCGTTTCCATTCCATTCCACTCCACTTCACTCTACTCCAATCTACTGCATTCCATTCAATTACATTCAATTCCAGTCCTGTCCATTCCATTCCACTCGAATCCACTCTACTCCACTCCACTCAACTCCATTCCATTCCATTCCTTCCTATTCCACTCCACTCCACTCCACTCCATTCCATTCCTTTCCATTCCACTCAACTCCACACCATTCCTTTCTACTACATTCCACTGCAGTGCATTCCATTCCACTCCACTGCATTCCATTCCATTCCTTTCCATTCCATTGCATTCCATTGCTTTGCATTTCATTCCATTCCATTCCTTTCCTTTCCATTCCATTCCATTTCATTGCATTCCATTCCATTTAGTTCCATTCCATTTCAGTCCACTCCACTCCAATCCTCTGCATTCCATTCCTTTCCATTCCCTTCCATTTCATTCCACTCTAATCCACTCCAATCCGCTCCACTCCATGACATTCCATTCTTCCCAGTCAACACAAATCCATTCCATTCCGTTCCACTCCATTCCATTCCATTCCACTCCACTCCTTCCCATTAAACTCCATTCCTTTCAACTCCATTCCAGTACAGTGCACTCCATTCCATTCCATTCCATTCCATTCCCTTCCATTCCATTCCGTTCCATTGCCTTGCATTCCATTCCATTTCCTTCCATTCCATACCATTCCACTCCAATCCACTCCAATCCACTGATTTCCATTCCATTCTACTCGATTTCACTCTCCTCCAATCCATTCCACTCTACTCCATTTCATTCATTCCTTTCTACTCCACTCCACTCCACACCATTCCATTCCATTCCACTCTACTCCACTCCACTCCACTCCACAACACTCCACTAATATCCACTCCATTCCTTTCTACTCCAGTCCACTAGACTGTACTCGACTCTACTCTATTCCTTTCAATTCCATTCCTTTCCGTCCATTGCATTCCATTTCTTTTGATTCCCTTCCTTTCTATTCCATGCCACTCCACTAAACTCCAATCCACTTCATTCCATTCCATTCCATTCCATTCCATTCCATTCCATTCCATTCCATTCCACTTGAATCCACTCTAGTCCATTCCACCCACTCTTCTCCACTCAACCTCACTCGACTCCACTCCACTCCATTTCATTCCTTAACATTCTACTCCACTGCACTCCATTCCACTCCATTCCATTCCTTACCAGTCCACTGCTCTCCATTCCACTCCATTCCACTAAACTCCATTCCCTTCTACTCCATTCCATTGCACTGCACTCAACTCCACTATATTCCATTGCATTCCATTCCATTCCATTCCTTTGCATTCCATTCTGTTCCATTCTTTCCATTCCATTCCATTCCACTCCACTCCACTCCAATCCACTCCAATTGAGTGCATTCCATTCGATTCCATTCCATTCCATTTCTTAGCATTCCATTCCACACGAAACCACTCCACTCTACCCCACTCCACTCGACTCCATTCCATTCCTTCCCATTCCACTCCATTCCAGTCCATTCCCTTCCATTCCTTTGCCTTCTAATCCACTCCACTCCCCTCCTTTCTTTTCCATTCCACCACACTGCTCTCCACTCCACTCCATTCCATTCCATTCCCCTCCACTGCATTCCTCTCCAATCCACTGAATGCCGTTCCTTTCCATTGCATTCCATTCCATTCCACTAGAATCCACTCTATACCATTCCACTCTAGTGCACTCCACTCTATTCCATTCCATTTCTTCCCATTCCACTCCACTCCATTCCACTCCATTCCATTCCATTACATTCAATTCCATTCCTTTCCATTCCTTTGCACTCCACTGCACTCAACTCCACTCCATTCCACTTCACTGCACTCCATTCCACTCCATTCCATTGCATTCCAATCCATTCCATTGCATTCCAATCCATTCCATTGCAATCCATTCCATACAATTCGACTGCATTGCATTCTATTCCATTCCATTTTGCTGCTCTCCACTCTCATCCACTCCATTCCATTCCACTACGTTACATTACATTCCCCTCTAATCCACTGTTCTCCACTACACGCCACTCCACTCCACTCCACTCAATTCCATTCATTCCCATTTCTCTCCACTCCACTCCATTCCTTTCCTTTCTACTCCATTCCTGTACACTGCATTCCACTCCTCTCCATTCCAATCCACTTTATTAAATTCCATTCCATTCCACTCCAATCTATTCTACTGCACTTCACTCCACTCCACTTGACACCACTCCTTTCCATTCTTTTCCATTCCCGTCTACTCCACTCCATTCCATTACTTTCCTTACCATTAATTCCTTTCCATTCCACTACACTCCACTTCTTTGTACTTCATTCCACTACAATGCACTCCACTCCACTCCACTCCATTCCATTCCGTTCCTTTGCATTCCATTACATTCCATTCCATTCCCATCCCTTCCATTCCATTCCTTTCCATTCCATTCCATTCCACTCCACTCCACTCCACTGCATTCCATTCCATGACATTCCTCTCCATTACTTTCCTTTCCATTCCACTCTAAACGACTCCACTTCACTTCACTCCTCTCCACTCTAATCCATTCCACTCCTTCCCATTCAACTCCTTTCCACTCTCCTCCATTCCATTCCATTCCATTCCAATCCACTCCACTCCAATCCATTCCTTTCTACTCCAATACTTTACACTGCACTGCACTCCACTCCATTCCATTCTACTCCATTCCCTTCCATTCCATTGCATTGCCATCCGTTTCAATCCTTTCCATTCCATTCCCTTCTACTCCACTCCACTCCACTCCAATCCACTGCATTCCATTCAATTCCATTCCACTGGAATCCACTCTACTCCACTCCACTCCACTCCACTGCACTCCAGTACTCTGAATTCCATTCCATTCCACTCCATTCCCCTCCCATCCACTCTTCGTCATTCCACTCCACTCCACTCCATTCCATTCCATTGCATTCCATGCCATTCCATTCCACTCCACTCCATTCTATTGCACTCCACTCCACTCCACTCCATTCCTTTCTACACCATTCCACTACACTGCCCTCCACTAAACTCCATTCCATTTCTTTCCATTCTATGCCATTCCATTGCATTCCAATAAATTCCATACTCTTAAATTCCTTACAATTCCACTCCACTCCACTCCAATCAACTGCATTCCGTTCCTTTCCATTCCATTCCACTCGAATCCACTCCACTCCACTCCATTCCATTCTTTCTCATTCCTCTCCAATCCACTCAACTCCATTCCATTCCATTCCATTGCATTCCACTGCACTCCATTCCATTCCTTTCTACTCTATTCCACTGCACTGCACTGCACTGCACTCCACTACATTCCATTACATTCTATTGCATTGCATTCTATTCCATTCCCTTCCATTCCATGCCATTCCACTCCATTCGACGCCACTCCAAACCACTGCATTCCATTAAATTGCATTGCATATCATTCCATTCCATTCCACTCCATTCCATTCCACTTGAATCCACTCCACTCGACTCCACTCCACTCCATTCCTTCCCATTCCTCTCCACTCCATTCTATTCATTCCCATTCCTCTCCACTCCACTCCATTCCTTTCCATTCCATTCCATTCCACTCCACTTCACTCTCATCCACTCCACTGCTTTCTACTTCATTCCACTACACTGCACTCCACTCCACTCCATTCCATTCCATTCTTTTCCATACCATTCCATTGCATTCAATTTCATTCCATTCTCTTCCGTTCCATTCCATTTCATTCTAATCAACTCCACTCCACTCCACTCCAATCCAATGCATTCCATTCCATTCCATTCCGTTCCTTTCCACTGAAACCCCTCCACTCCACTGCACTGCACTCTACTCGTGTCTATTCCACTCCTTCCCATTCCTCTCCACTACTCTACTCTCCATTCCATTCCATTCCATTCCCTTCCACTTGAGTCCACTGTACTCTGCTCCACTCGACTCCACTCCACTCCATTCCATTTATTCCCTTTCCACTCCACTCCAGTCCTCTCCATTTCATTCTATTGCATACCTTTCCATTCCATTCCTTTCCATTCCATTCCATTCCTTTCCATTCCATTCCATTCAATTCCATTGTTTTCCATTCCTTTCCATTCCACCTCATTCCACTCCACTCCACTCCACTCCACTCCACTAATTTCCTTTCTACTCCATTCCACTACACTGCACTGCACTCCACATCATTCCATTCTATTCTATTTCATTCTGTTCCATTGCATTCCTTTCCATTCCATTCCCTTCCATTTGATTCCATTCCACTCCACTCCACCCCACTCCAATCTATTCCATTCATTCCAATTCCACTCCACTCCCCTCAATTCCATTCCATTCCTTTCCACTGCACTCCACTCAACTCAACTCCATTGCTTTCTCCTCCATTCCACTACACTACACTACACTTGGCTCAATTCCATTCCATTCCATTCCATTCCGTTCCATTGTATTCCATTCCATTCCCTTCCCTTCCATGGCATTCCATTCCATTCCACTCCAGTACAATCCACTGCATTCCATTCCATTCCAATCCATTCCATTCCATTACGTTCCATTGCATTCCTTTCCATTCCATTCCTTTCCATTCCATTCCACTCCAGTCCACTACCCTCCCCTCAATTGATTCCTTCCTTTCCACTCCACTCCACTCAACTCAACTCCATTCCTTTCTTCCCCATTCCACTTCACTGCTCTCCACTCCTCTCCACTCCATTCCATTCCATTCCATGCCATTCCATTCCATTCCATGCCATTCCATTCCATTGTATTCCATTCCATTCCCTTCCATTCCATGTCATTCCACTCCATTCCGCTCCATTACAATCTTCTACATTCCTTTCAATTCCAATCCATTCCATTCCTTTCCATTCCATTCCACTGGAATACACTTTACTCCAGTCGACTCCACTTCACTCCACTGCATTCCATTCCTTCCCATTACACTCCACTCCATTCCACTCCATTCTATTCCATTCCCCTCCACTCCATTCCACTACACTCCATTATTTCTACTCCATTCCACTACACTGCCCTCCTGTCCAGTGCATTCCAATCCATTCCTTTGTGTTCTATAGCTTTCTATACCATTCCAGTCCATTCCCTTCTATTCCATTGCATTCCACTCCACTCCACTGTACTCCAATCCACTGAATTCCATTCCATTCCACTACATTCCATTCCATTCCACCCCTCTCCAATCCACTCCATTTCTTTCCATCCAATTCTATTCCACTCCATTCCACTTCACTGCACGTGACTCTATTCCACTCCATTCCATTCCATTCCGTCCCATTCACTTCTTCTCCATTCCACCCCAATCCACTCCACTCCACTCAACTCCATTCCATTGCATTCCATTAGACTCCATTCCATTCTGCTCAACTCCATTCCATTCCTTCCCGTTTGAATCCACTGCACTACACTCCATTCCATTCCACTCCATTCCATTCCAATCCACTCCACTCTACTATAATCTACTACACTCCTCTCCATTCCATCCCGTTACACTTCACTCTACTGCAGTAACTAAATTCCATGACGTTGCATTCCATTCCATTCCGATCCTTTCCATTCTGTTCCATTCCACTCCACTACACTCCATTTCATTCCATTCCATTCCACCCCATTCCATTCCATTCCATTCCTTTCCTTAGAAAGGATCTCACTCTGTCAATCAGCCTGGAGTGCATTGGCACAATATCAGCTCACATTTTATTTCACCATTCCATTGCATTCCATTGAATTCCATTCCATTGCATTCCATTCCATTGCATTCTATTCCATTCCATTCCATTCCATTCCATTCCATTCCATTCCATTCCATTCTATTAAATTCCATTCCATTCAATTCCTCTCCTCTCCACTCCACTTCACTCCACTCCATTCCATTCCATCCCTTTCCATTCCACTCCATTCCACCCCACACCAATCCATTCCACTCAACTCCATTCCATTGTATTCCATTCCATTCCATTCCATTCCATTCCATTCCATTCCATTCCATTCCATTCTTTCAACAGGCTCATATGCTTTCATCCATTCTGGAGTTCAGTGGCACAACCTCAGCTCCCATTTCATTTCACCATTCCATTCCATTGCATTGCATTCTACTTCATTCCACTCCCATGCCACTCCACCACACTCCTCTCCACTCCACCCTACTTCTCTCCATTGCATTCCATTCCATTTCCTTCCAGTCCTTTCTATTCCATTTCTTTCTTCCAAAAGGATCTCACTCTGTCACCCCGGCTGGAGTTCGTTGGCTCAATCTCAGCTCACATTTCATTTCACCATTCCATTCAATTGCATTCTACAATAATCCATTCCATTATAATTCATTCTGTTCAAATTCATTCCATTCTGCTCCACTCCACTCCACTCCACTCCATTCCATTCCACTCCACTCCACTCCCCTGCACTCCATTACACTCCATTCCCTTCCATACCATTCCATTAAACTCCATGCCACTCAACGCCACTCAACTTCACTCCACTCCACTCCCCTCCATTCCATTCCACTCCATTACATTCCAAACCGTTCCCTTCCATTCCATTCCACTAAACTTCACACGACTCCACTCCACTTCACTCTATTACATTCTGCTACAACCCTTTTCATTCCATTGCATTCCTTTCCATTCCATTGCATTCCTTTACACTCGGTTGATTTCCATTACATTCCATTACACTCCACTCTACCTCATTCAGTTACATTCCATCCCATTCCTCTCCTCTCTATTCCACTCCACTTCACTAAACTCCACTCCACTGCATTCCTTTCTACTCCATTCCACTTCAACGCACTCCATTCCACTCCACTGCACTCCATTCCACTCCATTCCATCCCATTCCATCCCATTCCATTCCATTCCATTCCATTCCATTCCATTCCATTCCATTGCATTGCATTCCATTCTTTTCCATTCCATTCCATTCCACACCACTCCACGCCACTCCAATCCACTGAATTCCATTCCATTCCATTCCATTCCATTCCATTCCATTCCATTCCATTCCATTCCATTCCATTCCATTCCATTCCTTTCCATTCCATTCCATTCCATTCTTTGCATTCCCTTCCATTCCATTCCTTTCCACTCCATTCCATTGTAATCCATTCGACTCCATTCCTTTCTGTCGACATTATCTCATTCTTTCACACTGGCTATATTTCAGAAGCAGAATCACAGCTCACATTTCATTTCACGATTCCATTCCATTCCCATACATTCCAGTCCATTCAATTCCACTCCACTCCACTCCACTCCTCTCCACTCCCTTCCACTCCACAACACGTCACTCCACTCCACTCAATTCCATTCCACTACATTCCAATCCAATCCACTCCACTCCACTCCAATCCACTCCACTCCACTCAACTCCTTTCCACTCCACTCCACTCCATTCTTTCTAATCCATTTCACTACACTGCACTCGACTCCACTCCATTTCATTGCATTCCATTCCATTTCGTTCCATTGCATTCCATTCCATTCCATTCCTTTCCCTTCAATTCCATTCCATTCCACTGAACTCCGTGCCTCTCCAATCCACTGCATTCCATTCCATTCCATTCCATTCCATTCCATTCCATTCCATTCCATTCCATTCCATTCCATTCCATTCTGCTCCATCCCTTTCCATTCCTTTGCATTCCATTCCACTCCGTTGCATTCCTTTCCATTCCATTGCATTCCATTCCACTCCACTCCCTTCCATTCCATCCCATTACTTTCCTCTCTATTCCACTCCACTCCACTACACTCCAATCCACTCCACTACTGTCCACTCCAGTCTACTCCATTGCAGTCCATTTCATTGCATTTCACTCCATTCGATTCCATTCCTTTCTGTCGACATGATCTCACTCTGTCACCCTGGCTGTATTTCAGATGCAGAATCACAGCTGACATTTCATTTCACCATTCCATTCCATTCCCATCCATTCCATTCCACTCCACTCCTATCCTCTCCACTGGATTCCACTCCACACCAATTCACTGCACTCCACTCCATTCCATTCCATTCCATTCCAATCCAATCCACTCCACTTCAATGCACTCCACTCCTTTCCACTGCTATCCACTCTATTCCATTCTAATCCGTTTCACTACACTGCACTCCACTCCACCCCATTTCATTGCATTCCTTTCCATTCCTTTCCATTGCATTCCTATCCATTCCATTCCCTTCCATTCCATTCTGCTGAAGTCCACACCACTGCAATCCACTGCATTCCATTCCATTCTATTCCATTCCATCCCATTTCTTTCCATTCCATTCCATTCCATTCCATTGCATTAAAATCGAATCCACTTGTCTCCACTCCACTCTACTCCACTCCATTCCATCCCTTCCCATTCCACTCCACTCCACTCCACCCCTTTCTGTTCCATTCTGCTACACTGCACTCCACTCCATTCAATTCTATTCCATTCCATTCCATTCCATTTCATTCCATTGCTGTCCATTCCATTCAATTCCCTTCCATTCCTTTCCATTCCACTGCACTTATCTCCAAGCTGCTGCATTCCATTCCATTCCACTCGAATTCACTCTACTACACTCCACTGCACTCCTCTCCATTCCATTATTTCCCATTCCACTTCACTCTACTCCACTACATTCCATTCCATTTCATTCCATTCCACTCCACTCCACTGCATTCCTTTCTACTCCATTACACTACACTGCACTCCACTCCACTCCATTCCATTTGATTCCATTCCATTCTTTTCCACTGCATTCCAGTCCATTCCATTCTCTTCGCTTCCATTCCTTTCCACAGCACTCCACTCCCCTCCTATACACTGCATTCCATTCCATTCATGTCCATTCCATTCCATTCAATTCCACTCGATTCCAATCCTCTCCAATCCACTCCACTCCACTCCACCCCATTCCATACCTTCCCATTCCAGTCCGCTTTAATCCTCTCTATTACATTCCAATCCATTCTATTCCACTTCACTCCACTCCATTCGTTTCATCTTCATTTCACTACACTGCAATCATCTCCACTCCTTTCCATTCCATTTCCTTCCATTCCCTTCCATTCCTTGGCAGCCCTTTCCATTCCATTCCCTTCCATTCCATTCCAGTCCACTCTGCTCCACTCCACTCCAATCCACTGCATTCCATTCCATTCCATTCAATTACATTCCTATCCACTACACTCCACTCTTCCCCACTCCAATCCATTCCATTCCATAGCATTCTATTCCACTCCATCCCACTCCACTACACTCCAGTCTACTCCATTCCATTCTATTCCTTCCCATTCCAGTCCACTACACTCCACTCCATTCCATTCCCTTCCACTTGAATCCACTCTGCTCCACTACGCTTGACTCCACCCAAATCCATTCCATTCCTTCCCATTCCACTCCAATCCACTCCACTCCATTCCATTCCATTCTTCTCTTTTCCACTCCATTCCACTCCACTCCACTTCATTTCTTTCTACTCCATTCCACTATGCTGTACCCCACTCCACTCCATTGCATTCCATCCTATTTCCTTCCAGTCCATTCCATTCCATTCCACTCGAATCCACTCCACTCCACTCCCCTCCATTCCATTCCTATCCATTACACTCCCCTCCATTTCATACCATTCCATTCCACTCCACTCCACACCATTCCTTTCTAGTCCATTCCACTTCAATGCATTCCATTCCACTCCACTCCATTCCATTGCATTCCTTTCCATTCCATTCCATTCCTTTGCATTCCATTCCATTCCTTTCTATTCCATTCCATTTCATTGCATTCAATTCCATTTAGTTCCATTCCATTTGACTCCACTCCGCTCCACTCCAGTCCTCTGCATTCCATTCCATTCCATTCCATTTCATTCCACTCGAATCCACTCCACTCCATGACATCCCATTCTTCCCAGTCAACACAAATCCATTCCATTCCGTTCCACTCCATTCCATTCCATTCCACTCCACTCCTTCCCATTAAACTCCATTCCTTTCAACTCCATTCCAGTACAGTGCACTCCATTCCATTCCATTCCATTCCATTCCATTCCCTTCCATTCCATTCCGTTCCATTGCCTTGCATTCCATTCCATTTCCTTCCATTCCATACCATTCCACTCCAATCCACTCCAATCCACTGATTTCCATTCCATTCTACTCGATTTCACTCTCCTCCAATCCATTCCACTCTACTCCATTTCATTCATTCCTTTCTACTCCACTCCACTCCACACCATTCCATTCCATTCCACTCTACTCCACTCCACTCCACTCCACAACACTCCACTAATATCCACTCCATTCCTTTCTACTCCAGTCCACTAGACTGTACTCGACTCTACTCTATTCCTTTCAATTCCATTCCTTTCCGTCCATTGCATTCCATTTCTTTTGATTCCCTTCCTTTCTATTCCATGCCACTCCACTAAACTCCAATCCACTTCATTCCATTCCATTCCATTCCATTCCATTCCATTCCATTCCATTCCATTCCATTCCACTTGAATCCACTCTAGTCCATTCCACCCACTCTTCTCCACTCAACCTCACTCGACTCCACTCCACTCCATTTCATTCCTTAACATTCTACTCCACTGCACTCCATTCCACTCCATTCCATTCCTTACCAGTCCACTGCTCTCCATTCCACTCCATTCCACTAAACTCCATTCCCTTCTACTCCATTCCATTGCACTGCACTCAACTCCACTATATTCCATTGCATTCCATTCCATTCCATTCCTTTGCATTCCATTCTGTTCCATTCTTTCCATTCCATTCCATTCCACTCCACTCCACTCCAATCCACTCCAATTGAGTGCATTCCATTCGATTCCATTCCATTCCATTTCTTAGCATTCCATTCCACACGAAACCACTCCACTCTACCCCACTCCACTCGACTCCATTCCATTCCTTCCCATTCCACTCCATTCCAGTCCATTCCCTTCCATTCCTTTGCCTTCTAATCCACTCCACTCCCCTCCTTTCTTTTCCATTCCACCACACTGCTCTCCACTCCACTCCATTCCATTCCATTCCCCTCCACTGCATTCCTCTCCAATCCACTGAATGCCGTTCCTTTCCATTGCATTCCATTCCATTCCACTAGAATCCACTCTATACCATTCCACTCTAGTGCACTCCACTCTATTCCATTCCATTTCTTCCCATTCCACTCCACTCCATTCCACTCCATTCCATTCCATTACATTCAATTCCATTCCTTTCCATTCCTTTGCACTCCACTGCACTCAACTCCACTCCATTCCACTTCACTGCACTCCATTCCACTCCATTCCATTGCATTCCAATCCATTCCATTGCATTCCAATCCATTCCATTGCAATCCATTCCATACAATTCGACTGCATTGCATTCTATTCCATTCCATTTTGCTGCTCTCCACTCTCATCCACTCCATTCCATTCCACTACGTTACATTACATTCCCCTCTAATCCACTGTTCTCCACTACACGCCACTCCACTCCACTCCACTCAATTCCATTCATTCCCATTTCTCTCCACTCCACTCCATTCCTTTCCTTTCTACTCCATTCCTGTACACTGCATTCCACTCCTCTCCATTCCAATCCACTTTATTAAATTCCATTCCATTCCACTCCAATCTATTCTACTGCACTTCACTCCACTCCACTTGACACCACTCCTTTCCATTCTTTTCCATTCCCGTCTACTCCACTCCATTCCATTACTTTCCTTACCATTAATTCCTTTCCATTCCACTACACTCCACTTCTTTGTACTTCATTCCACTACAATGCACTCCACTCCACTCCACTCCATTCCATTCCGTTCCTTTGCATTCCATTACATTCCATTCCATGCCCATCCCTTCCATTCCATTCCTTTCCATTCCATTCCATTCCACTCCACTCCACTCCACTGCATTCCATTCCATGACATTCCTCTCCATTACTTTCCTTTCCATTCCACTCTAAACGACTCCACTTCACTTCACTCCTCTCCACTCTAATCCATTCCACTCCTTCCCATTCAACTCCTTTCCACTCTCCTCCATTCCATTCCATTCCAATCCACTCCACTCCAATCCATTCCTTTCTACTCCAATACTTTACACTGCACTGCACTCCACTCCATTCCATTCTACTCCATTCCCTTCCATTCCATTGCATTGCCATCCGTTTCAATCCTTTCCATTCCATTCCCTTCTACTCCACTCCACTCCACTCCAATCCACTGCATTCCATTCAATTCCATTCCACTGGAATCCACTCTACTCCACTCCACTCCACTCCACTGCACTCCAGTACTCTGAATTCCATTCCATTCCACTCCATTCCCCTCCCATCCACTCTTCGTCATTCCACTCCACTCCACTCCATTCCATTCCATTGCATTCCATGCCATTCCATTCCACTCCACTCCATTCTATTGCACTCCACTCCACTCCACTCCATTCCTTTCTACACCATTCCACTACACTGCCCTCCACTAAACTCCATTCCATTTCTTTCCATTCTATGCCATTCCATTGCATTCCAATAAATTCCATACTCTTAAATTCCTTACAATTCCACTCCACTCCACTCCAATCAACTGCATTCCGTTCCTTTCCATTCCATTCCACTCGAATCCACTCCACTCCACTCCATTCCATTCTTTCTCATTCCTCTCCAATCCACTCAACTCCATTCCATTCCATTCCATTGCATTCCACTGCACTCCATTCCATTCCTTTCTACTCTATTCCACTGCACTGCACTGCACTGCACTCCACTACATTCCATTACATTCTATTGCATTGCATTCTATTCCATTCCCTTCCATTCCATGCCATTCCACTCCATTCGACGCCACTCCAAACCACTGCATTCCATTAAATTGCATTGCATATCATTCCATTCCATTCCGCTCCATTCCATTCCACTTGAATCCACTCCACTCGACTCCACTCCACTCCATTCCTTCCCATTCCTCTCCACTCCATTCTATTCATTCCCATTCCTCTCCACTCCACTCCATTCCTTTCCATTCCATTCCATTCCACTCCACTTCACTCTCATCCACTCCACTGCTTTCTACTTCATTCCACTACACTGCACTCCACTCCACTCCATTCCATTCCATTCTTTTCCATACCATTCCATTGCATTCAATTTCATTCCATTCTCTTCCGTTCCATTCCATTTCATTCTAATCAACTCCACTCCACTCCACTCCAATCCAATGCATTCCATTCCATTCCATTCCGTTCCTTTCCACTGAAACCCCTCCACTCCACTGCACTGCACTCTACTCGTGTCTATTCCACTCCTTCCCATTCCTCTCCACTACTCTACTCTCCATTCCATTCCATTCCATTCCCTTCCACTTGAGTCCACTGTACTCTGCTCCACTCGACTCCACTCCACTCCATTCCATTTATTCCCTTTCCACTCCACTCCAGTCCTCTCCATTTCATTCTATTGCATACCTTTCCATTCCATTCCTTTCCATTCCATTCCATTCCTTTCCATTCCATTCCATTCAATTCCATTGTTTTCCATTCCTTTCCATTCCACCTCATTCCACTCCACTCCACTCCACTCCACTCCACTAATTTCCTTTCTACTCCATTCCACTACACTGCACTGCACTCCACATCATTCCATTCTATTCTATTTCATTCTGTTCCATTGCATTCCTTTCCATTCCATTCCCTTCCATTTGATTCCATTCCACTCCACTCCACCCCACTCCAATCTATTCCATTCATTCCAATTCCACTCCACTCCCCTCAATTCCATTCCATTCCTTTCCACTGCACTCCACTCAACTCAACTCCATTGCTTTCTCCTCCATTCCACTACACTACACTACACTTGGCTCAATTCCATTCCATTCCATTCCATTCCGTTCCATTGTATTCCATTCCATTCCCTTCCCTTCCATGGCATTCCATTCCATTCCACTCCAGTACAATCCACTGCATTCCATTCCATTCCAATCCATTCCATTCCATTACGTTCCATTGCATTCCTTTCCATTCCATTCCTTTCCATTCCATTCCACTCCAGTCCACTACCCTCCCCTCAATTGATTCCTTCCTTTCCACTCCACTCCACTCAACTCAACTCCATTCCTTTCTTCCCCATTCCACTTCACTGCTCTCCACTCCTCTCCACTCCATTCCATTCCATTCCATGCCATTCCATTCCATTCCATGCCATTCCATTCCATTGTATTCCATTCCATTCCCTTCCATTCCATGTCATTCCACTCCATTCCGCTCCATTACAATCTTCTACATTCCTTTCAATTCCAATCCATTCCATTCCTTTCCATTCCATTCCACTGGAATACACTTTACTCCAGTCGACTCCACTTCACTCCACTGCATTCCATTCCTTCCCATTACACTCCACTCCATTCCACTCCATTCTATTCCATTCCCCTCCACTCCATTCCACTACACTCCATTATTTCTACTCCATTCCACTACACTGCCCTCCTGTCCAGTGCATTCCAATCCATTCCTTTGTGTTCTATAGCTTTCTATACCATTCCAGTCCATTCCCTTCTATTCCATTGCATTCCACTCCACTCCACTGTACTCCAATCCACTGAATTCCATTCCATTCCACTACATTCCATTCCATTCCACCCCTCTCCAATCCACTCCATTTCTTTCCATCCAATTCTATTCCACTCCATTCCACTTCACTGCACGTGACTCTATTCCACTCCATTCCATTCCATTCCGTCCCATTCACTTCTTCTCCATTCCACCCCAATCCACTCCACTCCACTCAACTCCATTCCATTGCATTCCATTAGACTCCATTCCATTCTGCTCAACTCCATTCCATTCCTTCCCGTTTGAATCCACTGCACTACACTCCATTCCATTCCACTCCATTCCATTCCAATCCACTCCACTCTACTATAATCTACTACACTCCTCTCCATTCCATCCCGTTACACTTCACTCTACTGCAGTAACTAAATTCCATGACGTTGCATTCCATTCCATTCCGATCCTTTCCATTCTGTTCCATTCCACTCCACTACACTCCATTTCATTCCATTCCATTCCACCCCATTCCATTCCATTCCATTCCTTTCCTTAGAAAGGATCTCACTCTGTCAATCAGCCTGGAGTGCATTGGCACAATATCAGCTCACATTTTATTTCACCATTCCATTGCATTCCATTGAATTCCATTCCATTGCATTCCATTCCATTGCATTCTATTCCATTCCATTCCATTCCATTCCATTCCATTCTATTAAATTCCATTCCATTCAATTCCTCTCCTCTCCACTCCACTTCACTCCACTCCATTCCATTCCATCCCTTTCCATTCCACTCCATTCCACCCCACACCAATCCATTCCACTCAACTCCATTCCATTGTATTCCATTCCATTCCATTCCATTCCATTCCATTCCATTCCATTCCATTCCATTCCATTCCATTCTTTCAACAGGCTCATATGCTTTCATCCATTCTGGAGTTCAGTGGCACAACCTCAGCTCCCATTTCATTTCACCATTCCATTCCATTGCATTGCATTCTACTTCATTCCACTCCCATGCCACTCCACCACACTCCTCTCCACTCCACCCTACTTCTCTCCATTGCATTCCATTCCATTTCCTTCCAGTCCTTTCTATTCCATTTCTTTCTTCCAAAAGGATCTCACTCTGTCACCCCGGCTGGAGTTCGTTGGCTCAATCTCAGCTCACATTTCATTTCACCATTCCATTCAATTGCATTCTACAATAATCCATTCCATTATAATTCATTCTGTTCAAATTCATTCCATTCTGCTCCACTCCACTCCACTCCACTCCATTCCATTCCACTCCACTCCACTCCCCTGCACTCCATTACACTCCATTCCCTTCCATACCATTCCATTAAACTCCATGCCACTCAACGCCACTCAACTTCACTCCACTCCACTCCCCTCCATTCCATTCCACTCCATTACATTCCAAACCGTTCCCTTCCATTCCATTCCACTAAACTTCACACGACTCCACTCCACTTCACTCTATTACATTCTGCTACAACCCTTTTCATTCCATTGCATTCCTTTCCATTCCATTGCATTCCTTTACACTCGGTTGATTTCCATTACATTCCATTACACTCCACTCTACCTCATTCAGTTACATTCCATCCCATTCCTCTCCTCTCTATTCCACTCCACTTCACTAAACTCCACTCCACTGCATTCCTTTCTACTCCATTCCACTTCAACGCACTCCATTCCACTCCACTGCACTCCATTCCACTCCATTCCATCCCATTCCATCCCATTCCATTCCATTCCATTCCATTCCATTCCATTCCATTCCATTGCATTGCATTCCATTCTTTTCCATTCCATTCCATTCCACACCACTCCACGCCACTCCAATCCACTGAATTCCATTCCATTCCATTCCATTCCATTCCATTCCATTCCATTCCATTCCATTCCATTCTTTGCATTCCCTTCCATTCCATTCCTTTCCACTCCATTCCATTGTAATCCATTCGACTCCATTCCTTTCTGTCGACATTATCTCATTCTTTCACACTGGCTATATTTCAGAAGCAGAATCACAGCTCACATTTCATTTCACGATTCCATTCCATTCCCATACATTCCAGTCCATTCAATTCCACTCCACTCCACTCCACTCAATTCCATTCCACTACATTCCAATCCAATCCACTCCACTCCACTCCAATCCACTCCACTCCACTCAACTCCTTTCCACTCCACTCCACTCCATTCTTTCTAATCCATTTCACTACACTGCACTCGACTCCACTCCATTTCATTGCATTCCATTCCATTTCGTTCCATTGCATTCCATTCCATTCCATTCCTTTCCCTTCAATTCCATTCCATTCCACTGAACTCCGTGCCTCTCCAATCCACTGCATTCCATTCCATTCCATTCCATTCTATTCCATTCCATTCCATTCCATTCCATTCCATTCCATTCTGCTCCATCCCTTTCCATTCCTTTGCATTCCATTCCACTCCGTTGCATTCCTTTCCATTCCATTGCATTCCATTCCACTCCACTCCCTTCCATTCCATCCCATTACTTTCCTCTCTATTCCACTCCACTCCACTACACTCCAATCCACTCCACTACTGTCCACTCCAGTCTACTCCATTGCAGTCCATTTCATTGCATTTCACTCCATTCGATTCCATTCCTTTCTGTCGACATGATCTCACTCTGTCACCCTGGCTGTATTTCAGATGCAGAATCACAGCTGACATTTCATTTCACCATTCCATTCCATTCCCATCCATTCCATTCCACTCCACTCCTATCCTCTCCACTGGATTCCACTCCACACCAATTCACTGCACTCCACTCCATTCCATTCCATTCCATTCCAATCCAATCCACTCCACTTCAATGCACTCCACTCCTTTCCACTGCTATCCACTCTATTCCATTCTAATCCGTTTCACTACACTGCACTCCACTCCACCCCATTTCATTGCATTCCTTTCCATTCCTTTCCATTGCATTCCTATCCATTCCATTCCCTTCCATTCCATTCTGCTGAAGTCCACACCACTGCAATCCACTGCATTCCATTCCATTCTATTCCATTCCATCCCATTTCTTTCCATTCCATTCCATTCCATTCCATTGCATTAAAATCGAATCCACTTGTCTCCACTCCACTCTACTCCACTCCATTCCATCCCTTCCCATTCCACTCCACTCCACTCCACCCCTTTCTGTTCCATTCTGCTACACTGCACTCCACTCCATTCAATTCTATTCCATTCCATTCCATTCCATTTCATTCCATTGCTGTCCATTCCATTCAATTCCCTTCCATTCCTTTCCATTCCACTGCACTTATCTCCAAGCTGCTGCATTCCATTCCATTCCACTCGAATTCACTCTACTACACTCCACTGCACTCCTCTCCATTCCATTATTTCCCATTCCACTTCACTCTACTCCACTACATTCCATTCCATTTCATTCCATTCCACTCCACTCCACTGCATTCCTTTCTACTCCATTACACTACACTGCACTCCACTCCACTCCATTCCATTTGATTCCATTCCATTCTTTTCCACTGCATTCCAGTCCATTCCATTCTCTTCGCTTCCATTCCTTTCCACAGCACTCCACTCCCCTCCTATACACTGCATTCCATTCCATTCATGTCCATTCCATTCCATTCAATTCCACTCGATTCCAATCCTCTCCAATCCACTCCACTCCACTCCACCCCATTCCATACCTTCCCATTCCAGTCCGCTTTAATCCTCTCTATTACATTCCAATCCATTCTATTCCACTTCACTCCACTCCATTCGTTTCATCTTCATTTCACTACACTGCAATCATCTCCACTCCTTTCCATTCCATTTCCTTCCATTCCCTTCCATTCCTTGGCAGCCCTTTCCATTCCATTCCCTTCCATTCCATTCCAGTCCACTCTGCTCCACTCCACTCCAATCCACTGCATTCCATTCCATTCCATTCAATTACATTCCTATCCACTACACTCCACTCTTCCCCACTCCAATCCATTCCATTCCATAGCATTCTATTCCACTCCATCCCACTCCACTACACTCCAGTCTACTCCATTCCATTCTATTCCTTCCCATTCCAGTCCACTACACTCCACTCCATTCCATTCCCTTCCACTTGAATCCACTCTGCTCCACTACGCTTGACTCCACCCAAATCCATTCCATTCCTTCCCATTCCACTCCAATCCACTCCACTCCATTCCATTCCATTCTTCTCTTTTCCACTCCATTCCACTCCACTCCACTTCATTTCTTTCTACTCCATTCCACTATGCTGTACCCCACTCCACTCCATTGCATTCCATCCTATTTCCTTCCAGTCCATTCCATTCCATTCCACTCGAATCCACTCCACTCCACTCCCCTCCATTCCATTCCTATCCATTACACTCCCCTCCATTTCATACCATTCCATTCCACTCCACTCCACACCATTCCTTTCTAGTCCATTCCACTTCAATGCATTCCATTCCACTCCACTCCATTCCATTGCATTCCTTTCCATTCCATTCCATTCCTTTGCATTCCATTCCATTCCTTTCTATTCCATTCCATTTCATTGCATTCAATTCCATTTAGTTCCATTCCATTTGACTCCACTCCGCTCCACTCCAGTCCTCTGCATTCCATTCCATTCCATTCCATTTCATTCCACTCGAATCCACTCCACTCGACTCCATGACATCCCATTCTTCCCAGTCAACACAAATCCATTCCATTCCGTTCCACTCCATTCCATTCCATTCCACTCCACTCCTTCCCATTAAACTCCATTCCTTTCAACTCCATTCCAGTACAGTGCACTCCATTCCATTCCATTCCATTCCATTCCATTCCCTTCCATTCCATTCCGTTCCATTGCCTTGCATTCCATTCCATTTCCTTCCATTCCATACCATTCCACTCCAATCCACTCCAATCCACTGATTTCCATTCCATTCTACTCGATTTCACTCTCCTCCAATCCATTCCACTCTACTCCATTTCATTCATTCCTTTCTACTCCACTCCACTCCACACCATTCCATTCCATTCCACTCTACTCCACTCCACTCCACTCCACAACACTCCACTAATATCCACTCCATTCCTTTCTACTCCAGTCCACTAGACTGTACTCGACTCTACTCTATTCCTTTCAATTCCATTCCTTTCCGTCCATTGCATTCCATTTCTTTTGATTCCCTTCCTTTCTATTCCATGCCACTCCACTAAACTCCAATCCACTTCATTCCATTCCATTCCATTCCATTCCATTCCATTCCATTCCATTCCATTCCACTTGAATCCACTCTAGTCCATTCCACCCACTCTTCTCCACTCAACCTCACTCGACTCCACTCCACTCCATTTCATTCCTTAACATTCTACTCCACTGCACTCCATTCCACTCCATTCCATTCCTTACCAGTCCACTGCTCTCCATTCCACTCCATTCCACTAAACTCCATTCCCTTCTACTCCATTCCATTGCACTGCACTCAACTCCACTATATTCCATTGCATTCCATTCCATTCCATTCCTTTGCATTCCATTCTGTTCCATTCTTTCCATTCCATTCCATTCCACTCCACTCCACTCCAATCCACTCCAATTGAGTGCATTCCATTCGATTCCATTCCATTCCATTTCTTAGCATTCCATTCCACACGAAACCACTCCACTCTACCCCACTCCACTCGACTCCATTCCATTCCTTCCCATTCCACTCCATTCCAGTCCATTCCCTTCCATTCCTTTGCCTTCTAATCCACTCCACTCCCCTCCTTTCTTTTCCATTCCACCACACTGCTCTCCACTCCACTCCATTCCATTCCATTCCCCTCCACTGCATTCCTCTCCAATCCACTGAATGCCGTTCCTTTCCATTGCATTCCATTCCATTCCACTAGAATCCACTCTATACCATTCCACTCTAGTGCACTCCACTCTATTCCATTCCATTTCTTCCCATTCCACTCCACTCCATTCCACTCCATTCCATTCCATTACATTCAATTCCATTCCTTTCCATTCCTTTGCACTCCACTGCACTCAACTCCACTCCATTCCACTTCACTGCACTCCATTCCACTCCATTCCATTGCATTCCAATCCATTCCATTGCATTCCAATCCATTCCATTGCAATCCATTCCATACAATTCGACTGCATTGCATTCTATTCCATTCCATTTTGCTGCTCTCCACTCTCATCCACTCCATTCCATTCCACTACGTTACATTACATTCCCCTCTAATCCACTGTTCTCCACTACACGCCACTCCACTCCACTCCACTCAATTCCATTCATTCCCATTTCTCTCCACTCCACTCCATTCCTTTCCTTTCTACTCCATTCCTGTACACTGCATTCCACTCCTCTCCATTCCAATCCACTTTATTAAATTCCATTCCATTCCACTCCAATCTATTCTACTGCACTTCACTCCACTCCACTTGACACCACTCCTTTCCATTCTTTTCCATTCCCGTCTACTCCACTCCATTCCATTACTTTCCTTACCATTAATTCCTTTCCATTCCACTACACTCCACTTCTTTGTACTTCATTCCACTACAATGCACTCCACTCCACTCCACTCCATTCCATTCCGTTCCTTTGCATTCCATTACATTCCATTCCATTCCCATCCCTTCCATTCCATTCCTTTCCATTCCATTCCATTCCACTCCACTCCACTCCACTGCATTCCATTCCATGACATTCCTCTCCATTACTTTCCTTTCCATTCCACTCTAAACGACTCCACTTCACTTCACTCCTCTCCACTCTAATCCATTCCACTCCTTCCCATTCAACTCCTTTCCACTCTCCTCCATTCCATTCCATTCCAATCCACTCCACTCCAATCCATTCCTTTCTACTCCAATACTTTACACTGCACTGCACTCCACTCCATTCCATTCTACTCCATTCCCTTCCATTCCATTGCATTGCCATCCGTTTCAATCCTTTCCATTCCATTCCCTTCTACTCCACTCCACTCCACTCCAATCCACTGCATTCCATTCAATTCCATTCCACTGGAATCCACTCTACTCCACTCCACTCCACTCCACTGCACTCCAGTACTCTGAATTCCATTCCATTCCACTCCATTCCCCTCCCATCCACTCTTCGTCATTCCACTCCACTCCACTCCATTCCATTCCATTGCATTCCATGCCATTCCATTCCACTCCACTCCATTCTATTGCACTCCACTCCACTCCACTCCATTCCTTTCTACACCATTCCACTACACTGCCCTCCACTAAACTCCATTCCATTTCTTTCCATTCTATGCCATTCCATTGCATTCCAATAAATTCCATACTCTTAAATTCCTTACAATTCCACTCCACTCCACTCCAATCAACTGCATTCCGTTCCTTTCCATTCCATTCCACTCGAATCCACTCCACTCCACTCCATTCCATTCTTTCTCATTCCTCTCCAATCCACTCAACTCCATTCCATTCCATTCCATTGCATTCCACTGCACTCCATTCCATTCCTTTCTACTCTATTCCACTGCACTGCACTGCACTGCACTCCACTACATTCCATTACATTCTATTGCATTGCATTCTATTCCATTCCCTTCCATTCCATGCCATTCCACTCCATTCGACGCCACTCCAAACCACTGCATTCCATTAAATTGCATTGCATATCATTCCATTCCATTCCACTCCATTCCATTCCACTTGAATCCACTCCACTCGACTCCACTCCACTCCATTCCTTCCCATTCCTCTCCACTCCATTCTATTCATTCCCATTCCTCTCCACTCCACTCCATTCCTTTCCATTCCATTCCATTCCACTCCACTTCACTCTCATCCACTCCACTGCTTTCTACTTCATTCCACTACACTGCACTCCACTCCACTCCATTCCATTCCATTCTTTTCCATACCATTCCATTGCATTCAATTTCATTCCATTCTCTTCCGTTCCATTCCATTTCATTCTAATCAACTCCACTCCACTCCACTCCAATCCAATGCATTCCATTCCATTCCATTCCGTTCCTTTCCACTGAAACCCCTCCACTCCACTGCACTGCACTCTACTCGTGTCTATTCCACTCCTTCCCATTCCTCTCCACTACTCTACTCTCCATTCCATTCCATTCCATTCCCTTCCACTTGAGTCCACTGTACTCTGCTCCACTCGACTCCACTCCACTCCATTCCATTTATTCCCTTTCCACTCCACTCCAGTCCTCTCCATTTCATTCTATTGCATACCTTTCCATTCCATTCCTTTCCATTCCATTCCATTCCTTTCCATTCCATTCCATTCAATTCCATTGTTTTCCATTCCTTTCCATTCCACCTCATTCCACTCCACTCCACTCCACTCCACTCCACTAATTTCCTTTCTACTCCATTCCACTACACTGCACTGCACTCCACATCATTCCATTCTATTCTATTTCATTCTGTTCCATTGCATTCCTTTCCATTCCATTCCCTTCCATTTGATTCCATTCCACTCCACTCCACCCCACTCCAATCTATTCCATTCATTCCAATTCCACTCCACTCCCCTCAATTCCATTCCATTCCTTTCCACTGCACTCCACTCAACTCAACTCCATTGCTTTCTCCTCCATTCCACTACACTACACTACACTTGGCTCAATTCCATTCCATTCCATTCCATTCCGTTCCATTGTATTCCATTCCATTCCCTTCCCTTCCATGGCATTCCATTCCATTCCACTCCAGTACAATCCACTGCATTCCATTCCATTCCAATCCATTCCATTCCATTACGTTCCATTGCATTCCTTTCCATTCCATTCCTTTCCATTCCATTCCACTCCAGTCCACTACCCTCCCCTCAATTGATTCCTTCCTTTCCACTCCACTCCACTCAACTCAACTCCATTCCTTTCTTCCCCATTCCACTTCACTGCTCTCCACTCCTCTCCACTCCATTCCATTCCATTCCATGCCATTCCATTCCATTCCATGCCATTCCATTCCATTGTATTCCATTCCATTCCCTTCCATTCCATGTCATTCCACTCCATTCCGCTCCATTACAATCTTCTACATTCCTTTCAATTCCAATCCATTCCATTCCTTTCCATTCCATTCCACTGGAATACACTTTACTCCAGTCGACTCCACTTCACTCCACTGCATTCCATTCCTTCCCATTACACTCCACTCCATTCCACTCCATTCTATTCCATTCCCCTCCACTCCATTCCACTACACTCCATTATTTCTACTCCATTCCACTACACTGCCCTCCTGTCCAGTGCATTCCAATCCATTCCTTTGTGTTCTATAGCTTTCTATACCATTCCAGTCCATTCCCTTCTATTCCATTGCATTCCACTCCACTCCACTGTACTCCAATCCACTGAATTCCATTCCATTCCACTACATTCCATTCCATTCCACCCCTCTCCAATCCACTCCATTTCTTTCCATCCAATTCTATTCCACTCCATTCCACTTCACTGCACGTGACTCTATTCCACTCCATTCCATTCCATTCCGTCCCATTCACTTCTTCTCCATTCCACCCCAATCCACTCCACTCCACTCAACTCCATTCCATTGCATTCCATTAGACTCCATTCCATTCTGCTCAACTCCATTCCATTCCTTCCCGTTTGAATCCACTGCACTACACTCCATTCCATTCCACTCCATTCCATTCCAATCCACTCCACTCTACTATAATCTACTACACTCCTCTCCATTCCATCCCGTTACACTTCACTCTACTGCAGTAACTAAATTCCATGACGTTGCATTCCATTCCATTCCGATCCTTTCCATTCTGTTCCATTCCACTCCACTACACTCCATTTCATTCCATTCCATTCCACCCCATTCCATTCCATTCCATTCCTTTCCTTAGAAAGGATCTCACTCTGTCAATCAGCCTGGAGTGCATTGGCACAATATCAGCTCACATTTTATTTCACCATTCCATTGCATTCCATTGAATTCCATTCCATTGCATTCCATTCCATTGCATTCTATTCCATTCCATTCCATTCCATTCCATTCCATTCTATTAAATTCCATTCCATTCAATTCCTCTCCTCTCCACTCCACTTCACTCCACTCCATTCCATTCCATCCCTTTCCATTCCACTCCATTCCACCCCACACCAATCCATTCCACTCAACTCCATTCCATTGTATTCCATTCCATTCCATTCCATTCCATTCCATTCCATTCCATTCCATTCCATTCCATTCCATTCCATTCTTTCAACAGGCTCATATGCTTTCATCCATTCTGGAGTTCAGTGGCACAACCTCAGCTCCCATTTCATTTCACCATTCCATTCCATTGCATTGCATTCTACTTCATTCCACTCCCATGCCACTCCACCACACTCCTCTCCACTCCACCCTACTTCTCTCCATTGCATTCCATTCCATTTCCTTCCAGTCCTTTCTATTCCATTTCTTTCTTCCAAAAGGATCTCACTCTGTCACCCCGGCTGGAGTTCGTTGGCTCAATCTCAGCTCACATTTCATTTCACCATTCCATTCAATTGCATTCTACAATAATCCATTCCATTATAATTCATTCTGTTCAAATTCATTCCATTCTGCTCCACTCCACTCCACTCCACTCCATTCCATTCCACTCCACTCCACTCCCCTGCACTCCATTACACTCCATTCCCTTCCATACCATTCCATTAAACTCCATGCCACTCAACGCCACTCAACTTCACTCCACTCCACTCCCCTCCATTCCATTCCACTCCATTACATTCCAAACCGTTCCCTTCCATTCCATTCCACTAAACTTCACACGACTCCACTCCACTTCACTCTATTACATTCTGCTACAACCCTTTTCATTCCATTGCATTCCTTTCCATTCCATTGCATTCCTTTACACTCGGTTGATTTCCATTACATTCCATTACACTCCACTCTACCTCATTCAGTTACATTCCATCCCATTCCTCTCCTCTCTATTCCACTCCACTTCACTAAACTCCACTCCACTGCATTCCTTTCTACTCCATTCCACTTCAACGCACTCCATTCCACTCCACTGCACTCCATTCCACTCCATTCCATCCCATTCCATCCCATTCCATTCCATTCCATTCCATTCCATTCCATTCCATTCCATTCCATTCCATTCCATTGCATTGCATTCCATTCTTTTCCATTCCATTCCATTCCACACCACTCCACGCCACTCCAATCCACTGAATTCCATTCCATTCCATTCCATTCCATTCCATTCCATTCCATTCCATTCCATTCCATTCCATTCTTTGCATTCCCTTCCATTCCATTCCTTTCCACTCCATTCCATTGTAATCCATTCGACTCCATTCCTTTCTGTCGACATTATCTCATTCTTTCACACTGGCTATATTTCAGAAGCAGAATCACAGCTCACATTTCATTTCACGATTCCATTCCATTCCCATACATTCCAGTCCATTCAATTCCACTCCACTCCACTCCACTCCACTCCTCTCCACTCCCTTCCACTCCACAACACGTCACTCCACTCCACTCAATTCCATTCCACTACATTCCAATCCAATCCACTCCACTCCACTCCAATCCACTCCACTCCACTCAACTCCTTTCCACTCCACTCCACTCCATTCTTTCTAATCCATTTCACTACACTGCACTCGACTCCACTCCATTTCATTGCATTCCATTCCATTTCGTTCCATTGCATTCCATTCCATTCCATTCCTTTCCCTTCAATTCCATTCCATTCCACTGAACTCCGTGCCTCTCCAATCCACTGCATTCCATTCCATTCCATTCCATTCCATTCCATTCCATTCCATTCCATTCCATTCCATTCCATTCCATTCCATTCCATTCCATTCTGCTCCATCCCTTTCCATTCCTTTGCATTCCATTCCACTCCGTTGCATTCCTTTCCATTCCATTGCATTCCATTCCACTCCACTCCCTTCCATTCCATCCCATTACTTTCCTCTCTATTCCACTCCACTCCACTACACTCCAATCCACTCCACTACTGTCCACTCCAGTCTACTCCATTGCAGTCCATTTCATTGCATTTCACTCCATTCGATTCCATTCCTTTCTGTCGACATGATCTCACTCTGTCACCCTGGCTGTATTTCAGATGCAGAATCACAGCTGACATTTCATTTCACCATTCCATTCCATTCCCATCCATTCCATTCCACTCCACTCCTATCCTCTCCACTGGATTCCACTCCACACCAATTCACTGCACTCCACTCCATTCCATTCCATTCCATTCCAATCCAATCCACTCCACTTCAATGCACTCCACTCCTTTCCACTGCTATCCACTCTATTCCATTCTAATCCGTTTCACTACACTGCACTCCACTCCACCCCATTTCATTGCATTCCTTTCCATTCCTTTCCATTGCATTCCTATCCATTCCATTCCCTTCCATTCCATTCTGCTGAAGTCCACACCACTGCAATCCACTGCATTCCATTCCATTCTATTCCATTCCATCCCATTTCTTTCCATTCCATTCCATTCCATTCCATTGCATTAAAATCGAATCCACTTGTCTCCACTCCACTCTACTCCACTCCATTCCATCCCTTCCCATTCCACTCCACTCCACTCCACCCCTTTCTGTTCCATTCTGCTACACTGCACTCCACTCCATTCAATTCTATTCCATTCCATTCCATTCCATTTCATTCCATTGCTGTCCATTCCATTCAATTCCCTTCCATTCCTTTCCATTCCACTGCACTTATCTCCAAGCTGCTGCATTCCATTCCATTCCACTCGAATTCACTCTACTACACTCCACTGCACTCCTCTCCATTCCATTATTTCCCATTCCACTTCACTCTACTCCACTACATTCCATTCCATTTCATTCCATTCCACTCCACTCCACTGCATTCCTTTCTACTCCATTACACTACACTGCACTCCACTCCACTCCATTCCATTTGATTCCATTCCATTCTTTTCCACTGCATTCCAGTCCATTCCATTCTCTTCGCTTCCATTCCTTTCCACAGCACTCCACTCCCCTCCTATACACTGCATTCCATTCCATTCATGTCCATTCCATTCCATTCAATTCCACTCGATTCCAATCCTCTCCAATCCACTCCACTCCACTCCACCCCATTCCATACCTTCCCATTCCAGTCCGCTTTAATCCTCTCTATTACATTCCAATCCATTCTATTCCACTTCACTCCACTCCATTCGTTTCATCTTCATTTCACTACACTGCAATCATCTCCACTCCTTTCCATTCCATTTCCTTCCATTCCCTTCCATTCCTTGGCAGCCCTTTCCATTCCATTCCCTTCCATTCCATTCCAGTCCACTCTGCTCCACTCCACTCCAATCCACTGCATTCCATTCCATTCCATTCAATTACATTCCTATCCACTACACTCCACTCTTCCCCACTCCAATCCATTCCATTCCATAGCATTCTATTCCACTCCATCCCACTCCACTACACTCCAGTCTACTCCATTCCATTCTATTCCTTCCCATTCCAGTCCACTACACTCCACTCCATTCCATTCCCTTCCACTTGAATCCACTCTGCTCCACTACGCTTGACTCCACCCAAATCCATTCCATTCCTTCCCATTCCACTCCAATCCACTCCACTCCATTCCATTCCATTCTTCTCTTTTCCACTCCATTCCACTCCACTCCACTTCATTTCTTTCTACTCCATTCCACTATGCTGTACCCCACTCCACTCCATTGCATTCCATCCTATTTCCTTCCAGTCCATTCCATTCCATTCCACTCGAATCCACTCCACTCCACTCCCCTCCATTCCATTCCTATCCATTACACTCCCCTCCATTTCATACCATTCCATTCCACTCCACTCCACACCATTCCTTTCTAGTCCATTCCACTTCAATGCATTCCATTCCACTCCACTCCATTCCATTGCATTCCTTTCCATTCCATTCCATTCCTTTGCATTCCATTCCATTCCTTTCTATTCCATTCCATTTCATTGCATTCAATTCCATTTAGTTCCATTCCATTTGACTCCACTCCGCTCCACTCCAGTCCTCTGCATTCCATTCCATTCCATTCCATTTCATTCCACTCGAATCCACTCCACTCGACTCCATGACATCCCATTCTTCCCAGTCAACACAAATCCATTCCATTCCGTTCCACTCCATTCCATTCCATTCCACTCCACTCCTTCCCATTAAACTCCATTCCTTTCAACTCCATTCCAGTACAGTGCACTCCATTCCATTCCATTCCATTCCATTCCATTCCCTTCCATTCCATTCCGTTCCATTGCCTTGCATTCCATTCCATTTCCTTCCATTCCATACCATTCCACTCCAATCCACTCCAATCCACTGATTTCCATTCCATTCTACTCGATTTCACTCTCCTCCAATCCATTCCACTCTACTCCATTTCATTCATTCCTTTCTACTCCACTCCACTCCACACCATTCCATTCCATTCCACTCTACTCCACTCCACTCCACTCCACAACACTCCACTAATATCCACTCCATTCCTTTCTACTCCAGTCCACTAGACTGTACTCGACTCTACTCTATTCCTTTCAATTCCATTCCTTTCCGTCCATTGCATTCCATTTCTTTTGATTCCCTTCCTTTCTATTCCATGCCACTCCACTAAACTCCAATCCACTTCATTCCATTCCATTCCATTCCATTCCATTCCATTCCATTCCATTCCATTCCATTCCACTTGAATCCACTCTAGTCCATTCCACCCACTCTTCTCCACTCAACCTCACTCGACTCCACTCCACTCCATTTCATTCCTTAACATTCTACTCCACTGCACTCCATTCCACTCCATTCCATTCCTTACCAGTCCACTGCTCTCCATTCCACTCCATTCCACTAAACTCCATTCCCTTCTACTCCATTCCATTGCACTGCACTCAACTCCACTATATTCCATTGCATTCCATTCCATTCCATTCCTTTGCATTCCATTCTGTTCCATTCTTTCCATTCCATTCCATTCCACTCCACTCCACTCCAATCCACTCCAATTGAGTGCATTCCATTCGATTCCATTCCATTCCATTTCTTAGCATTCCAT